>NC_041051.1:24884900-25220525 GCF_900634775.1 Gouania willdenowi
TTCAACCCATAGAGGGTAGTCACTCTTACATTTTACACCAAAATACACCAAATTGAAATAGTTTAATTAAAATGTGAAGAGTTGGACCAGGATCAATCACCAGCACTACTTAATATCAATTTTTTGGAGTTTAGATACTCTTTAAATTACTGCTTCTAAGACAGAAAAATTATTTTCTAATTCTAAAACTAAAAAAAGAAATGAAGTTTAGGGTTAATAATGAGGACATGCATTGGGTTCATTTGTGTTAATTTTGGGTCAAAACCGTTGAAATGCTTTTGATGCTTTGCATTTTAAATATTTCAATGGGACAATTTGTTTAAGATTCATCTGCATGAGTCTAATTTGTAAAAATGTTGTAGTTGACTCAAACACGTTTAAGTTCCTGCTGGTATTTTCAACTTGTGTAGTCATGCATCCCAATCTTAATGAGTGAAACAGATTGGCCAGTGATGGGAAAACAGTTAAGGAAGCAAGCTGGTAACAAGATGGTCTTGGGTTCAAATCCACTATTGGACCTTAACTGCTTCCAGGATTCTCTTGAAAAAGAATGAGACTCTCCTGGATAGTAAAATTATTGATTTGGTGCAGCTAGGGCTGGCACCATAGACAGTGGTCATGACTCAATACGATAAAAAGTAAATTTGTGGGATTATAATTTCAGGAAAGGAGGCGTCTCTTCTGGGTTTAATTTGTAAAAAAAAAAAAAGACATTTTTGTGTGGAATTTGCATGTTCTCCCAGTGCTTTCCAAGGTCATTCAGTTTCTCCCACCATCACAACATGCATGTTAATGATTTGTTGATGGATGTTCAAATGTGCTCCAGTCAACCCTTCGCTCTGATCTTTCTCCATGTCATTGGATAATTACAAATAAATCATTGTAGGGTATCATGGAGACACCACAGACTGAGTCCTCTTGGACTCACTGTGCCACGGAGAGCTTCCAAGTCACAAGTGGCAGCTTGGCACTGGCGGCGATATTCATTGGCTTCCTGCTTGGCCTGACGCAGGGCTTCTGCATTTCGATTGGCGGCATCTGTGAGGTCAGCAAACTGTAGAAAAATACTTGGTTGTTACAAATGAAAGATGTTTTGCATATTTCAACACCCAAAATGGTGACCCCTGACCTTGGATCGATACCATTCCTCCGTTTCCTGCATATTGGAGCTGGCAATGGTTTCGTACTGGACCCTGATGTCCCTCAGCGCTGCAGTCAGGTCTGGTTTGGAGACATCCAGATCAACGTGGACCTGCTGAGTCATGATCTGCTCCTGCAGCTCACGCAGCTCCTGGAAAAGGAACAGAGTTAGTCACGTGGCTGAAGTCATTCCTTTCTTTTACCGTTGAAAGTTGTGATCGGACCTCCTCGTGAATTCTCTTCAGGAAGTTGATCTCGTCTTGAAGGGCATCGATCTTCCGCTCCAACTGAACACGGCTGAGAGCGGCATCATCCACATCCTACGGCCAAATCACAATAAGGAATGCACATTGGACACCTAAACATAACATAACTAAATAGATACAGTACCTGTTTGAACGCGTTTAGGCTGTTTTCTGCATCCTGCCGCAGTCCAATCTCCTCCTGCAATCTGAGGGACATAAACATCAGTTTTATCACTACATTAAACACAGGATAGATAATTGTCTCGAACTCTATTCAATCTGCTCATATACTGGATACATTTTTTTGTGCTCAGTTTTATTTGTATTACAATTGTATTATTTGTCATTTTAGTTTTTGGAGTTGGTTTCTATCTAAAGGAATACAATTTCATATGTTTACTGTATGAGATATGAAATTTGGCTTGTTTGTTAATGATAAGATCATTGATTTTGTTGTGAATAATATTGTTTTATTAAGTAAATATTATATTTATATCTAAGCCTAATTGTACCCACTGGAGGAACGAACTTAAACGTTTTGCTAGTTCTTCATCTTTTTTTCATGGCAGAAACTTGTTTCTTTTATGAAATTGGTTCTTTTTTGTTTTGTCCTTTCTGTCTTTTACCTTGTCTATAATCTGTATTAATGTGAAAAGGTGCCTTTTTGTTTGTATCTCTACTTGTTCAAAAAAAAAAAAAAATACAAATTAAAAAAAATACTTCACCGCCTTCCTGTTTCAGCGTCACATGACCAGTGGAGCGTAACTTGATTGGCTAGACGTTGGATGATTTGATAGAGGGATCAATTGCTTCTCCTTGGTTATCCAGATGTTGACTGTGAATATTTTTACACTGAATTTTTTTGGACATTGAATTAATTTACATTGAATTTTTTTAAACATTGAAAAAAATATCAAAAACATCATTGGCAAAAAAAATTAAGTCTGATTAAGATTCAAAAAAAAAAAAAATCAGCGTTAAAAATGTGATGTAAAAAAAATTCAGTGCTTAAAATTTGAATTCAAAATCCGATGGAGCAGATTTACTTCCATATGGTTCCCAACCTTTTTTGGATCGTGACCCTATTTTGACATCAAGAATTTCTGGCGACGCAAAATAATTTTTTTTTCTAGAAGTAGTTTTTGATCATGTTTTAACTCAGATAAAAACATTTTTTTTCTACATTTTATTTGAATTAGATTCACAAAATGAAAGTATAGAAATACAGTTGTTTAAGATTGTGTGTTGTTATAATTAAAAAAATTAATAACATTAAAAAAATGCAAAAAATGTATTTTAATTTTGCAAAAATTTCAGGCAAAAACACTGATTTAGTGGCTTTTGAATAGATTTATTTCTATAGTTTTTAAGCATTTCAGCCATCCCAAGTATGGGACCAAGACCGACACTTTATTTGTTCATTTTCCTCTTTCTCTTTCTCAAGTACCCCATGTCGTGCCATCGCGTATCCCTAAGGGTACACGTACCTCCATTTGAGAAATTTTGATCCAAAACACAATAAAGGAAGTAAAAAATTGTTTTTAACACATTATTAGTTTTTGCTTATGTTTTTCTCCCCATCAAAGCCAAAACTCATTTGTCAGAACAATAATAATAAAGTGTCCATCTAAGAATTGTTGTTAATTGCTTTTTAAGAAGGACAAAAAAATGCCTAAACATTTTTTAACAACAAAACCCGCCCATTAAAGGCTTTACGTGAATCCAGTCTAAGGACACCATTCTGATCTTGAGGGTGGAGCTCTCCCATCTTACATGTTTTTAACATTCTAATGAGACTTCTCTGTTGAGCAGATTGGAATCATATTAGAGCTGCTATCAGGGCTGCAGTGGGGCTCAGCTGAAAGGACGACTCACGCATCATTACACATCTACCAGCCCAATCTAACAGCCCAAGACTTTTCCCACGGGATGGAGTAATCACACGCTCGCTCACACACACACACACACACATACTCGCACGCAGGTTTGAGATAGCAAATGTACAACTTCTAGAGTTTCCCAAATTTATGAGGAGTAGCAGAAACTCTGAGCCTGGGTCATCAATCCCTCCTTTTTACCAGGACTAGGAGCTGCTAACTGTTCAAGGGAACGTGAGGTTGATGCATCACACCCATAGAAAACTCTCACTAATCCTGAATATTGATATTTAATTTGATTTTTTCCACATGCTCATATTTAGAGGAAGAAACTGGGTAAACTGTCAAAAGAACAGCGTTTTTGTGGTAACAGGGAACAAGAGAACATCTGCCACAGTCCTTTGGCTTTGTGAAGGCAGGTCATTGTTAGAGCTCCATTCCTCCTCACTCATTCAATGGCAAGAGTTCAAGCAGGATCAAGTTTATAAAAGTAGGACTAAAGTTCACTCTATCATGGCACTTGGTATTTTGGATTTCGTAAATGAAACATGAAACATGCACCTAAAGTTCATAAAAGTTTTAAAAACAACTTCTTTTTTGTCCTTTATTACCTTTATTCAAATTGTGCAGAGGAATGTTTATTTGTTTCCACACAAAAATGAATGAATAAAACTTCGTGTACACAGTATTTCTGAAATGAATTGATGTGAAAATGTGTTTAGTTAAAAACTCAAAAACATCAAACGTTCAAGTCCAACTCCTGAATATTTCAATAGAGTCAGTAATAATGCCATTATTTTGGAGAATTTGGCTGATTGTTTTCTGTCATATTTCCTTGTAAAGATGTTTAACTCAAAGGAAAAACTTTTCATTTCCACTTAAGTATAGATATGTATGTTTGTATTTCAATTCAGCACTCAGAGGTAGAATTTTAGGTTCTCACACAGATCTCAAATCAAATGATTTTTTTTAATTCATGTGAATTCTTTATATTCTTCACGATGAAATGTTCAACATATACGAACCTCAACTAAACTCACGTACCCATGGCACTACAGGGGATACTTAAGAGAGAGTGGAAAATTAACAAATGAAAGCATTCAAATTATGGGGTTTTATAATGTTTATTTTTAGTTTAAAATTATAATAATAATAATGAAGGTAGTGGTCTTGATTAGAAAA
The DNA here is from genome assembly GCF_900634775.1 of Gouania willdenowi. Classification (NCBI taxonomy): domain Eukaryota; kingdom Metazoa; phylum Chordata; class Actinopteri; order Blenniiformes; family Gobiesocidae; genus Gouania; species Gouania willdenowi. The sequence continues at coordinate 24,889,345 of NC_041051.1, forward strand.
AGAACTGAAAATACAAGGGTCACTCTTGGTCTTAAATCAGGGCAAAGATGATAAAAACTATAGCAATAAATCTATTCAGGAGGCACTAAATACTGATTCTTTCCACTTATTTACAAAATCTGATTCTTTAAAATACATGTTATCACTCATTCATTCCATCTTTATGCTCTATAGTTGTTTTTTCACAGTATTCTGAATAAAATGTTGTAAACCACTGTAATAGATCAATTACTGTAATAGATCAATTACTTGTTAATCAAATTTAGTTTGCATTTTTTATTTAATTTTTTTAAATTAAGTCAAGTTTTTTATTCTATAAAGTGCAGGAATCTCCAAATTAAAACCAAGAAACACCAACAGATATTAACATCCTGATGATGTCCACTGTCACCACTTACCTCTGCTTCACTGTTGCCAGGTCTGCTGCAAAGTTGTCCCTCTCGATCTCCACCCGAGCCTTTCCGTTGGTGAGTCCGTCCACATGCCGTCTCAGCTCCCTCAGCTCCTCCTGGTAAATGTCCCCCAGCCGACTGGGCTCCTTCCCCTTGAGCTGGTTCAGCTCAGCCACCAGCACCTTGTTCTGCTGCTCTAGCAACCGAACCTTCTCAATGTAACTGGCGAAGCGGTCGTTGAGGCCCATCATCTCCATTTTCTCATTGGTGCGCGTCTCCTTGAACTGGGCCTTTAGCAGGGAGTCTGTGGGAAAATCCAGCCGGTCCACCGAGCCCCCCAGCAGCAGGGCCGAGGTGGAGCCCAGGGAGAGCCGGGACAGGGGGCTGGAGTGGACAGTACTGCGAGGGGTGCCATGCCAGGATAGTCGGCTTGAGGGGAGGCTGCCATATCTGACCCCCGGGCTGCTAGAGCCCTGGGGTCCAAAGCGCTTTCTGTATGAGGACTGGACTCTCTGGATCTCCATGATGGGAAATGGGGCTCACACAGGGCACAATCAGGGCTTTTATAGGAGGAACGCAAACACTCCACAAGTCCAAAACAGAGGGGCCACGGGGTGGAGTAGGGAGGAGGGAGGGAAGCCATTGAATGGGAATAAAAAAGGAGACCAAAGGGAGGTTTGCATGACACTCAGAAAGCAGCGCGCCAGGGATTGTGTGTGCTCGTCCACTGAACTCCAAACATCTCTCTCTCTATCAGTCTTAGTCTCACCCACTCTTTTTTATTCTGCTGCTGCTGGTTAATAAAAAACAATGTTAGTGACAGGCCACAGCCACTAATTCAACCCGACCACACATGAACTCACACAAACACAAAATCGGAGGCTGATCAGAGAACTTTCTGAACAGGGAAACTGCAGATAGAACAAACAATGAATGGAGAGAGAAAGTTGTTTATCCAATGCTTGGTAGTAGATGTTTCCAATGTTCCCTCAGTAAGCCTGCAAGATGAATGAGAACAGAATTTACAATTGCACTGTGTGTGGATTAAGGGGGTTCATTGCCATTCTTCTGACTATACAATACAGTTTGCATCACATTCACGTCGTTTGCATGTCACAATATGATATAACCTGACATATCCCAATACTAAACAATATGATATACAGTACATCATTAATGATGTGCCAATATCAATACTAGTATCAGGAGGGGACCCGATATAGCAGCAAAAGGCGGGTATCAGTATCGGCAAGTACTAACTATTAACACGCTGACGCTATTTACAGCATCAAACGCAGCGCCTTATGTTTTTCTCTCTCCCGACTCTCATTTCTGCGAAACACGTATGTTTACGTGTTCAGTGCATGCCGAAGCAAGCCATCAATATTGGCCCAAAGCTGCCGCTCTGAACCAATCGCGGTGTTGAGTTTTCATGCTGCCAAAAAACAAACGTCTCTAGACGACAGAAAATGTTGGCAATTTCGAGGAACTGATTTTCAGGCAAAAAACAGGTCAGTATCGCAGATACTATGCAACTGGGTATCTGGACGGCATCGGGACAAAAAAAAGGGCATCGGAACAACACTGTACATCACGATATATATCGCAATATCAATAATTACAAATTTCTCCTTTACAAGTACAAAATAGTATGAAGCACAATTTATTTCCGATTTTCTAACTTGCGAGAACAAGTAAATGGTAATTGGTAACAAACTGCAATTCAATTACCAATATAAAAAAAAGTGGTATGTTTATCAAACTGTCAAATTAAAATTTACAAAAAAAGTTCGGTTAATATTTATAAAAGTGCCGAGTTTGTTTTATGAAAATAAAGTGCAATCGACATACAAACTAAAATACTTTAAGGAGTGAGGTAGTTTAACAAAGTCTGATGTGGTTCACTGACACCTAGTGACAGAGCGTTTACGTGCCATGCATATGTTTTTTTGTTAAAAAACAAATGCATGTTTTTTCTTTAAAAAACATGATTAAAAAAAGGCAGTGGCTATCCGTATAGTTGCCGTATCAATATACCGACATTCTATCCGTGTGCAGCGCCCCTCATTGGCCAGTTTAGGTCACGTAATAAAGTCAGTCATGGCCGGTTAAGGTCACGTGACTAAGACTAAACCTAATCGTAAACCTAACCCTAAAAACTGTTGCGATATAGGGTTATAACCTAACCCTAAACCAAACACTAACCAAGACGCTACGTGCGTGTACTTTGGTAAACGTACCAATAGCACCGGCGGTTGTCCGTACGGCAACCGTACGAATAGACACTTTTTAAAAAAAAGATAGATTTGGACATTTTTTGGATCGAAACGATAATGGTGCGGTGAAATATCGCGATATGTCGCCGAATCGTTTTTGTCTTACACCCTTAGTGTGGACTTCAAAAAGAAGAGGAACAGCTGTGGGCTTGGTTCCTTCATCTTGTTTGACCGCTTTTTTCAGTATAGTTACACAACAAGGACCTCACCATAGAAATGATTTAGTTTTAGTTTTAAAAGTTTGCACCCTTATTACCATGACTGTGTTGGATTTTTAAAAACAAGTGTGATGGAAGTGACTAGATTCAAAAAGGTATTTTTATTATGCTGAAATTGGAGCTCATTTGCAGCATTTTTATATCTGAGCTAAAGGGTCAATCTTTCTGTACATGAATCATGTTTACCCTGACACAGCTTGGATTCAAATAAGTTCAGCTGATATGGATGAACAGATGGATGGATGGATGGATGAATGAATGGATGGATAGACTACAATCAACCCCTGGACAACATAAATGACGTCTGAGTCCAGGCAGGTTATTTGAGGTCCTGCAGCTTTCAAAGATAGACGGATGGATGTTGGAGTCAGAGAGGTAACGTGAAGACAGACCCTGTGTTTCCAAACCATTTTCACCCGTTCCCATGACAACCAGCGGGGCCAGCGACGTCAGAGCTGATCTTTGCCTGTGTTCTCTTTAAAGTAAAAGCCAATTACTTAGACAAGAAATGACAAGGCTGTTTTTTCCTTTGCTAATAAAAAGAAGAAGTGTTAAAAGTAAACACAACCCTTACTTTGGCAAAAAAAAAAAAAAAAAAAAAAGTGCAGCAAAGTATTCTGGTTAAAGTTTTCTAACTCTCCTTCTTACTTTAGTAAAAGTAAAAAAGTACACAATCAAAAGATGTAATTACCTACAATAACATACATTTTTTTTACCTAAAAAGGTTCCAGGACTAGTCAAGCTTATTACAATGGCAATTGTATTTTATGCATTTCCAGTAAAAACAATAAAAAGACATGTACTTTGTTTTAAAAAAAAAACTAAAACACCGTCAAAGTAATAACAATAATTGTAATTCACATCAAAAGTAAGTGCATTAATTTTATAAAAATTGTGTTAAAGTATCTTTATGAACTTGTGCCATATGCATTGTTAATAGAGTGTGAAGCACTTTGAGATGACATGTTGTAATTAGCGCTATATAAATAAAGTTGAATTGAATTGAAGTTTGTTTCGGTTCTAGCGCTAAAATACTTTCATAATACAAAGTATTACATGTTTACATACAATAATATTTGCCTTTCTTGTGGTTTAAAAAGTGTGGCAGACAAAACGTCAAGGATTTTTGTGTTTAATAAACTGTTCAGACACAATACAATATTTTGTACAACTTATTTTAGAAATAGTCTATTTCCACAAAATTATTTATGTCAGAATCAAATCCTGGCCAATCAAGTACTGTAATGGAGGAATCACTATTCTGTATATAATAAGTCTGTTTGCTTATTATAGAGTTAAGAATAACCAAAGATGAAGAATCGCTGGTTTAATGCACACACACACACACACGTTTATCTAATGTTTACCTTGAGCAGGCATTGAAGGAAGAACCCTAGAGTCCTTGCTGAGTGATAACTCAAACTGCCTTTCCTCTGGGTGTATTTGTACTGTTGTTTAGGTGAATGTATGAGATCAGATGGAGCGGCTCAGCAGGGCCCTCAGAGACATGTTCCTAGGAGCCGGTTTTAACAACCAATTCTGCTGCAAAGCAAAAAGAATCCCAGATGAATTTGTGCACAGTAAATGACTTCGAGTGCCACATGTTTGACTAAATCTGATCAGAAGTCGGGGCTTTAATTTATCTTGTATTTGGTATTTGCAGGATCAAACTTGCACAAACAGCACCGTTTACTCACTGAACTCTTGTCCATGTACAGATAGCAAAACAGCAATCACTTAAAGGACCTCTTTGTGTTGGGGTCATAAAATCACAGGCAGTGACAACCAGTCGTACAGGGAGACACTGAATATTGCTTCAATGACTCAAAGATTTGGCATCTTTGAGTTTGAAATAACAATGCCACAGTGTCTGGAATACCAATTGGTTTAAGTTGATGGAAGTCAAACAAGATAGCTCTCTGGCCGGGACTGATTTGTTTAAAAGACTTCGTCTCCAAAGGATTTACGGCGTGCTTGCATCATGTAGTTGACATTAAGTGATTCAGACCTCTGGATGTTTCAGACAATCCCAAGCGTTGCCTCAGATTTGGTCACTGAGGTAATTCGTCCTTGTGATTAAACCTGCACACCAAGGAAGAAGAAAAATAACAGTACTCTCCTAATCTTGCTACTGGAGGCCCTGAGGGGCCAAGTCAAACAGCTGATTCATGACATGAGCCATGTAATGGGGCTGAATCTTAAATCTCTGCAGTGATCTCAGGCCAAGGCGCCATGGCTGCCAGCTACGTTTGACTGTTCTCTGGCATTTTACACCCACCAGCCCCAATGTGAACCTTTCAGCTTCCATTTGTCCAACAGATGACTGCATATAGCCCTAACCAGTGAGTCTCTGCCCCGCCTTTCTCTCTATACTTATTTTCCACCATAATTTACAAATAAATTCTTTAAAAATCCTACAATGTGAATTCCTGGAATTTTTTTTCACATTCTGTCTCTCACAATTGAAGTGTACCTATGATGAAAATTACAGACTTCTGTCATCATTTTAAGTGGGAGAACTTGCACAATTGGTGGCTGACTAAATATTTTTTTGCCCCACTGTATGTATGTATGTATATATATATATATATATATATATATATATATATATATTGAAGTGTAAGGTATCAATTATTTCATTTCTGTAATATGTATTATATCAAAATCCATTGCCAGCGCAGCTGCTATCAACACCATTTTGCCATCACGATTGATGACGTCCTGATTCAGGTGGATGACGTAACCGCAAACTATCCCAATTCTACCCTTTACACTTGTTCCCTTTACATCCAAAGTGCACTCAAACCAATTCACCCTTTGTGGAAGTCTGTAGGGCGTAGTGTGGGTTTTGGGATGCAGCCTAGGAGTCTGTCGGCAGAAAGGCTTAGGGCCCAAATCCAAACAGGCAGAACGTCATATTACAAGAACATGGAACACAAGAGGTGGAAGTCCATCCTCTGAGGTGTGCACAGATAAGGGATGGTTATTAAATGTTTAAACACATTGACTCAATTACCATAAAGCCTAATGTGATGCAAATGAGGACAGAATGTACTCTCCATAATAGATGAGTATTAATCTCTAGAGCAGGCATCCATTCTCACAGCCAACAATGACTACAGACTTCCACTCTGGCCTCGACTGCCCGACCAATAATTTAAATACAAGCTTAACACATATTCCCAAAGTCTTTATTTTTAGTTGCAGAGAACATGTTTTAAGAATATATATACTACTATTCCTCTTTTCCTAGTTTAAAATACATCTGGAACGACTTTGCACTGCAAGTCTTGTCTTGATAGCAATCCTATATTTACATACATAGACATCAATTTGTTCTCATTTGATTATCCCAGGGATCTGCAATAAACATCTGTTAGCTGCCTTTAGCATGTAGCAGCTCCATAGAAACACTTTAGCATCGGGACTGAAGCCCTTTATATGGAACATTCCAAGTACAAGATTTGTTTTTTGATCCCCGACATAAACAAAATCGTCATTTTGGCTGAACAGCAAACTCTGGCATTCAAACATTCGTACTTTGTCAATACTGTTTGAAAATCACTGAAATCAAACTCCTGTAAGTTCATTACAGGAACTACATGGAAATATGAATGTCTAGATAATAAGAAAATCCCTATAAAGCAGAGATTTTATCCAAATGTTTAAAATTAGCACTGCCAGAGTTGGCTTTCAAGCTATTTTCATAATAATTGGCAAAACCAGCTGCTTTGAACATTTGACTGACATCAACACCACTAATGGTCAGCATATAAAAATGAGATTTATAAACATATAGATACTATAAAATCTAAATAGATCAAACATTGTGATATAAATAAAAGCAATGGGTTTAAAAAACACACACACAAAAAAACATAATATAAAAATAACAACATTCATTTTCTATAAAAGTGCATCTGAGTCAAATCAAAGTCTTCTCAGTTGACAATGTTTTGGCCACGCCTCCACAATATGGATTTCAGTTTAAAAGCATTGTATGCTCTGCTGTCCAGAGGAATGAGAGTGACCCTGATGTGTCCTTCTTGATTAGGCTGTCATGATTATCCCAGTGTGTAGAAATACAGTCTCACTGACGCCAACGCACACATGCAATAAGTTTTAATTAAAGAACAAGAGAGTGGGTATTCTTTGTCTCCGCGCTAAAATTAGAGTAAAGAGGCTATTGTTGCTTCCAGTAATGCATGTTTCTGTCACTTAAAATGTGTGGTGGAAGGTAATTGGGACATGTTCTCACACTGTAAAAACCACTTGTGCTGACAGTAGGTCATTTATAATCAAGTCTACAGTGAAAAACACTGATAAATGTAACAAGAAACCTAATTATTAGAAACGCTGATTACGCTGTAAAGCCTGCTGGGATAAATCTATTACAATTACACTAGACTTGATGGTGACGTATTGGGAAAATTGATGTCTTATATTTTATGATTTCTGTTCTTGTATTTCTATGCTCTACTCTGGGCAGTTAAAAAAAAAAAATGATAAAAAATAATACATCCATATGCAACAAAGCACCTTTTTTTAAACTAGGTCCAATTGTGTGTCCAATGTTGCCGTCTCTAAATAAAAAAACTTTCCAATACAAACAATTTATTTTTGTAGGGAAAAAAAAAATATATTTTTTTCCCCCAATTTTTTACCAATGCTTAAACGGTGGGACCAGACCCTATATAGTAGGTACTGTAGGTGCCATGTGGGATTTCGTGGCTCAGCATCATCTATTGGTCACTCTCTGAGGTGCTTTGATGATTAAAGTTTGTACATTTTAATTTAGGGTCACTCTCCATAGTGACAGAAGGTCCTATTGTAAGGACATTTCAATCCGATGTCAGCGAGAAAAATGAGTATCGGATAATATTGGCCTGCATTTAAAATCTGTGATATAGGCACTCTGATAATGTTCCACCTGCCCTCAGATGTTCCCACTTTATACTGAGAGTAAAAAATAAACAACTAGTGAACTTGTTATTTTGCACTTTGAAAGTACATTTACATTTTTGTATCTATTCAAATGTAGAATATGTTCATATTTAAGTTAAAGTAGTATTTTTTTGCATTCAATTTTATTGGATTTCGGTTATTTCTCTGTCTTCTCATTTATTTATTTAAACACAATAGTATTATCCATTGGTTTATTATCACTTGATCAAGATTTTTCTAACATTTCACACTAGAAGATGACTAATAAAAGTTTGTATGAATCACACTGATATCGATCAATATCGGTATCGTATCAGAAGTGAAAAAGTTGTCTCAGGACACGTTAATCCAATTTGCAGGGACATTTTTACATGTTGTATGTTTAGCTCAAAGGCACGGGAATATGAAAATGAAGCGTTACTTACTTACTTTATCAAGGTTTGGTTTCTCCCTGGTGGTAATACCTGGAACTGAGAGGCAATGTTCATGGACGGCTGTGTGAAAACCAGTCTGACCCAGTCTGAATGACTGACGACCAGCAGCTCTACCACTGACACACTCATTATTGAGATTCATCAGCTACAGACACTAGTGAGGCCTCTGTCCAACACTGAGTTCAAATCCAGAAATGTCTCCGCACAGAATCTGAGAGAAAGGGTGTCTGAGCAGCTCCTCAGCACTGGGTCTGTGTTTGGCCTCCACAAAGATGCAGCGGATGAAATCCCGCCCTTGGTCGGAGGTGTGCGACGGCAGCAGAGGGTTGGTGGGCTGGGTGGCAATCTTAAATATGGCCGCCATGGCCTCGAACTCAGCCCAAGGAGGCTTTTCTGTCAGCATCTCCACCACCGTGCAGCCCAGGCTCCTGCACAAAGGGGCAGATTGCCTGAAGCAGAACAAGCTAGAACAAACTTTAATGCTAATTCAGCTTTTTTCAGAGTTTGCAAACATGCTAGCACTTTTATCCTCTATTAGTGAGTTATGGTAAGAAGAAGTTAAATCTAAACTACTCTGCATCAAAGTATTCACCTAATTACCAAATGTTACAAAGTTAGAGATTTTTTTTCTTTACCAAGTTTTGTAATCTTGTCATCTTTGCTCTCTTGCAAAAACTAATGGTAGATTGGGTCTAGGATGATTTTTATAAGCAGGGCACTGTAATGGTGGGAGGGCCACAAAGGAGTGCAAAGAAGTATGAAAGTATTTGTTCACTAATAAGTTTATGAATCCACACTAGAAAAGCATTAGTAACTTAACTGTACTAATAATTAATAGTTGTATCACTTTGAAAAACTATTTTCGGTTTCATTTACTTATGACCAAAGAAAGAGTTGTCGATGTGTGAAAACACGTTTTCCAAAAATTATTGGGGAAATATTTAGAACAAATACATCACTTTAAAAGGTCCAATCATCCATAGTCATAATAATGTGATGTAACCTTTATTCATCACTGTAGTGATTGATTTTCCCTGAGGGGTAGCAGTGGGCTACCAACTGCAGGCACCCGTTGAACAGCTGGATTGGTGTTAAAAGACTTGCTCAACATTCCACGGTGATGACCCGGGTGAGATTTAGCAGACTACAGCACAAGCAGTGATGGTATGATGATTTATTTAGGAATACTGACATCTGTTGGTATGTTTCATGTAGGGTAGTGGATCTCTTTGTATGAATCTCCATTTGAAGTATTGTAAAGCCAGATGACAAACCTAATCTATCCTGATTCTGGTACATTGATGAAGTAATATTGATGGTATATTAAAGTATACATTTTTCAGGTGTGATGTATTATTGAATTATTAATGCATTATTTAATATGTAGAGTGTGTGGCTGCGTAGGTTATCATTGATCTCAGCAGATGTACATTATTTTGCAGATGTTTGCATTTGTTCCGACGAAATTATTTAAACTAGAATTATTTGGAGCAAATAGCCTCTTTTGTGGAGGAGGAAGTGGCTGGAAGTGATCGCTATCGGGGTTAGTTGTGTTTACTTCAACAGGGAATTCTGAGTGCTATAAATATTACATTTATATATTCTCATAAAATGTAGACTTTAATCTTGTAGCGCTCATATTTTTATTTTATTTTTTAATGCTGCCCTAATACGCCATCGTAGTCATGGCTTCTTTTTGGTGGAGTTGAAAAACTAAACACAAACGTCTTAGCCCTACACGCCTCAAGGAGGTGCTAAAACTCTTTTGAAGCCTACAGCTCGACTCTCTTGCTCTATTTTAAGTATTTAACCTTAACCAAGGCCTGTCTGAGGCGTAGGGTTGTATTTGGTCTAATAATACAGTAACAGACATCATACACACGTACAATACTTTAGAACTGTGGTTCTCAACCTTTTTTGGACCATGAACTAATTTTAATATCACATATTTCTGGTGACCCCAAACAATTTTTTCTCTAAATATAGTTTTTTTTTTTTAAATCATGTTTGTTATACTGTGTTACAAACACAGAGTAGCCAGGAAGTAATGAACATTTATATAATATTATTTCATTTATTTATTATATTATTTATTTGTATATTATTATTAAATTATGTTTTTAAATTATATCATCATATTTTAGATTTATATTCGAGAAAATGAAAATATAGAATACAGTTGTTTAGGATTGTGTGTTTCAATTTTGAAAAGAAAAAAAAAACAAATATTAATTTATCAGTATTTTAGCAATTACTAGACATTTCAGGCAACCCCATTTAAACTCCACGAGTTGAAAACCCCTGCTTTAGAAAGATCTTAGAACAATAGTCTCGATAATTCTGGAGATGTGCTGATTTCTGGTCCTGGGGGGCCGCAATTCTGCATGTTTTAGATTCCACCCTGTTTTAACACACCTGATTGCCATCAGCTAGTTCTATTAGATGTGCATCAGAAGCTTAAAATCGTTAGTTTAAGTTTTGAGAAAACTTGACGTATTTGTTTTGAATTAAAAAAAAAAAAAATCTTTTAAATCTGCAGCAAACTATTGTTTATGAGCCAATCTGTAGATCTTAAGTTCTGAAAGCACTATTTTTTTTTTCAAATCACACCTCAGATTTCAGCCCTTACCAGACATCAGCCCTCCTGCCGTAGCCTTCTCCGCTGATCACCTCCGGACTCATCCAGTATGGAGTCCCTGTCACCGATCGGATACCGGTGCCAGACATGCAGATAGTCTGCAGTCTCTTGCTGGCACCGAAGTCTCCAAGCTTCACATTGCCAGCTGAATCTCGCAGGATGTTGGCTCCTGTGAACCACAGACGACAAATGGCATTTTTAACATCTCGATCGATCAGTTTTTCTTTCAAACACTCGGTGAAACCTTCAATCAAACATTTATCTTCTGACCAAACAGCCCATTTCTTACCTTTGATGTCCCTGTGTACAATCATGTTGCTGTGTAGATAGGACATGCCCTCCAGGATCTGCCTTGTGTACTTTCGGGTCACATTCTCAGTCAAAGCTCCGTAGGCCTTCAGCTGATCTTTGACTGACCCCTGGAAAAGTTTAGATCATCTATTGCGAAGTATAATACCTCTATCATGTAATATGTGAAAACCATACAAATTTATTTTAGAATAAAATCCAGAGCAACAGTATCTACAGTAGTTGTTTGAACCATTTGGGTTATTTTTCCATTCCTGACATTTTGGCTTAATTAAACTTTGACCATAATAGAATTATTCCCACTGTCGCTTATGCTTGTTCATGTGGATTTGTTAAGTTTTTTCCTTTTTATTACAAATTTTAATGACTTTTGCTGTAATTGGAGCTCTATAAATAAAGTTGAATTGAATTTAATTGAATTTTCCTCACATCTTGAGATTGATTGATGGGGCCTACATGTTTCTGAGAAAATTTAAAATAGGATCGGACAAATAAACTTCTGGTAAGTGCTTCCTGCTCTCACCCCTGGCATGTACTCCATGAAGATGGAGAGTGTCTTCTCATTGTGGTCCCTCAGACAGCCATAATACTGGACAATGCGCTCATGATGCAGGTTTTTCAGCAGCTGGATCTCACACTCCAGAGCACTGACTTCCTGAGGTGATGGAAAAATCAAAAACAGACACAAAAGGTTGAAATTCAACACAAACAAGGTTACTGGAATGATTCTGAAACAGCTTCCGGTTGGAGATGAAAAGCATTTCTTTGCATTGCATTTATAGGGCCCCAGGCTAATACAGTGATCTTAATCTCACAATGTAACCAAAATATCTCTAACTGAATCTGAAATGTTCTGATCTGACTTTCCCAGTCCAATCATCCAGTACAGTATTAGGTTAACTCATGATATTAATGTTTGTAGTATGTCTGTTCACTCTTTAAGCAAAAAGGAATTCTTCATCTCCACCCTATCTGACCTTATTTACCCAGTTTAGTGTTTATTTTTCCCAAAAGAATAATTTAGGTAATTTGAGAAAATTGTTACACCATTAAGTGTTTTTACAGGGTAGGGTTGTTGAGCCAACTTTCAACCCCCAACCCATGGACCAGGGTTTGAATTTTGTCCGGCATCTATCCCTAATACGTACTGAAGCTGGTGAAGGCACTCTTTTTCTCTACTGTGTTTGACTGAGGGGGAGATTTTTAATCAGATTTTTGTTGATTTAATGTTTTTGCTGCTGATTTTGATGTTCTTATTGATTTTTAAATGTTTTGTTTTAATCATGTAAAGCACATTGAATTGTGCTATACAAATACATTTGCCTTGCCTTGCCTATATGTACCAATGAGGATGGAGAAGTCCAAGTAGGTAAGTGATTAAAGACTAATGTGTATCTATGAAATAATTTGAATGATAATGAATTAAATATCTGAATAGATTGTATATCATTTATCACAAATCACACTAACTTAAACACAGAGAGGACAAAAAAACAAGAGTGTTGTTTGTTACATTCTGCCAAAAGTGAAAATGAAGCAGCAGAGTTCCTCAAAAGGACTTCCTGTGTTTACATCAGAGAATGAAGCCACAACAGAGACGAGACTTCTTCCTCTTTGGCACGAGAGCAAGATTAATAGGAAGGACCAAAACACGCACGAGGGATGAGAGTGTGTGAGGTTTTGAAGCAGGTCAAATCCATGGCTGACCATTAAGCCTCCAGCACCATGGCTTAACTCTTCTCTGGTACAGGAAGTGACAGGCCATGTTTTCTCTATGGCAGAGAAGAAAGCGAACCAAGTGTTTTGCATTCCATGTTTTGATTCACTGACTTTCTTTCCTTCAGGGTGGTCACATTCCTGTGTTGCTTTGAATGGAGATAATTGACTCAACCCTTAAGTACGGCATTCCTTATCTTAATTTATTAACAAATGAAGTCATCACTTCAATGATTGCGCCTACAAGGTTTAGTTACACATCTTACTGTTACAGTAGGAGGTTTGATTTAAAATATTTTCTTTGATTGGGTTTTCAGTTTGTTAAGTTCAGCACTGGTGGGTAACGGTCAGTTTTGGACATTTTTGATTCTTAATTAATAAATAGCAATGTAACTACAACTGCCATTTGCACTACATGCACAAAGCGTTTCCTCATTGATCAACGTCTACTGTATGATGATAACCGAACACACTGTCCCACAACTTCGGGTGTATTTTCTGTGCTGAAATCAACAGCCATTGGGAACGTTTTAAAATCCAAGTTAAAGGCACTCTTTTTCTCTACTGCATATAACTGAGAGGGAGATTTTTAATCATACTGTTATTGATATTAATTTTTTACTGCTGATTTTAATGTTCTTATTGATTCTTAAACTGTTAAATGTTTTAATAATGTCAAGCACATTGAATTGCCTTGTGTATGAAATGCGCTATTCAAATACATTTGCCTTGCCTTGTTGTTTTAATTGTTTGTTGTCGGTCTGCTCGATTATAGAAAAAAATTATAAACCCAATTATTTTAGTCATATTTGAAGTACAGTATATGTCAAACAAAACAAAGTTCAAACAAAACATACTGTATGAATAATTGAAAAAAATATATATACAGTATATTTTTTTCAATAATCGTTTATTCTCGATTATGTTATTTTTGTTATCGTCGAGAGTAATAATCGAAATCATAATAGAATTTAGATTGATTAGTTTGTTGTTTGTTTTAAATCTATCAATGTTCTTCGTCATTGTTGGAGTGAACAACTTGCAACGTTTCATGTTAAACTGTCAAATGACTGAGGTCGCTTGATCCTCATCGTTTTCTGTTTGTCACTCAGCCTCATTGCAATCAATGGAAGTCTTGAATCCATCTCACTTTGCTCATCTCAGCACTGGAGGGGTCAAACTGGACCTGCTTGGCAGCTAGCTCTCTTCCTGTGTCCACATCATAGCACAGATGAACCTGACCAAAAGCCCCCTGACCCAGAAGCTTTCCTCTGCGCCACATCGCAGGAGCACTGGGAGCTGAAGGGGAACACAAGAATCAATGAGCTTCAGTTCCGTTTCACGCACCTCCTCCCTCCTTCTGAATCCGCCAACACTCACACTTATGGCCGACCGAGCGTCCCTGTGGACGATGGCGTCCCTGAGAATCCAACGACTGCCAGCCGCCCACACTCTCCTCACTGCCATTGAGCACCCGCCGTGAGGGCACCAGGGTGAACAGGTTTCCCTGGGGACGACGGATCCGTGGAAATGTCCGACGACCTGGAAAAGACCAAAGCTCAGACTTCTGAAGCTCATGTAAAACGTTTAACAAGCCATCAAAAAAGATTATTTGAAAAAAACACTTCGGTGGTTTTTAATGGTATTTTGTAGGTCGATTATTATCAATATTACAATATTTTTGAATCTATTGAAAGAAATATTGCAATGTTGACCTGTGGAATACAATAAAAAAAAAAAAAAAAAAATTACAGATGTGCTTTAAAAAAAATAAAAAGCGGGGGGAAAAAAAGAAAAAAGAAAGGAAAAGGGAGAAAAAGCTAAAAAGAAGAAAGAAAAGAGGAGGAAGAAAGAAAAGAGAGAGTGAGAAAAAGAAAAACAGAGAACAGAAAAGAAAAAAAAATAAACCCCAAAAAACTAAAGTTCAGGAAAAAGGAAACATTGTGCTGGTCTTACCTTCACTGTGGTCCTTATGATGCAGTGAGAAATGGTAGCGACGAGGATAGGTCCCACCTTTTCCTGCCACTCTGTCATAAACATGGTTTTCTCTGTCTGAAAGCAGATCGTTGAATGTTCACAAATCTATCTACAAGTCGTCTCAATGGCAGCTCCGTTCTAACTAATTTTACATCAACAGGAACAGATGCTGGCAATTTGAGGGAAATTTCTAAACCAATTAACTAACGCGTTATCACATTTGGCAAGTTTAAAGCGCTAAAACATATATATATATATATAATGAATGCCATTTTTAAACAATAAGTTCATATACAGAGTAAAAGAATGAGGGTGAGTGTGTTTTCATGACAAATAATTGCCTAGGCTCAACAAGTTGATGTGAGAAAACAATTTAAATGAAAAACAGTTGCGAGAAATGCATAAATAAACCATACAGAAAATTATCTCGTTAGTTAATATTTTCAGTGAAACAACAAAACATGAATAAAGGGATTTCCATTATTAACAAATGGAGCACAGAAACTCACTGTCATCTTCTAAACATTTATCAACCTACCAACTACTGTTCTTTGTGTGCATGTAAAGTCCCTTTGAGTACTTAGAAAAGCTGAATATGAAATAGAGTTAATATTATTACTTTTGAGGTTTGCTTTTCCTGCCGAGTAATCGCTTGTTTCTCACCTGAGCACTCCTGGCGATTATCTGGGTAACTTTTGGCTCTGTGCATACGACTCTTCCTCAGTGACGGGCTGTTAGTGAAAAGAGACACATGATCAGAGCCCGTCTCAACTGATTTGATAAAAGACAATACATTGTTTGTCAAATCTAATTACGATAAGATCCATCAAATTTAATAAGAAAAACGTAACAATTTCCATATGTTAAGTGAGATATCAAGCAGGCAGAGTGTGTGTACTTGTCTGAATTGCTGTCTAAAGACTGACAGCTTCCTGAGACAGAGTTTTCTGTACTGCTCCAAGGATCCAGCACCTGCACGGAGGACAAAATAAAATCAATTCAAGCGAGGTTAACACAAAGTAAACACCATTTGTGCCATCAAATGCGTAGAAATGACTCACACACTGATCGTTGGTCTCAGGGATAAACTCCCCCTCGCTGTTTATGCTTGTGTACGAGTCTTGGCGGGCGATCCTCTGTTGGCGTTCAGGGACGTAGCCAGGAGGTGGCGAACTTCGTCCTGTGCTTGGAGAGCCTGTGATCAGACAGATACTATGAGCATTAAAGAGATAGACATGAAGCTAAAAGAATCTCAAATGCAAAAGGGGGATTTTTCTCAAGTTTTTATGAGCTACAAGACAAAGGGCTGTGTTGGAAATGTCATATTAACGTACTACTCATAATAAGTCTGATGTTAAAATGAGTATGCAGTGTGTTCACATTAAATAGCATGAAAAGATTAAGTATGCGAGGATTACCTGGATGTATACTATATTGTCAATTTTTTTAAGTATGCACAGTGGGCACACTAATCATACTCAACTGCCCCATGATGCATTGGGAGCAGAATGTAAAACATTCTGGGACCAGCTTCAAGCTAAAAGTCAAACATTCCCTTTTCAAAACAAAAGCCTCTCTTCTTGTCTTCCATTAGTTGTTTAACCCTTTTGTAAACAGGGCTCTTGTTTTGAAGTTAACCAGAAGTTTAGTCAGTAGCAAAATGGCGGGCGTCCAAAAATCTCCAAAATTTCGGCATGAAATGTGTTTTCCGCAAGTTTTATGGATCAAATGACCACATGTTGACATTCTAATTAGTGACTTTCTCGCTTAAAATGTTTTCAGATCTTTCAAAGATGGCAAATTAACAGATATTTAGCCTGAGTGTGTTTCAGGTTTTTGTCATTATGGGTTTGAAATGCATCTTGGGAAACTATACTTCAGTGGGAACGGTCAACGTCCTAATCATACAAACTATTCATACTAAGTCTGACATCAAAATGAGTATGTAGTGCGTTCATATTAGATAGTATGAAAAAATTGAGTACGTGAGAAATACCTGGATGTAAACTATACCAGGACATTTTTTAAGCAAGTCATACTCAACCACCCCATGATGCATTGGGAGCAGAATGTAAAATCATCCTGGGACCGGCTTCAAGCAAAAAAATCATTCTCTTTTCAAAACAAAAGCATCTCTTCTTGTCTTCCATTAGTTTTTAACCCTTTTGTAAACAGGGCTCTTGTTTTGGAGTTTACCGGAAGTTTTACCAGTAGCACAATGGCGGGTCCCTGAAAATCTCCAAAATGTTGGCATGAAATGTGTTTTCTGTAAGTTTTATAGATCAAATGATTAATGATTAATTTTAAAACACTTTCAGAACTTTCAAAGGTGGAGAATCAACAGACATATTTAGCCTCAGTGTGCTTCTGGTTTTTGTCATCCGTAGACAGTATATAGTCATTGAGTTTGTAGTGCATAGTACGGAGTGTGTCATTTCAAACACAGCCACGGAGTTTGACAGGTAAAGACTCGTACCAGTTGAGAGGTGGCGCCCCCTGTTATCAGAGGATTGGTATGCAGCACTGACGTCTCCTGATGACTGAGACGATCTCATCCTGACTTGTTTAACTAGCACTGGGTGGGAGGAGGAAGAGCTCTGTGTTTTTGGGAGAATAGAAAAGCAGCGGGTTCAAACTCAGGAGAAATGGTGAGCTGTTGTGTGTGTGTGTGTGTGTGTGTGTGTGTGTGTGTGTGTGTGTGTGTGTGTGTGTGTGTGTGTGTGTGTGTGTGTGTGTGTGTGTGTGTGTGTGTGCGTGTGTGTGCGTGTGTGTGTGTGTGCGTGTGTGTGTGTTGCCTCACATTGCTGTGCTCCTGAGTGAGGAGCAGTATCCTGATGCTCTTCATGCTAGAGCTCCGGTCCAACAGGTCGATAGCTTTGTCCAGGTCGTCCTGACCTCGCAGAGGAATGGACAACTACCATGACAACGCACACAGACAATACACAAAAACAATTTTTCCGATACAAACAAGCAAATGCATCTTTATCCAACATGAAGGTGTCTCACGCTGCTGTGTTGTTTGCACTGATGATGAGAAAAGATTGGAGGGGAAGTAAAAATGCTCTCACATAGCAGTCATGCAGATTCATTGGTTCAACCTAAACGTACACATGTTATCATTTCATTGATTAATTAATGTATTTGTTTTTTTCAAGCAGGGACAAGAAAACAAAAAAACAAAAGGAACAAAAAAAACTCTGTGTACAACGAAACCCAACAGAGAAAGTTCAAAATAATAGATAAGATCTATGTACACTTATAATTGTATAAATATGTGAGAATAAAAAAAGTCAGTAATAACGTCATAAAAATCAAATATACATTAAAATGTAACAAGTGTCACGGTACAATTTTTTTGTTTAACCATTTTTTCCTGGTAGAATTGTTTTTGGGGGCTTTTTACCACTTAAAGGCTTTTTTGTACTTAAAAACTGTAAACTTTGCAGTAATTTCCCATCCTACAGATCCACACACCAACACCCTAATGCACACTAATGTCCCGTTTTGTTACTTGGGGGAGATATTTTTTGTACTTGAAGACACATTTCTTTATATGTGTAAATTATGTTGTATTTGTATAATAGGTATGTTTCTTATTTGCAAAACAAAATGCGTTAGCAAACCACACTGAGTGTACTGTGACTAGTTGGGCTTGAGTTTGTTTTGTGTGTTTGTGAGGTATTACTGGTAAGTATTCCACTGTACTGTGCAAACAGGATAGTGCAGGATAATGCACTAACGCAAACCATGAAACAATTTGATCAAAACACAAATTGTTAATTCTACAGAACATCTTACTGTGGACTGATGTGCTGAAATACCAGTGGGAATGCACGACAACTGAAGCTAAATACAAACATTGAGTTTTCTTTTGACTCTACTGCAGTGCTTACCTCATTATTCATATAATGCAGGTTGAGCTGCTGGCCAAACACACTGATGACTTTCTGCTGAATGTCATCAAACGTCACCGGCCGTCCAAACATTAAAATTCTACACAAATCACAATAACAACCAAAAAACAAAAGAAACAGAGAAAGTACGAGACATTTATAGCAGTTGAGAAAAAAACTGTTTTTTTTACACGGATCTTTAGAGTGCACCTTGCATATTTGTGGCCTGTGTTGGCAGTTGGAGCTAAACCACAGTCCTTTCCTCTATCATTTTCCTAGCTCACAAACCAGCTTGGATAAAGAGCTTAACTGGACGCACGCTTTCACGAATGGGAACATTTCCATTTTTGAAACCCAACTTCCAACAGTCTGGCTTGTCCAGACTGACCTGATATATGCAGGAAGTTTGGATCAGAACCTACAAATGTGTTCAATATGCTGAACCATGACTAGCTTTCAGATAGAATTGTGCTTAAGTTTTCAAACCCAAGCAAAAAAAAAAAACAAATGTTAACACATCACTTGAAATTTTATACATAAGGAAAACATAACATTACGCTGTCATTATTACAAAATGACAGCTGTCATTAGCATTAATAAGGTGTCACTGAAGCAATCATTAAGTGTTGTTTGTTAGCCTAACCCCTAACCCCTAACCCTAACCCACTAAATCCCAACATAGCTCCAATGGTTTCATAATTTAGCGATCAACACTTAATGACAGCGTAATGTCAACCTTATGTACAAAACCTCGAGTGTTACTAAATAAATAAATACATAAATGTAGATGAAAACAGCTTTAATTTATGTTGTGGGAGGTTACGCACCTTGTTTTTAATTATGGGTCAATTCTAGACTGCGGTACTGACCTCTTTTCTCCTGAGAACTCAAATTTGATCCTGATGTCATCCTGTGAAAAAGCAGAAAATCTTTGTTGAATATTTGTACACCGTTGAAGCCGTATTAATCTGCACCAAACACTTCCTCTGTGTTCCAGGAGGGAAACCCACCTGCTTCGAAAAAATATTCCTGCTCTCTGTAAATAATGCGGATCAGCGAAAGCAGCAGCTCGTACTGGCCGATGCCGATACACGTAGAAACGTAAGTGTATCGGTCTCTCACTAGTGAAGTGTCTTGCCCAAGGACACAATGACAGATACCACTGGGGCGACCGCCACCACACTGTGGCACCTGGAATTTTCAGTGGTCTCCCATCCAACTACTAACCAGGCCCAGACCTGCTTAGCTTCTAATGAGATCGGGCAATGACAGGCTGGTATGGCCGGTGTCGAGGTGGAATAGATAAGCCTGGAAACCTTCTGTTTATCTTCAATATGCAATTATTTTCATAAAATCCACGTTGGTTACCTTCCATGTGTGGGCATCTCGTTTCGTATTACAGCCTTTGTTTAGTACTACAGGAATCACATTTAAATTGTGAACGCTAATCATTCTTGTATAGGTTAATTTGAGCTCAAACAGCATTTACCCTGTGCTTTTAAAGAGCCGTTCCCAGAAAATATCTAATCTAACC
Source organism: Gouania willdenowi (assembly GCF_900634775.1). Classification (NCBI taxonomy): domain Eukaryota; kingdom Metazoa; phylum Chordata; class Actinopteri; order Blenniiformes; family Gobiesocidae; genus Gouania; species Gouania willdenowi. The sequence goes on from NC_041051.1 coordinate 24,909,676, forward strand.
ACGCGAACAATGAACAAACAAATGTTAAGAGTTCTATTGGTGTATTTAATTGACTTTCTAATATAGACACTTATATGAGTGTTTCAATTGTCTTTCATAATCAATGTGCTTTAAAAAAAAAAAAAAAAGTATATCGGCCTTAAATACGGGCTTTAGATATCGGCCATTGGATGAACTTTTTATTTTTTTTTCTTCTTTTTTTTTTTTTTTTTAAATCGGTATCGGCCTTTGAAAATGTCATATCGGTCGACCTCTAAAGGAAATTAAAAAAAAAAAAGGGCAGTGGAAGCAGGGATTAGATGTACCTGTCTGTTGGCCTGTGTAGGTATCTTTGGTTTCCCGCTGTCATAAGACAACAAAGGCTGGTGCCGAGTCATGTGGAGAGCAACCAGGTCCTTCATGATAGAGTGGAGAGCCTGCCGCTCATCTGGGTTACCATACATGCCAGGATATGTTTGAGACAAAAAAAAAAAAGAAAAAATAAAGAAAGAAAACAGAGCGCTCAGCAAGCAGCTAGATGTACAAACCATTAGTCAGTGATGTTTAACTCCAGCTAGCCTGAGACTCTCCTATAGAGACAAAACTGATGTGTTTGATCTCAGAACAAGTTCTGGTTTTGGCTCAACTCGCACACAAAGAGAAAATATTCCAGTGTGTAGCTTGGACCCACATCACACGAGCCCCAAGGCAGCAGTGAAAACCAGACCTCCGTCTAGCTGTCGCTAAAAACCACTTCTTCACCTCAGGCTTGGTCTTCCTTTGTTTTTATCTCATGTGTTGTTGAGCAAAGTGCGTCTGTTCATTGTCAGCGTGAGGAACACTTACTCATTATGATGATGTGTTGCATGTGAGGTCCACGGCACGATCTTCAGAGATGTTTTGCTGCTGTGAAGAGTGACCTCACAGCCTGTGGAGGAGACCACAAAGAGCCCTTAACAACTACATCTTTTCACTAACCTATACTTCTGATCTGAACCTTGATTGATTGATTGATGTCTTTAATCCAAACATGTAAAATGATTAAAGAACGACAGTTTAAAAAACAAAAAACGATGAATTACAACAGCAGAAATAGACCATTGATATAATCCACCAGCACTTAAACTTCTCAACTTACATGTGCGAAAAGGAGTAGGAAAGAAGACGCGTAAACTTATTTAATCCGACCCCTTTATTCATTACCAATTTTGCTTTTTTTTTTTTTTTTTTTTTAGGTACAACTAATAATACAATTATTTACACATATATCATTAAACAAACAATCTACAGTACATATTCACAAATAGTCCATAGCTAATCATCAAAATAGAAGAATTACAACAAAAAACAACTGGGGATTAATGATCAGATTCATTCCTGTACCTTGTGAAAATCATTTCTTTATTCCTGTTTTTAAACTGAATTATGTTTGAACATTGTTTTAGCTCCACACTAATTCTGTTTTTCCTTCCAGTTCTCACATCACATTCTACAAGCTTGCCTGTTTTTCACCTTCTTATTAAAACTCTGCCCTCAGACCACATGGAAGAGCTTCACCATGACAGAAACTGGAAGAATGATAAAAGCTTTGACAATGTCCTCTTCTAATAACTCAACCTTCTTATTCAATTATACAAGACATGTTTACTGAACCCTATATTGAACCCCCGTTTTCATTTTAAACCCTTTCACATGCACTTGCAGGCATGAAACCTAAAAACCAGACAGCCAGAACTAAAGAGTGTTCTTAGTGAATAAATGTTCACTAAAGTATGTGAGAATGTGTGTGTTGCATTTTCCCATGAGAAAGAGCGCCAGTTGGAAACGATAGAAATTGCAGGTGCACTGGCAGCGTTGGCTCAAGGAGGATCAATCTTGTCGATCCAAAGACCTTTGAATTGTGACATTAGAGCAGATTCACTTAGGTAACTTTGTTTACATATGTTGTACTCTCGCTAACCTGACTCTGACCAATCAAACATTGACGAAGTACAAATGTGCTTCTCCCAAATGAATAACAAATTGCCTCTTGTGACAAAATTACGTTAAACTTTTTGAAGAACCATAAAAAAAAACACTTTGGCACAGCTTATAATGTCAAAACAGATGGATTTTTAAAAAAAAATCTTGATTTGTGCTGTTTAAACGGTCTTTAACAGATCGGATACATGTCACATTTGGGCACAAAAAAGAAACTGAATTGGGCTGCATTTGCCTGCAGTCTGAACGTAACATTAGGCTATATTCAAAGTTTTTGTGCAGTGGGAGCCAGAGAATGAATGAGCAGGTGCAGAGGAGGATGAGGATAAAGAAAGAGAGGGACAAAAATTGTTTGTTTTTGGCGTTTAACGGTGCTGACATGATTTTAAACACAAAACAGTTACGGTATAAACCTTCAAGCTTTGCTTATATGGAAGTGTCACGCCATGGCAGTGGTTATCCGTACGGTTGCCGTATCAATATACCGACATTCTATCCGCACGCAGCGCCCCTCATTGGCCAGTTTAGGTCACGTGACTAAGACTAAACCTTACCCTAACCGGGCTTGTCAAGCAGACACGGTAATGGCCGACGGTCCCTAGTCCGCCTACTACTGGGCCCCATAAAAACTGCACTCGACACGCACTCTGTACTGATCCACTTCCACGAACCTTCCTGATGAATGTGCACAGTTTGGTGGAGTGCGGACGACATGCACCGGCCCGTGCCTTGCCTTTGAATCCCTATTCCAAACTGAATGGTCCGAGGACTGTTCAGGGGGTTTCATCGAGTCCCATAACCAATAAACCTAACCCTAACCATAAACCTAATCTTAACCGTAACTCTAACCCTAAGACGCTACGTACGTGTACTTCGGTAAACGTACCAATAGCACCGGGGGTTGTCCATATGGCAATCGTATGAATAGATACTTTCTATACTTATTAGGTCCAAGACCTCGCTGTCCTCCTTTGACTTGCTCCATCATTGCTATCGTTCATTTTTGCAAGGCTCCCACTGGGCAGAATGATGATGTATGTTGATATGAAGTGATGTCAACGTATCAAACGTGCATTAAAACCAGAAACCAAAAATCTGAACTGTATCTGATTCAGGACCACATATAAAAGTGACTTAAAGAGAAAGAGAAAAAGCCAAAAGTGGCACATGATAAATTTATTAAATGTGCCTGTGTGGCATTTTGCATCATCAAATTTAAACCTGAATTGTATTTCTGGTCAGACTTCATTGGAATGATAATGATCAAGGTTTCTGATCGTATATCGCCATTTTGAAAAAAAAATATCAAGATATGAATTTTCATCCATATCGCATAGCCGTGCACTTGACCCAGAAAAATAAAAATAAAAAAAACAGATTGAGGCCACTTTTGTCTGCAGTGTGAACGTAACCATAGAGAACCATCTCTGCCTCTCAAGCTACCAAAAATATACAGATGATCTAATTTTCAATTCCACACAGAAACAGAAAAGGTTTGTCTGGAGTCTGAGAACAACATGTTTGATCACCTCTGTTGCACTCTTGTCCTCTGAGGTAAAAGAGGCGGGAAACTTCAGTGCACAAAACAAGCAACTTGAGCACATAAGGGAACTCAGTGACTTACAGCATTTCTGGGTAATAATCACCCACAGGAATGCTGGCCACGTCCGCCTGTGGTTGGTGAAATTTGCCACACAGCTTTCAGGTTTCCGCACACTCTCATGTTCCCCTGCCATTGGCCACTGTGCCCAGCACTCTACATACCTGAGGCATTTCACACTCAGCATAATACCTTGGCGTTTATGATGTGTGAAACTCTCACAAATTCTAATGTTTACAGTTCAGTACAGTCACTTAAGATAGCACAGAGCCATTATGCCCTGTGAATGAAAGAGAAACAAAGAAAAACTTTAAAGCTATCATTGCTACATACACCTTTCTATCATGTTTTTCTCTATAAAACTGACCTGCACAGAGTCAACAAAGACGCAGCACTCTACTCAGCTGTGTCTGCTGTATTTTCCAACTTCCAGCACTTGCAGTATTTACATGGATTTTCCCTCTCCCGCCTCTTCTCTGTCTGCATGGAGAGGTGTTTAGTCTGAAGCAGTTTTTCCCAGCCACAGTCCTTCATGTCTCTGGCCAGAAATGGAACTGGACTCAGCACTTGGTGGAAGAAAGTCCCCGGCCCACAGTTTCTCCTGTTCCAGGTGCACATACATGTGCTCTTGGTTTGGAGGCAGCATGGCACACTCTCAACCAAAGAGTAGGTGCTTGGTTTGGCAACATGAAGTTGTTTTTTTTTTTAATGCCCCTTTGTGGTTTTTATTGCACTATAGTGTAACTTAGACACACCACAACCAGAGTGCATGCACAGATGCTCATTTGCAACTATAATCAATCCAATCTTCAATAAACTTCTCTAAATTTCTCCTGACCTCTCATGCTCAAGGTCATGAACTTTGAAAATGCAGCTTGATGTGCATTAAAATGTTATCTTTATAGATACACTTTTTAATGTTTTATGTGTTACAGCCATGAAGCAGGTGACATAACTTGTGAAATTTACTCTGAAAATAGACTTAAGTACACTTCACAATTACATAGTTTCATCAAAAGATGTATGACAAAAAGGCACTTACACTTTTTATTTATCTCCAATTTCCTTTCACGCATGTCTTTTTTTTGTTTTGTTATTGTTCTGTTTTGAACTTTTGATGACAGCTGTCAGTGTAAATGGCATTTTGTTGGTTAATTAATGCAATAAAGTACTAAAATATTTAAAATTCTGTCAGGTTAAAGACAAAAGCGTTCACTACACTAATTATAAGAATGAGTAAAAATCACCTTCAATCCTAATAGTGTTTCATCTTTTTCCTCTTTTTCCTGACCGTGGCTCAGGTGGTAGAGGGTCGTCTTCTGATCGAGAGGTTGGGGATTCGATCCCAGTACCTGACTATGTGTCGAAGTGTCCTTGGGCAAGACACTGAACCCTAACTTGCTCCCAGTGGTCGACTAGCGCCTTGCATGGCAGCCCTGTCCCACTGGTGTGTGAATGTGAGAGTGATTGGGTGAATGAGCTGATATGTAAAGCGCTTTGAGACTGCTTCAGTGTGGTGATAAAGCGCTATATAAATCAAGTCCATTGATATATACTGTAGCTCTAAAGCGGCACTTAAACAGTTAACCATAAACAAAAAAATAAGTTCATACAATTCATATTTTCCCCATCATAACCTTGTGATAATAATTCTATACATGCCAGTAATAGTGGAAATTATATAACAAACTATGTGTTTAATGTATTACCAATAAATAAAATATGTGCACCTTTAAAAACAACAACAACAAAAAACCACATTAAAAGAACCTTTAAGAACAATTCTATACGTTGGGACATAAACTATGAAGAGCCGCCATTTTGGTCAGGATATGACGCACGTTTGTTGATTCGGCACAGCCTGTCGCTTTAAAAAATGGTGCATTGTGGGAGGTAGAGGCGTAACAGGTCTGTTTATATTATGGTAAGTGTAGTGTGTATATATATATATTGTATTTAGACAAATAAATAGAACTGCGCAAAAACACCAACATTGTGTCTTTTGACAATTTTCTTTTTTGGTTTTACCTCCCTAATGTATTTGTTTGTTTGTCTGTGAATACTAACAGGCAGTCCAACTCAAAATGTAATGAACACATTCTGATTCCATTTTTAGGAGATCCCGTTACAGGGTGTGATGGTTGGTACACAGTTCTGTCTCCTGACAGCCGCTTTCACTGGATAAGTGTGAGCTGATTTGCTGAAATCTGCCGTATTAGCCGCATCCTCAACTTTGAATAAAGAAATAGCAGCTTATGCACTAAAAAATACGGTAATTATCACTTCATTGTTAGATTTTAAGACAGAAAATGTTAGGGGAGAAAATACTGTACTATTTTCCTTTTATTTTTCATTGTCAAAAGAATCCCTTGATGAACTATTCAAAACAATGCAATTTAACTAAAAATAAATCTTGAATGAAATAAATAAAGGAATAATGAAAATGAAGAAGCCTATTCATTTAAATTCTGGTTCCATAGTAAACAATACAAAACTGCATAATAGTTATTTTTCTTTTTAAAAGTGCAACTGAAAATGTATTTTGTGACTTAACAATTGGACCTTTAAAAAAAAAAAAAAACAGTCTGCACTGTATTTGTGTCAGATATTTGTTTGAACCAGCAAAGGGCGCTGGTAACCCAGTGGTCGGTTGGCATGCAGCTCAGTGCAGTGAAGAAGAGATGCTATGCTAACAGACAGAGTTAATAGAAAAACGTGACTTTTACAGATATTCACGTAATATTACAGATATTCATTTGGTGCTAAAGGGGTAAGGAATCATTTATGAATATGTTTAAGAGTAGAAGGCGGCCAGAAAGAAAGTATTTGCAGATTTCGCCCGCCGCCAAGACTTCTGGATAGCGCCCTTTGCTGGTTAAAAAAAGGTACTGCGATTCAATTTTCACAGCATCGATGTGAACCTTGATACCTATGAATCGATTTTTAACTGCCTTACGATTAATCGTTACATCCCTAGTGCCTGTGCCTATTTTCAGTACTCAAATGGCGGTAGACAGGGGTAGACCTACACCCTGGATTTGATGCTATTCTCTAATTACTAAAAATAATAATTGGATTATTACAAAAGAATCAAACCCTTGCTCTAATATAGTTGTGAACCCTTGCTGGGGGTTGCAGAGGTTTTCAAGCAGATAGAAACAAATATAACTGGGTAATTAATAGGGCTAGGCGATACGGACCAAAACTCATATCTCGATAATTTTTCTCAAAATGGCAATATAAGATATAGGATATACATCTCAATATTTTTTTTTAATTCAAATAAAGTCAGACCTGAAAGAAAGTTAAAGGTTAAATATGTTAGTGCAAAATGCCACACAGGCACATTTATTAACAAATGGCTGCACAATATGAGCCACTTTTGGCTTTTTCTCCTCTAAGGGACAGCAAGTGTGAGTAAGTTCTGGAGTGTGGCTTGTTCTGGGGAAGGTCTGGGTTAGGACTAGGGCTGCACAATTAATCAAATCTAAATCAGGATCACGATTTTGGTTGCCACGATTAAATTAACCTGATTGTCTGCAATATTTACATTTAAAATACCTGTAATAGTTAATTTATTCAGCTAGCCTTTGGTACATTTTAAATTCTTGTTTAATTTTAAGCACAACTGTTATTTAAAGCTTCAATTTGCACTGTAAACTGTACACATATGGTTAGTTTAAAAGTAGTGTAGTAAAAACATATTTTCCACACGTGATAAATAATTGTGATTATAATCATGATTACAATATTGATGAAAATAATTGTGATTATTATTTTGGCCATAACAGTGCAGCTCTAGTTAGAACGCAATCAGCAATCCAGCTGACTGTGATTTACATGATGTTCTGAGAAGTAGAGAAAGCAGCGATTCCTAAAATGAGTATTATAATACAAAACGAGCAATAGAATAAAAAATTATCAATAAAGGCAATATTGTACTTTTCTAAAATCGCCAAAATAAAAAAAAGTCGATATATCTTGAATCCCGATATATTGCCCAGGTTTGGTAAGTAAGAGTATAGTATTCCTTCCAGCTGTCACAGAACTCACCTGTTTGTTCCTGACCCAGGAGAAGCTCCTCCTGACCTCACCGGGGTGGGAAGTAACAGGTCCAGCCGTGGTTCACGTCCATTGGAAATGCCAACATCCATCCAGGTGTCCCAGCTGTTTTTCCCCCACAATAATCCCAGTGCTCTGCTGCTACTGCAGCCACGGTTCTGTGGAACACTCACATTTCACTGTTTCCACAGCTCACCTGTGCCTTAGAAACACACAGAGAGGAGCACAGAGACGGCTAGAGACGGAATAAAGGCCATTACTTAGGTTAAAATCACCAATAAAGGCATTTGTATAGTTTTACTGGTCTGGGTTGCCAGATTTGAGTCCAAAACAATACGCGTTACGCTTGTTACCGAGGTCGGAAGTTATCAAGTACGTTAAATAACACCTAAACTGGCCAAGCGAAGCAAACTTGATAAAAAGTCCAAGGTTGTTTTGTCTCCTCTGTAGAAGAAAAACAACACTGTAACTCCAACTTTCATCCAACAAAAACAAAGAAGAAGAAGAAAAGCCTCCGCAGATGATTACTTCAAACTTCCTGACAGAGAAAATACCGCCACAGGAAGCATCTGAACGCCTCTCTCAGAGCTCGTCTCCGTGTTCTCCAAAATGTCACAGACCGACTGTCGGTAGCTCGTCCGTACAGTGTCAGGATGTATTCATTAAGGGGAGGTGAGGGAGAGGGTCTCCAGTCTGTTCACTACAACAGTGAAGCGCGGGGGCGCGACTACACTCGGACTATGTTTTTAGCGGGAGCGCGCATATTATTAAGTGGGAGGCACACATGTGACGTCATAGATGTTTTTCATGCTTTTAGTAAGAATTCTGTTTGTTTGTTTTTTTTATTTTATTTTATTGAAACAATTACAATAGGTGACATTAAGAAAGCAAGAGGTTTGAGTTACGTACATTTACAAACGTCGGCTTGTATTAACATACAGGTATAATAATAAATGAAAGAGAAAAATAATTATGTATACAATTTACATTTACAGTTCAAATTCAATATAAAGTTCTTTGGTCTTTGCAGCTTTAGAGTTGGTGCAGCGTTTTAAAGAAATTATGTACGAGGATAAAAGTGATTGGAATACTATAATTTTAGGTTTCTGACTGGATAATTTAAAACAGTGTATATGGTATGTTGCCAATATATTTAAAAAATTTTTTTTTAAAAAAACAGAATTTTTTTTGTTTTTAGTTTTTAGTTTTTGTTTTTTGGGGGGCTCATATGGAAAATGACCTAAAACGGAAGATTAATAATATTCATTTTAATAGTAAATGTATTATTATGTATTTTGAAGATATACTAAAGAAGTTGATTTTATTGTAAACCTGTTCATTTTATATGGTAAATTATATATTCACAAAAGTAAATTCAACAAACCTTCTCCCCTCTTTATAAGTTTTCTGTGTGAATTTAAATAATATATCAAAACTATATCCCTTAATTATACAAAAAAAAGTTTCAAAATCTTGACAATTTACACTATTTTTTTTAAAATAAATACGTAAATGAATAAATTCTGGTTTTGATGTCATAACGCTGAAGAATCAGTCACAAATGTGTTTTGGGACAGTTCTTATACTCAAATATTCTGGAACGAGTTGTTTGTGAATGCAAAGCTTAATATGAATATATGATTTGATACAAAATATGTTATTTGTGGTATTTATGAAAAAAACATCCCTCCAGAAAAAAAAATCCTTTGTGATAAATTATCCAAACAGAAACCTAAATTTATAGTATTTTTTAAAGCACTGCACCAACTCTAAAGCTGTGAAGACCAAATAACTTTGAATTGAATTTGAACTGTAAATTGTATATAGAATTACTCTCTCTCTCTTTAATTTATTTTTATATATGTGAATGACTGATGTGAAAGCCGAAGTTTGTATTTGTACATAACTCAAGCCTTGCAATGTTAATGTCTCCTATTGTGCATTGTATCAATAAAATAAATAAATACATAAAAAATAATTCTGGTTTTGTTCAACCAAAAAATATTAAAGATTCACGATATGATACAATAGACAATAAAGGTCTCGATATAAAGATACAATACTGCAGGTCATGATACGATATACAGTATCCTGATATATCCCAATACTAAATAATACAACATAGCGATATATCGCAACATCAATAATTAGAAATTTCACCTTTACACATTGTACAAAATTGTATGAAATACAATTTATTTTTATTAAACTTGCAAGAACAAGTAAATGGTAACTAACTTCGAAAAAGTTAAACTTAAACTTCTACAACAGATTCTGATTCGGTTAAGTTCTTAAATTCTTAAAAAAATAAATAAATAAATAAAGGAACCTAGTATGTTTTATGAAAAAGAAAGTATGCAATCACCTTCCAAGCTGAAATACATTAACGAGTGAGATATAGTTTACCAATAGTGACCAAGCATTTAGGTGTTATGCATATGTTAGTGCATTTAAATTGTTTTTATATTAAAAAACATGATTTAAAAAATCTATTTGTAATTTTTTTGGATCGATACAATAACCGCGTGGTGAAATATCACAATATATTGCTGAATCAATGTTTTCTGACACCCTTTGGCATACACATGCCATTGAACTGAATTACTAAACAAGGATACATCTACAATAATATTTTTTGACATGTTTGAAAAACAAACACACAACTCACTCAATTGAATATTTTACCACCAGCATTTTATTTATTTTTTTCTCCAAAAGCATGTAAAATTCAAATAAAAATCAGAACAAGATATGCACATTGTGTGGAATGGCATAAAAAGGGTGGTGGGGGGGGGGGATTACATTTCTAATGGTTCCAAACCAGCACTGAGTGACAGAGGAGACAAGGACAACAGAGGAGGAGGGAAACTGTCCCTGCTTCCTATTTGCTGTAAGGCCACCACAATCCACAGCTCGAGTCTGTAATGTAGACTTTCAAAGATGCTTACATTTAGAATGTCTTCATCACAACAGCGTTACAAAAGTAAGTCCATAAAATCAAAACGTACACAAAATCGTTTACCTGAGCCCATTGGCACCAGAGTAAATTGTACCTTGTGTATTTCATTTACACACGTAACAATTCACTGATTTAACAGTTGTACCTTGGCGAACTGCACGCAAAGGATGAGACACAGCATTTAGATACAACTTAACTTTAAAAAAGAAAAAAAAAAAAAAACACCCACAGAAAAACAAAACACATATAAAACATAGTTAAACAAAGCAAACATCTGCTGGTTGAGTGGAAGTTATTCTAAGTTACAGACTTTTTCCAAGAAAAAACAATGTTTAAATGGGGATATTTCTTTGTACAAATCTGTGCACACAAGAATAAAAAGGAATTATAATCTTCTTATCTGTTTAACTGTCTGTTCTGCAAAGCCTGCCCAAATTTCCAGTCCACCTTCAGTCACTAACAGTAACTAGTGACATTCAAGAGTCAGAGGTATTCAGATGTTTGGTTAAATTAGATTTAGTCATTCTTTGTATAAACTGATATAAAAACAAGGACATCTTCTTTTCTTTTTTTTTTTACCTCACATTGAAGGCAGCCAAACAGACAGAGGCAAACACTTCTTTCTTTTTTTATATATAAAGGCCAAAATGAATTAATATCCAGCTAAACATTTAGAGACTTTAACTGCAACACTCTCTCCAGCAGGTGTCGCTGCTGTGCTCTTGGTGTTTTGTTTTTTTTTTGCAGGCAACATGCAAAGGGTTGACACACTCCCCATCACACCTCGCACTGTAAATATACACACAAACAAAGACGTAGGTCCAGTGGAAGCTGCTTTCAGCTGATAAGACAGACTCGGAAGGAAAGAAAGAAAGGCTTTTTCTAAAAAAAAAGAAAAGAAATACAGAACTAGTCTGCGTAAAAGACTGAAAAGAAGAAAAGAAATGGACTGCAACAGTGAATATTTCTCAGTCGGGTCACTTTTCACTGTCTCAGTGAGCTGATGTGTGTATATATCTACAATATTGCAGGATGTGGGTGATTTATATTAATAGATCAACATAGCATTGGGCATTAGGTTTTCCATCTGACTAAGTAGCAGGTGATGTAGCAGCTAGTGCAGTTAAGCTGCAGGGTAGATGCACTTATCAGGAGAGATTGGAACCTTTTAGGGATGGAAAAAACAAAAACAAAGATAAACAACACAGGATAAATTTGCCTACATTGTAAAATAATTCACACACTGACATCTCAACGATCACGACAGTTCATCTCGAGACCAAAGTGAGAGCCAGTGGACAAGCTAACAGCTTGGTTTGCAGACGATGCAAAACCAAGATTTTTTTTTTTTTTTTTACATAATAACGCTGTGGAAACAAATAACTCAATTACCCATCCAAGGCTGTACATTATTGTCATTGTCACATGACAAATGTGGATTAGTTTAGGACAATTTGTGATGCACTAGAACAGGGGTGTCAAACTCATTTTAGTCCAGGGGCCAAATACAAAATAGTTTGATCTCAAGTGGGTTTTTACTTTACACAAGGTGTAAATCATACATCAAGTATGTAAGGCGGCTCCAACAGCATCCAGGCAATAAGTCACATATCAGTCCCTGCAGGATTTTCTCTTTTCAATTTCATCGATTTTGTGACCAATTTTTTTTTAATTTGAGGGAAATTATGTGAAATAATTTCAGGAAAATTGCAGGATTTTGGGAAAGTTAAGAGTTCTTTCAACATTTTCTGTGTAAAAATGACTGCATTCAGGTGATATGAGCATGGGGAAACTGTGATACCTGCAAATATTGTGGAGTTTCATTAAAGCATTTGGAGGGACTGAGTTATGTACAACTGAAATTCTAACAATTTGAGATTTGAAATGACTACAGTCATGTGAAAAAGGCATGGGAAAATTGCGATCTTCCAAATACTGTAGATATCTGAGTTGAGAAGATATTTACAACTGAATTATTTGGTCATTTAGACAGTCATTTATGTGTTTTCTGTCTTTTGCAGGCCAAATTATATAGTCTACTCTAAAGGGCCGGATTTGGCCCCCGGGCCTTGAGTTTGACACATGTGCACTAGAAGCAAAGACCTACTAAGCTTTGACATAATCTGAGAAATACGTGTTAAGTAACAATCGCTCCAGTACAGTAATGGCAGGAAAATCATCACAAAACACCAGCCACTGACGGTAGTAAAAGGCAAAACAATATTACTTATGTGTGTAATCATTTCTTTGAGATTTCTACAGCTTCCTGTGAACTGGTTGAGTTTAAAACCATTTCAGCTCCAAGAAGCCAAAGATGAACAATTAGCCTCAAATTAGATTGTATTGCATCTGTTTTCATAGATTGGTTTGAGTTTGAGATAGTTTTAGATTTCACTACAAAGCCAGAAGAGAAGGAAAACATAGATTTTACCAAGTGGCCATCATCACATGATGTGGAAGATGAAAAAACATTGGTGTGGGGAATGTTCACGATGCGCACAGCTACGAATCTATGTACAGATGGCACGCTAAACAGAATCGGAGAAACTCATGAGTACCACGACATCGGTAAAGCACAAAAACAAGTGTTTCTAAAATGAAACCATTCACAAACACAACAGATGAGTATAGAGTTCTACGATAAGGCTAGAGGACCAAGTCATACCAACATGCAGGGATAATAGGGATGACCCAGGATGGAAGGAAGAAAAGAAGTGAGCTTGTTGTGTTTATTTTACAGTACTCTGTACCCTGTTTGTTCCTCAAAAGTGTGAGCCCTCACAAACATGTGACTGCTATTACAATGTGGGTTCTATTGTAAATCCTTGACCTGAGTGTATGGTCAACACTGACACTGTGTAACCTCTCATAAGACTACACACAGCACACAGTTTACATGTGGAACAAAACAAAGGGTGCTAATTATTAAAAATAAAGTAAAATTAAAAATAAAAAAAGAGTAAAAATAAATGTTTTCATATGATACTCCCCATATCAAAGAAGGCTTTTGGTCACAATCAACATCCAATCCCACCGAGTGGATTTGGAAAATAAAAGTGAAAGAGTGAAGGAGTTTTCAGTGGTGTAGATGAAAACTGGCCAGTCATTTTTAAGCTCTGTGCGTGTATCTGTTCTGAGTGTATGAGCTAACTGTGGCCCTGCAGGGCTAGCACAGGAGGCTAAAACAGAAGAGCCAGGTCTGAGGGGGTGATTATGGCGTCTTCGTCAGGTTTTCCGTCTCCTTGGAGGCCCAGAGCTCTTTGTGCTGCTTGCGCCCGAAGCCCTCGTCGTAGTTGCCTTTGCTTTTGAAGAGCTGCTGGAAATGTGGCTTGCAGTAAAACTCGCCTTGAAGTGCTGCAAAAGTGCCCAAGCTGCCAGGAAACACGGAGGAAACAACGCTCGTTCAAACTGAACAAGAACGGATTCTAGAACTCTGATTGGACAGTGAGTGTGTTTTCACCTGAGCTTGGCATTGCAGTGTTTGCAGCAGAAACATGTGGAATGAAACACCATGTTGTTGGCAACCAATCTCTCCATGGGGTAGACCGTCTTCTCACATGATGTACACAACTCTTTCTGAGTCTTAAAGCTGAAGGACTGAGCAGAGACACATTTTAGGGACATTTGGACAGCTCAGCAACAGACGACACGACAAACTACAAAAACTCTACTAATTATTTACGTGTATAGAGCTGTGGCATTGTTTACCAAAATATATTAAAAAGAAGAAAAAGAAGAATATGTTTTGCATCTGTATCAAATTTGTTACAATAAGAAACACATAATAAATACAATGAGTGGACCATAAGAAAGAAGTTAGTTTAGGGTCATTCCATGTCATTTCAACAAATGGCCCATGCACTTTGGTCTTAAAAAATCAGAAATGTGTTCCCAATTGCTCTGTAATTATCCAATTGGCACATTGTAAATGTTTAGTTTGATTAGATGAATCACTTGTTGTCTCATGTAAAGGATTTTCAATATTCTTGAGTGGTGAAATAGCCCCAAAGTCAGGGTCCAAAATAAAAATGGAGTTACACAAAGAAAAATTGTTTTATATACCAAGAAAGAGTCATCGTTATACTATAAATTAAAACAGACAACAGATGTTTTTCTTAAATTTCTATGTCCTTTGTGTTGTCGTTTTTGAGATATTGGAAGCTGAAAGTAAAGGAAGAAAAATAAGGATGCACGAAAATCAACATATACAGTGTGCCTATTGAATAATCATGGAACAATTGGTAAAAATTACAGAATTTTTTAAAACCGAAGTGCATGGGCCATTTGTGAAATGGCATGGAATGATCCAGTTGGGTTTTGGACCACTGGTCACACAGGGACAATAGAAGTGGATGAGAGAAAGGAATACTTTAAAATGTTAGTTTTACTTTATGTATGTCTATTTATTTTGCTGGAAAGCTTGGCTGCCATTTAAAAATAGTGATAATATAACACTGTGCAGATTCCAAATTCAAAGCCTAAATCACACACACAGACGGGTAGAGGAAGATGAAGCCAGACAATGTACGTACACAAACCTTAGATCGCTGAACAGGCTTCTCCTCTGTGGTATTTCTGGCATCCTAGAAAATGAAAGAAAGGAAAATATTTACAAACCGAAATATTTAATTAGACTGACGTTTGCCTCCGCGCCTACTACAAATATTAGCCAATAGAAGGAGATCCCATTACAAGCGACAGGCCGTCTTTGCACTTAGTTCTGTCCTCTCATCACCTTTACCCCCGTGCACGGATTGTCTCTATGAGAGTGAGTCCATCTGTCTGCTGCACCCCTGGGAGAGGATCAGGTGCCTTCTGTCTGGCTGTGAGAGCTAAGTCTGGGTGGCTCAGCATGGCGCTGCTCTTAGCACAGCACAAAAACTCACAACTTGAATCAGCAAATCACCAGCCCTGGAAAGATATTTCTAACTCAGCAAATTTTGGGAGTCACTGGATGACTTTCAAACTGGTAAAAGCTTTAGAAAAACAAAGGATCTTGTTGTAAATATTTCATTAGCGTGCTGTAGATTTCTTGATCCCAGTGCATGGTGCACAGTACTGATGGATCCTGTCCTGCATTTCCACCTCCTCCACATCAAGGATTATTTGCCTAAATGAGGAGATTAAAGAGTATCAGTAATCTAGACTAGCCTCTGTCTCTCTATGATCTTGTGTTTTTTCCTTGGATTGTGGACACAGTAAGATTCAACCATCTCCCACATGTACTGTATGCCTGCTACTGATGCTTCTCATTGGGTTAGACTCACAGATCTTTAAGTTGTTTTAAATACTGATGATACTGAAATTTGTGTGAAGCACTTTGTGGTTTTTTTTACCAGTGAAAAGCGCTCTATAAATAAAGATTACTTACTTACTAAAGCCTTTTAAGCTCCAAATATGAAACAGTGTTTTTAGTATTTAATTTTTTAAGGACGACAATGCTCAATGGTTAAAATAATCAGTGAGAAAAGAATATGCATTGGAAAACTGTGATACCGGCAAATATTGTGAAGTTTCAAGGAATTTATATATTTGGAGGGGCTAAGATATGTACAACCGTCTCATGTTTCCTCTGTCATTTTTACTTTCTCCTGCGGGCTGAATTGGATGCTTAAAAGGGCCACATCTGGCCGCCGGGCCTTAAGTTTGACACGTGTACTCTATAGTGTATCAGTAAACAGTTCACAATTGTCAAAGTTTTGCCACAGGCCTGATTGTTCAGTGTGTGTACTGTTACTGTAACGCCTGTCAAACAGAGAACATACCAAAGGCTTTACAAACCATGCAGGTCAATTTAACGCTGAAATAAAGACGCCACTGTTTATAGCTAGGTGACAGTGTTTATCCCCAAGGAAGTAACTGATTTTAAGATGCCATGAGGCTGGATGAGAACAAGTGAACTACTTTGGTCATGTTTCTCATAATAGTACATGTACATTAAATGGGTCACATGATGCTTTTCACTGTGTAAATAAAACCCTGAGACAGTGTCGTGAACTGAGCTGAGTATATATTGATTGTTTTGTGTTATAACTACAATGAATATGATAGTATAGAAGCTATACAATCGTATATTATACTATACTAAAAGTTTTATCTCATAAATTATTATTATTTTGCAACACAATCACCACATTCTCAACATTCATTTCAGCTTTTTGTTTTTTTTAAATAAACTTTAGGTAATACAGTTCACTCAAACAAAAACAAACAACACTTTACAGAGACAGTGACTCAAGTCAAACACCTCTGATAATGTTCTTTCTGAAGTATTGTCAGTCACTTTCTTAAACTTATGATTAATAACTTCATGTTATGTCAATGTAATTAATGTACTGAATAACAGTTTTAGGGAGATATCTTTTGGAGGCGGCACACAATCAGTCCAAGGGCCAACAGTAGCCCGTGTGTGGTATACAGTAAATATGGATGTAATTGTTGAAGTTTCGAACATTGACAGATCAATTATAAATTGAACATTATTTCTATGTCACATCCAATAACCTGAAGTCTGCATGGCCTACATGACAAATATTATTAAAAAAAACAATCTGACAAAAATCAAACATGCAGCTTCTACCTTTCTATTTTTTTTTTTAATATGAGCTGCATTAACACTGCTGCCACACACACAAACACACACACACGAACACACGAACACACCAGCTTGAGACATAACCTTATATGTACATGAGCCATAGCTGCCACCAAATAGCTTGAATGTAACAGGAAGTTGTGACACGTGTGGTTTCCAAAGTATCCTCTGACAGTTACCACTCAAGAACACACTTTATTCTAATTAACTACTGGTATCTGTACATGGCCAATGACTCAATAACTAAAAAAGTAAGAATTTAAGAGGAACTCAAACTGATAAAGAGGTAAAGTAAGTGAATGAAGAGATGGTAAGGTGAAGCTACTGATGAACATAGAATAGGGTGTTCATTCTAACAGAAAGAGGCTTTGTGGTGTGATCAGTTAGCTCAGACATGCCGACAATGTTTTAACTGTGGATCCTGTTTAGACATACACTGCTGTGGGAGAAGCTTGAGCCAGCTGGACTGTGCTCGTCTCACCAAACAATCAGCACTTTCACTTGAGCATGCAAATCTTCTAGGAAGAGAACCTCAACACAGCATAGACTTCTCACACGGGTTCTTACTAATGGGTCTGAATCCCACAGGTCTGCCTGTGTGTGTGTGTGTGTGTGTGTGTGTGTGTGTGTGTGTGTGTACACAATGTCTTTCATAAGACAAATTAAACATACAATCGCTACCCTTAAAATGACGGATGTATTGTTACTATTAATGCTAACAAATTTTTTTTGGCAGTCTTCAGAAAAACTAAAAAACAGAACAAACATCTTGAAATTGTCCAACTAATCAGCGGAAAGGATGTAGGTTGAGGCAAAAGCTTATTATCCATCCCACCACAAAAGTGTGAAGGGGGATATAGGTTTGAGCTCCGTCCGTCCGTGTTTCCTACCATCCGAGTTAAAGGGCACAGCTTTTCTCAGAAACCATTTAAGATACGATAACCACATTCGGTGTGTGGCTTCAGGGTATCAATACCTTGATGGAGTTCGAAAATGAAGTCTGCAATTATTATATACATGACATGTACATAATATTATTAATATTCTATTTAATATTTACTACACAAATTTCATCAATTAAATTATAAATATAAAATATAGTGTGGTAATATTTAAATTTATAATATTCTCTATCACAATATATACATTTTATGTTTATTAAGTACTAATATATTTCTTTAAAAAAAAATATATATATATATATATATATATATATATACATATATATATGCTACTATTAGCATCTTACTACTCCCAGATAAACAAGGAAGACGCCCTACAACGGGTGAGACTACGCGACCATCTGAATGACCAGATGCCTTTCACTTCATAAAACCAGAGTCATGTGAAATGAATGAAGTACTTCCTTGAGGAATCACTACGTCAATAACATATCTTCTGATATCAGAAGAAGAGACTCTCATCAAATAAGAGCGTGTACGGAAATTCTGCCTTTCTCTGTGGAACCACTTGCGTTAGTTATTCTACAGCGCCGCCATTTTTGTTTTGGTCAGACGACGCATCGACTAGCATATTTTGCATCGATGCCATCGATTACGTTGACGCGTTGTTCCGGCTCTATTTCGCGCTTTTGTTGGTTCTCTCTTCAACACTTCCCGTGTTTGGTCCGAGCAGAGAGCCTTTGTGTTCACGGTGCAACTGAATCGCTCTAGATTTCAATTGGAAATGCCCCGAGTCCAGCCAAAATAAATGCTCTAGAATTCACCTGCCTGATCCACTCTAGATTTTCTTTGAGTGTTCACACAGACCCAGACAAATCCTAAGAGCGGTTAAACCACTTCAGGATTCGTTGATGTGAACCTAATCACCTCTTATTCCCACTTGTAAACTTTACATATAATAGTCTTTGGGGGTTTAGTTTTTTAAGTTCTTTTTGTAGTTGATTATCCTTCAGATTTAAAAAACACACACTGAGTAACTTCAATTAGAAATTATAGATATGAGAAAACCAGAGGTCAGCAACTTCTTTCAAAATAGATAATGTACGTTTACTAGGAAGTCTCTAGTACTGTATTTTTACTGCAGTTTGAAGATGCAAAGTGAGCACTAGGAGTGTTTGTCTGACAAGATCATCTTATAAGATCAATATAAGGAGTCCCGCCCCCGCCCCCTCAGCGAAAGGAACCACAGCAAAGACCAGAGTTTGACAGCTGCGCATCAGTTCCTTCAGTCTGTACTGCTGAGTAAAGTTGCTAAAAACTAAATAAAATTGTTCACAGGTTTGTACTCACTCATTCTTAGACACTCAGGTTAAGTTAACATAGTGTGAAACAAATATCACACTGACTAGTGATGTTCACTGTTTTTTGGAACTATGGCTCTTAATGTTTCTAAAAGCGTATGATTCCATTTTTGTTTTTTTGATAAGGAAAATAAGAACATTAAAATTGTGATGATCATTACTATCGAATTGCAATACTTGTAGAATTGGAAAAAAGGAACATTCACAATATTTCATATCAGTCGATATCGTCAATTATTGATTCGTTTTTTTCACCTATTCAAAATAAGGACCAGAAGAAAAAAGGTCAAATTTAAATACTTTTATTTTAAACGTAATCTTTTACATTTAAAAAGAAGTCAACAAAACTATGGAAAAATATAGAACCTTAACAACACATTTTATAAATAATCAGTGAACACCTGAGGTAGAGCTAACATCTCTGACATGAAACAAATAGCATGGTATGTATTCATAAAATATTATGGGGGCAATTTTGGCATTTATTTCCTCATTTATAATGACATTATTTAATTAAAAAAAAAAAAGCACATGAAATATTAATATAAACCACTGCTGCTGAATCTTGTTTATTTTATATCTGATAATGAGTTACAGAAAGTTATGGTTTGATGACAGTAAGCCGTGTACTTTTTTTCTTCGGTGGTTAGCATTAGCTCTTAACCCAGCGCGCACTGACCGTTGCGTTTGCTCGGGTCATCTTTTCAGGTGGTGAAACATGAAACTACTAATGTACACAGCTATGTTGGAGCACTTCAAGCCATTCATCTGCCTACATCCCCCAGAATGCATTGCGGGTCTGGGTCGTGTTTTTTTTTTTTTCTAACGGAGTTCAGTAAAATGCTCAAACATTCTATTGCAAATATTTTCCATTGATATTGATTACATCTCTATCATGATATATATCGTTATCATTTCATTGCCCAGGCTTAGTCACACAAGTATAATGATGAAATGGAATTAGGAAAAAAATGAACATCGTCTCAGGCCTTGTGCTGTTTAAAATAAATGAAACAGATTTTTTTTAATGCCTTGGTGGCCATCTCTTTCTGCCTGGTCCTGTTGGCAGGTTTACAGTGAGGTTTAACAGTTGTGTGTAGCAGTCATTAATTACAAAGGGAACCAGTTTAGTCAAAACAATGGCGAACCTGCTCTTTGTGTTCACAGCAAATCTATATTAATGTAAAATTATTAATATCTCTTGATGTATTATTGTGAAAATATATATATTTTTGCGTCGCTGTTAGGTTATATTTTGTCTCCTTTTTGTGGGAACTGGTTTTCCACCCCTGGATTACACTGAAACAACATGACCATGTATGTTTAGACAGTATTCAACATTACTCTTGCATATTCCCAATGTCTAAATTCCATATCAGGACCCTGTTTAAAGTTTTTGTTTACACGTGCTGTCGAACACTGTACAATGCATTACAATACAGGGGCTAAAATTCAACTTTCAGTCCAACTAAAGAACCACATTTCTTCATTACTGCTGACGAAGGCAGACAGCGATGCTTAGAGCCAATCATGCAGACAGTGCTAGATTCACTGCAACAGGCCCTTACAAGGGCAGGCAGCGCGTGATAACAAATGTCGTTTCTCCAAAATCAAAACTCCCTCTCATGCCTTATTTTTAGAGCCCTGCATACTCGTTAATCATCTGCAACAGCATAGCGAAGGAAAGGAAAGTTTTTTTTTTAACGGTTAGCTAGAATATTAGAAAAGCAGATACAATCTTTAGAAATGCTAGAACTTTCAACCTGCAAGCCATGGCATGACACAAACAAGACAAACAGATGCTGTAGGGAAGATCTACACTAGCTTCCTCTGACAGTAATTGTCAATCTACAACTCCAGGCATGCAAGCACAAAAACCAGTAATGCAGCAGTGATCCCTGGGAGGGTTAAAAACCTAGAAATTATTAGAAGAAGTTTAAAGACAGTAGACTGCAGACTAATCACTTTTGGTGAGGCGCTGGGTCATTTTAAACGGCCATTAGTTCTCTTCCTCATGCCAACTTCCTGTGTGTGATAAGACGATGACAGTGCATTCTTTTTTTGGTTCAAAGCAAGGGTTAGGATGTATGTATTGCGTTTATGTTGTGCTTCTTCAAGTGCAACCTAGACAAAGATTTGTTGACTCTCGTATACCTTAGTTTTCTGCTTTCACAATTTTAAGCTGGATGAAACACAAATCTAAATTTAATTCTATATATCAATTCATTGTTGGTATAAAAAAAACACCATTTTACTCATGCTAATGTTTGTGGTATAAGAGTAACCACGATATCTACAGGAGACAAAGTGGAAGTTAATATGTTCAAAGCAGAGCAGTGAAAACAAGTTAGTCTCTCAGCTAGCACAAAATACTGGTACCTCACTTTAATAGATCTTGTTGAAACATTAAAGTAGCCTCAGGGCTTAACATAGACACACATATTATGAGCAAAAGTGATGGGCATGAGAAGGATTTATGATGTTTGATGAGAAATTGACAAGTGTTTGCATCTTTCAAAGTTCAGGGTAGGGCTGGGCGGTATGACCAAAAATGTTTATCACACTATTTTTCAAAATCCTAACGGTTTCACGGTATATGACGGTATTTTTTTTTTTCATGCATAATCAGGTGTTCACAGCATTTTCTACTGGTTGAGAGAGGAATTACTGCAGTAGATTGACTTAGGATGGTCTATTTTACTGTCATGATGAGTGAATATTGTAGAATAATTCCACTAGTAGTAATGCAGCTTCTTTAATTCCTGTGGTGACAGGTAACACAGGTAAAATTGTGAAATTAAAGAAAAGCAAAAAGCTTTATAGAGATAAAAATTTGACTCCTATAACATGTCATCCAAAAAGTCCACCAGTGTCTCCAGTAAAGTCTTTAAAATTAGCTCTTCTTAATGTTAGATCTCTTGTTAACAAGTCACTACTAATTAATGATATTATTTTGACACATCACTTGGACTTTTTATTTCTTAATGAAACGTGGTTGAATGATGGTATCAGTAATACTGTTCTCAATGAAAGTGCACCACAAGACTTATTTCAATAAGTGTCGTACTTGCAGGAAAGGTGGTGGAGTTGCTGCCATTTTTTAAATTATTCAGTGCAAAGAAATAACATTTGGTGATTTTATCTCCTTTGAATATATGTCAATCCTACTAAAGGGTGATTCAAGAGTTCTGTTTTTAGTCATTTATAGACCCCCAAAATATTCTGGAAAATTCATGGATGAGTTTGCTGAACTGCTGTCAGTTGTATGCACTGAATATAACTTTTTAATAATAACAGGTGACTTAAATATTCATGTAGACAATAACATGGACAATACTGCCAAAGAACTGTATGCTTTAATGGACACTTTTGGTCTTATACAACATGTGACTGGTCCGACACACACTCAAGGTCACACTTTGGATCTGGTTATCTTTAAAGGTGTTAATATCCCTCCTGTTGATGTAAGAGACTTAGCTCTATCTGATCATTTCTGTATCTTTTTTTTACCTAGAGACTGTAACATCTGTTCCCCCTACTTCTGTGTGTTTAAAGTAAAGGTACATAAACGACAACACAAGTGCACAGTTTATGGAAGCCATAGCAATGACACTAGCATTGAGTGGTGAGACAGTTGATGATCTTTTGGATGAGTTTAATACAAAAGTCTGTAATGTCATAGATGTGGTGGCTCTAATCAAAAGTAAGAGAAAACCAAACACACAGAAAACACCTTGAAGGAGGACTGAGATAATGCAGAATTTGAAATCTGACTGTAGAAGAGCTGAGCGTAAATGGAGATCAACAAAACTATACAAAATAAGTCTTCGAAAATTCAATGATGCTTGTTCAAAGCACGGCAGCAATACTTTTCTGAAATTATTGCCAAAAATGTCAACAACTGTCGCACGTTGTTTTCTGTAATTGAAAAGCTCACAACCCCCCAGATCAGATAGCCCCTGAATTACTGTCAGCTGGAAAATGCAATGAATTTGCTGTATATTTCAATGAAAAAATACAATCAATAAGGTCAAACATCAGAACAAACCAGCAAAATAACAAAAGGCTTGAACAGCTTCAACCACTGAGGGATGAGTCAACTACAATGTTAGAGTTTATTACAGTGAACCCAAAAACAATAGAGGAAGCTGTTCAGCAGCTGAATCCATCCTTGACACAATACCCTCAAACTTGTTTAAAACTGTTGTAAAGTCAATTGTCACTAATTTGTGTCAGATAATTAACTGCTCATTCCAATCAGGCACCGTACCAAAATCCCTGGAAGTAGCTGCTGTGAAACCTCTGTTAAAAAAGAGAACACTGGATGCCTCTATACTGGCTAACTATAGACCAATCAGCAACCTTCCATTCATGGCCATTGAGAAGGTGGTCTTCAACCAACTGAGTCAATTCTTAACATTCAACAAAATATTTGATACATTTCAGTCAGGTTTTCGTTCTCACCACAGCACTGAAACTGCTCTGATCAAAGTGATCAATGACATAAGGTTGAACACTGATTCAGGAAAAGTATCTGTTCTCATTCTGTTGGATCTAAGTGCTGCATTTGACACTGTAAATCATACAATTTTGTTGCACAGATTGCAAACATGGGTTGGACTAAATGGAAAAGTAATGCAATGGTTTAAGTCCTACTTTGAGGAGCAAAGTTATTTTGTAAGCATTGGAAACTTTGAATCTGACAGATTACCATTGTCCTGTGGGGTTCCTCAGGGCTCTGTTCTTGGACCCCTTCTGTTTAGCCTTTATATGCTTCCTTTAGGACAAATTTTACAGAACTGTAAGGTTGATTATCAGAGCTACGCAGATGACACACAACTACATCTATCACTGAACCCAGATGACTATGGTCCCATTGAGGTGTTGTGTGACTGTCTAGGAAACGTAAACTGCTGGATGAGTGAAAACTTCCTTCAACTAAACCATGACAAGATGGAGGTGATTGTCTTTGGTAACAAGGAAAAGAGGACTGCTGTCAGCCATTATCTTGAGTCTCGATCTTTAAAAGCTAAAGACCAAGTAAAAAACCTTGGTGTTCTGATTGACTGAGATCTTACATTCAGCAGTCAGATCAAATCTATCACAAAAACAGCCTTCTACCACCTAAAGAACATCTCCAGAGTGAAAGGTTTAATGACTCAGAAAGATCAGGAGAAACTGGTCCATGTTTTTATCTCCAGCAGACTGGACTATTGTAATGGTCTTCTGACAGGAATCCCCCAAAAGAGAATCAAACAGCTACAGCTGGTTCAGAATGCTGCAGCTCGGGTCTTAACCAGAACAAATAGGTCAGAGCACATTACTCCAGTTTTAAAGTCTTTACACTGGCTCCCAGTCAGCCTCAGAATAGACTTTAAAGTTCTGCTGCTGGTGTATAAATCTGTGAACGGGTTTGGTCCAGAATACATCAGTGACATGTTAGTCAGGTATGAACACAGCAGGTCTCTCAGATCTATGGACACAGGTCAGATAGTGGAGACCAGAGCTCACAGTAAACATGGTGATGCTGCTTTTAGTTGTTATGCTGCAAAGAAGTGGAACAAACAGCCAGCAGAGCTGGTCAGCATCCAATGTAAACATTTTTAAATCAAAGTTAAAGGCACTTTTTTTCTCTACTGCGTATGATTGAGAGATTTTTGGTCATGTTGTTGATGTAATATGTTTGTTGATGATTTTAATTGATTTTACTGATGATTTTAAATCTTCTTATTGATTTTAAACAATTGAATGTTTTATCATGTAAAGCACATTGAGTTGCCTTGTGTATGAAATGCGCTATACAAATCAATTTGCCTTGCCTAATACAAGTTTGCAACAGCAACCCAACGGCTCTTTGCCCGTGTTAGCTTAGCTTTAGCATTAGCTTGATTTCTAGCTGGTGAATAAGGTAACGTTTTGTTTGCAGCTCCACCAGAACTTATTTCCGCATTGTAGGAATTACAAATTGGGATCTTTTGCTCTCTTTTTTGTGTATTACTGCCGACATGCTAAGCTAACCGTGCCTTTGTGTCCATGAGTGTTGTTCTCCTGTAGCAGAGGCGTGCGCACGCAGGCATATGCTCACATGCAGCTTCAGAGCTTTCAATTGAGTCTTTCTTAACCATTTACACATATGATTTACACCACAACTAACACCAGTGAGTTGTGTAATCAAACCCACTGGTACGGCGGTATTTTAAAAATCATCAATAATATGTACCGGTATTCAGTATGAACCGGGTATACTGCCCAGTCCTAGTTCTGGGAAATGTAAAGAACTGGCAACGGGATCATGGTTAGGGGTCTGCATTGCCATGAATCCAACGATATGATTTATGATTTGCTTGTCATGATACAATATATCCCATACTAAACAATACGATATTCATCGCAATATCAATAATCAAAAATGTCACCTTTACAAGTACAACATGGTATTACAATTTATTTCATTTTTTTTTCAACTTGCGAGAACAAGTAAATGGTAACTAACTGTAATTCAAGTACCAATATCAAAAACAAATGGTACTGTATGTTTATTAAACTGTGAACTTACATTTTTCCAATAAAGTTTAACTGTTGCTTCTACAACAGATTATGATAAGTTCTTCAATACCACATACATCTATAAAAGTGCTACGTTTGTTTTATGAAAATCGATACGATAATCGCCCGGTGAAATATCATGATATATTGCTGAATCGATTTTTTCTTACACCCTTAGTCATTTGTGGTCAAGATTCATTGAATATTACAGGAATCTTAAATACTAACAAAACAATGTGGCCAAAGCTAGGCGTCATTTTGTATGTTTTGTGTGTTTTGGAGTAGTTGTGTATTTTTGTTGTCATTTTGTATATTTTTCAGTAATTCATGGTCGCCTCGTGTGTTTTTGTAGTAATTTTGTCCATTTTTTGGTGTCACTTTGTATATTTACCAGTTATTTATGGTCATCTTGTGTGTTTTTGGTGTAATTTAGTGTATTTTTGTTGTCCTTTTTTGTATTTGTGTAAATTGCATACATACAACTAGTGGTACTCTAGCTGGTAGAGTGAAACCATATGATTTTATATGTTGTTGTTGATGGAAGCCCATGGTGCAGGTATGCAGCAGCAGCAGCTGGCTGGTTTATGTGACGGCCTGTTAAAAAATGTGAAGACCTGAAACCTGTGTTGACTTGATGCAGCTGGAGGCTCCTGTTCTTTTACTGTCGTGATGAGCAACAACAAAAACAGCCGAGAGCGACCAGGCATGAAGAAAATATTACTGACTGAAGGGGATCATTCCACAATTTTCTTTTTTCAGTTTTGGAATTTAGGACAAGTCGCCAACAAGCCTCATCCCGCTGTAGCAACATGGTACAAACATGCAAATATCTGCTCTGGAATCACAGCTACATTTGACTGAGAGCAGAAACTACAGACGAGCAAACCTTCTTGTTAAAGCGGTTCCAAATATGTGTGTTTGTGTGCATGTATTAGTTGATTACAACTAATACAAGCACATGGGTTAATATTCAATCAGTTCTACATGCCACCAGTTTATATATAATGTATGATGGATGATAGACTGAATAATATTGACTAATATTAAGTCCTGATGATGTAACCTGAAATTTGAAAGGAAGTAATGTAATAGCATGTTGATGTTGACATCCTATAAGATAAGAAGAGATGAAATAATAAAACATATTACCTCATAATGAGCTTTTGTTTATGGGCGGGGGTCCTTCAGCACTCATACACTACAAAGTCAGTGGTGGGGGAAAAAACTTGGAAAAGGGAGAGTGAATGGAAAACACTGAACTCTTCTTCAAACAGACAGTTTGGCAATGCATTAATGTAACATTTTGGCCTGAGAAAACACAAGTTATTTTCAATAATGACATTAACACTGTTCTAGGTCTATAAAAAGGACTCCTGTTGGACTTGGCTAAACGCTAAAAAACCAAACACACACTGGAAGGAATTAAGGCTGAACGATTAATCGCATTTGTGATATTATCACGTTATCATAAAACGCGATTTTTTAATCGCAAAGGCTGCAAATTTTTCTTTCTTTTTTTCTTTCTTTGTCTGCACATGCTGTCAAAGGTCATTGGGAGTTTGATTCACCCAAAAAACATCAAATTGGTTAAAGCAGATATATTACGGTAGTTCTCCTTACTTTTCCTGCACTTTAGTATGTGTGATGTTACTGACTGGATATTAGTAAGCTTTATTTTTTTAAAAAAATATGTTTATTTCATTTATTTATAGACTGTTCTGTTAAGTTCAGAGAGTGTTTCATAAGTGCAGTACACATGTTTCATGAAACGTGAAGTTAGTTGGATATGTTAAAGATGTAAAGCCACAGAGTTGTTTGCTTTATTGTTGTAATCTATGCTTTAAAATGTATATTTTATATTTGGTAAAGTTTAAATAAATCTGAAATTGTTTATATTGAAACAGATTGATTTATTGCTTGTGTTCATTGAAAAATACATGACAAGAGGCCCTTGAAAAAATAATCACATATTAAATCGCAATATTGAGAGGAAGAAAAAAAAATCACAATTAAGATTATTTTCCAAAATCGTTCAGCCCTAGAAGGAATGATTATGAAGGATAAGAAGAAGGAGAGGGATGTTCTGGAGCTCAAACTACGCCTCTGATCACTTTAACCCTGGATTTGCAAATGTGACAGCACACAAACACCCCCTCCTTCCAACATATGGCTCTGCGGCACACCCAACGGATCAGGTTTGTTCTGTTAATGGTAATTGTTTCGGCATATGGCCAAAAACAAAACAAATGTTTGCTGTCCTCGCTGCAGCTGTGCGTGATGTGCGTTATCTAAAGCGGCGTTATTCGATTTTCCAAACAAGTCAAAAGGAAAACTCCAACGGGCAAAACCCTAAAATCCATTTGCACTGATGAAAGCCAGCTGCTGAGATGGGTGTCAATCCGTGTCATCAACCCTCACTGAAATAAAAGTCACACGCACTCGACACTGACGATGGCAGGAAATGAAAATAACCGACATAAGCTCTGTCACCATATGTCAGAGATGTAACTACTGACACTGTGGCATCTTCTGGAAAGAATACAATGCACTTCCTACAAACCATACAGTGGTTAAAAAGCGAGTTAACACTAAATGTATACTTAACTTGTGTAAAAGTGTAAATATAAACACCCATTCCTTTATCATTTTTATGGTGGACTATTAGTTTTAATATTAAGAACTGGGCTGTTTTCCACTTTCCAGGTCTGTGTAGTATATTAAATCCAAGCACATATCAATGCACATGACTTTTAGGGAAACCTTGAAAAACGCACATTGAAACAAAATGGTTATTTGGGCTGGGAGAATAATCAATCCATCGATACGTTGTCATTCTTACATAATCAGTAATCGATGCGTTCATTTTTAATAATTGTTTATTTGAATGGTTTAGAAGAATTTGTAAGGGATATTCTAAAAGCACTATTGTTGAGCAGCTGATTTAGTTTATTATATATAATAAACTGTATTTATAATTCAAACAGCCCTTTTTGTTTAGTGTTGGTTTATTGTATTGTATATGTTGCTGTAAAGTAAGGGTGTGCATTTCCATGAATCTGATGACACGATTTGCATGTCCTGATACGATATATTCCGATACTAAACAACACGATATACATCATGATCTCAATAATTACAAATTTCACCTTTACAAGTACAAAATGGTATGAAATTAAAAAAAAAATTTAAACCTGGGTTTAAATGAAAACTAACTGTAATTTACTTTTGCTTCTTTTGTTTAAGTTCTTCAATTCAATTTTTTTTTTTCAAGTAAACATATCTACATCTATCAAAGTGTCCCAGTAGAGGTGTGCCGATCTGATTTTGATATTGGTGCGATATCAGCCAGAAAACGAATATCAAATTTTATCGGACCGCATCTAATATCACCAATATAAGCGTCCCGATAAAACAACAAAGTAACCTACTGTTGCTCACTACTGTTCTCTGTTTGAGCCTTTTCTAACATTCCACACCACAAAATAAGTAATTAAAGCAGTTATGATTCGAGTTGATATCGCATTGGATCAATATCGGTATCGGCCGATACACAAGGCTGCATTATTGGTATCATATCGGAAGTGAAAAAGTTGTATCAGGACATCCCTAATGATAGTATTTTATTTATTTTAGTTGCTAAAAGCAGCCTGGAAAAAAAAAATATTGATATACAGTATGTATGCAATACAATAAAATAAATATTTAACTATAACAATACTCCTAAATTGAGGTCAAAATGAACAAATGGGTGTGATTCACCAGCAGCAACCCATGTTACATGTTATTCCATTTCCTTTGTCTGGTTATGACACAACATGAGCAGGTGAATGTGTGTATGATGCATTAACTACACCTCATTAGTCAACACATAACAGGTGTATATGGAGCATTTACTACGACTCATCATCATCATCATCATCATCATCAGTAAAACATAAACCATCACAGCTGTAGTTGAGGCGAAAAACAACAAAAACACACCCCAACACAATGACCCACACTGCCAATTATTACACAATAAACACAACTTCCAGAATAAACGTGAGCAGTTAGAATAACAGGCAAGTTGAATAAACAGTGCAGCCACAATAAATGGGTTTTATTTAACATTTAAACGCGTTTAAAAAGCCATTGCTATTTTGTGTTAATTAGCCAACAGGCTAACAGTGGGTAACGTTAGAACAGGCTGCTCTGTTAGCATTTTAACGGAACACAGCGGGTGTTTAAAAACACACCTATATTAACTCACTCGTACGACATTTTTAACGATAAACCTATTTATGTGAATATATATTTTAAACCCCCGGGGTGCAGCAGGGCACGGACATCGCCCTTAGCCGGTTTCTGTGGTAGAAAACGAAGATACAGAGGAGGAAGGTATGGGGATGGGGGGGATGGAGGGACACACGGACACAGACACACACAAAAGCACCCACCATCTGTGGTCCTTGTCCCCGGCACACTGCTTATCAAACACGGAGAAGCTACAGGCTGGCTCGGTATTTCATTCACGGTCACACAGAGGTTTTGAGGCGGACGATGTTAACCCCGGTGCCGGTGAGTGAATGCGCTCAGCCTCGCTGCTCCTCCAGCCTTTTCACAGAGAGAGACGTGAAATGCTATTGGCTCTCATCGGCTCCCGGTGCGTTCACTGTCATTGGAATAATCCAAACTTTATAACTACAAATATTGTAACCAGGGGTGGAGCGACGATTTTAAAAGTGAGGGTGTTCTATATGGAGGTAGATTTGTGTTTGTTATTCAATAATAAAAAAAACTTTTCAATAAAAAAAGATTTAAAAAAATTAAATCATTTCGATTAAAAAAAAAAAAAAAAAATGTCATTAAAAAAGTTTACTTCAAAAACAAATATTTTCAAAGAAAAAAAAATGTTCAAATGCAAAAAAATAAAATAAAAAAATTGATACCCAAATAATTTGACCCTTTTATTCTTTGATTGAAACGGTTTTTTTTTGTTTTTTTGTTTTTTTTATTGAATTACAAAGAGACAAATATACTACACATAATATGGCAAAAATACAAAAAAAAGGTGACTTTAAGAAAAAAAAAAAAAAAAAATTCAATCAGAGAAAAAAGTGTTCAAATACAATAATTTAGGTATGATGTGTTCTCAAATATATATATTTTTTTGCATTTGAACACAAATCTACCTCCATAGTTCTAAGGGTAGGGCAACCTTTGACTCCCAATTTAGTTTATTAAATCAATTTACTAAAACTATGATAAAGCTGTTATTAAGTCAGTGATACTCATCATGTGGCTCTTTATGTCTTCATTTTAACTATTATTTCTATAGAATACCTTGTACTTAAGACAAGTAAAATACTGATTTAGAAATATACCCATACCCATAAACGCAGCTCAATCACAGTAACGTCAGTACCTGTATTCAGTTACTTTTACCTCTTCACATGATTGAGTGGAAATTCCGGAGTGTCACTAAGAATGGAGAGACATTGGGTCCCTGTTAGTTAACATTGTCCGCCTCTGTGCTCCCTAGATGTTGATAATGTGGCTGTTAGTTTCAAACCAAAACCCTGGCGTCCGTTTATCAGCTGATATACGCGCCTTTTCCGACGGTCTGTGAATGCATCACGAGGGTCCCACTGATACCACTGGAATGATACATGAATGTCACATACTGCATTAGTGCATTAGTGGGAAAAAGCCCATAAACAAGCCTATGCACAGAGCTGGTATACTCCATGGGTTCTCAACCTTGGGGTTTTTTGTTTTGTTTTTGTTAATTTTAACAATTTGAGCCCATTTTTGCTTATTCTTTACCCTTTTTCTGCAGATACTACACCAAACTTGCCATATTTAACCTGTTTTCAACACTTTTTCTTGCCATATTTGTGCTCCTTTTCATGCATTTTTTACCACTTGTAAATCAAATTTCAATGCATCTTCTGCATATTTTTTTTTCCTATCAAGATATTTTCGGCCCTTATAAACCATTTCCACTAGTTTTCCCACCTAATGTCGCATATGTTGACCCGTTATTTTCACTTTTAACCTCTTTTCCTCATATTTAATGTTTATTTTTGACAATTTTAACCACATTCACGATTTTTCATGCCCATCATTTGCCAGTTTAAACTAACTGTTTCTACTTTTTTTAAATTATAGTAGTGATTTAATAAAAAAAATTATCAATTACTTACAAACTGGAAAAAATGAAGACTAAACTAGATAATATTAGGTTAACTAAAAAGCTTGCTGTAACTTATAACAGTTGGCTTCATCCCACATTCTAATATTAGTTGGTAAAACGTTAGTAATAGCTCTCTATGGAGTATTCTTTTCATATTGACACGCATAACAAATATCTCATTTACTTAAAGCCTAACATAAGCAATGCTGTCCTTTTACTGATATCAAAAATCATTAAATGAAAAATTACAGCACTTTGTTCTATGCATTTTTAGCCCTGTTCCCTAATATCTCTGACTTTAGCTTGTATGGTTTGATGGGTCAATTCAGGTTTTCATGATCTTTATATATGTTTAGCTTAAGGATAACTCAATACATCTGAACATTTTCAGAATACTTTCACATATTTTCATTAAAACAAAGGGAACATTTTAGAATTCATCAGTATTATTGGTTATTATGTCATGGTTTTACTGGTTCGATCCACTGGAGACCAAATTGAGGAGGAAGTGTCGCCTGAATTAAAATGAGTTTTCAACTACTGCTACTTGGTATTTAGATTTGACACTGTGAGCGATGGTAAGCCCTCCTGGGTGGATAATGGAGATGAATATAGTTATGAGTCACTGGTGTTGGTTGGAGAATAGAGTGGATTGGTTCTCATCCAAAAAAAAAAAATAAAAAATAAAAAAAAAAATTGTTCCTATTAAAAATGATTCCTAATTTTGATTGTGCACAAAGATGTGCTGTTAACATGGCTAACACAGAAACAATCCCATTCACCCGCTACTCAACTGCACCTATAGCATTCATGTCTATGGACTGTGGGAGTGAGCTGAGTAAACCCCTAATATTAGACAAATTTATTTTAACTGAAGCAAATATTAGTAATTACAATGTACATTCATGACTATTTGTGCCACTACAGACTGTAACTAAAACATACATCTGCTTTCCAAAACTCAACTCTTAGACGCCAAACACACAAGTAGAAAAATCTGTATTTTTGACGAAAAACACCAAGACCATAAACAGCTTGTTATTAAAAGCTCTACATGGGAATAGATTTTTGGTGTCTCTGTAGGTGTGACTTAAAATAAATTATTATAAGGACAAAAACACCATTTTAAAATTGACATTTCCAAGGTATTTTTTAATCAAAACATTGTCAATGCATGACTTACATGACGTTTCTTTCAACTGTTCTGAGCAAAGAGACTAACGGCCAAGGGACGGCACAACGCTAAGACTTGCATACGAGACACAAAATGAGTGAAACACTTTGTTCAGACGTGTACTGTAGTCGCCATCATTGTCCTCATAGTGGGACTCCAACAAACAAAAACAATAGCACTGGATGTAATTTTGTAGATAAACATAAACGTGAGAACACGTCGCTAAAGTCAGCAGAGCATTAGGTGTGTGAGAACAAAGCATGATGGGAACTTCCGATCTCACTATCATTGAGCTTTATTACGGCTGTTACTCGAATAATAATGACCTGCTGACTTGAAGTATTTACAGATTTACACATCAACTCGTGCTGTAAATGGCGGCCATATTTCCTCTGTTTTTCTTTAGTTGTCCCATCTGCTCTTTCTACGTTTTGGTGGTTCTGGAACAGCGAAGCTATCATCACCTCTGTCCCTCCCCTCCCCCCCGTCCCTGTCACTCCTCCTCTCCTCTCGGTCCTTACGGCCCCCCTCTCCGTTGCGACTATCGCTGTGACGGCTGCTTCGCTCTCGGTCCCCGTGGCGATCCCGGTCTTTATCTCTATGGCGATCCCGGTCCCCGTAGCGATCCTCGCCGCTGTGTCGATCGCTCCTGTCGCCGTGGCGGCCGTGGCTGTCACCGTGGCGGCCCCGATCATCCCCGTGTCTGTCTCTCTGTGAGGGGGGTTCAGGTGTAGGGTAGCTGGGCTGTGCACTGGGCGGTGTACTGGGCTGACTGGTGGGCACAGAGCTCAGGGTGCCAGCACTGGTGAAGCCGGCCATTGCCATAACGGCGCGGGGCCGCTCGGCGCCATTAGGAGACTCTGTTGGCACTGAACTCAGACTCCCAGCACTGGTCCAGCCGGAGGTGCTGCTGGACTTGGTGCTGAGCTTTGGGGGGCCGCTGGATGCAGCCACAAAGTGGCTTTTATACTGAGCCTGGAAGAAAGGGGGGGATTGTAGACAGATCATTAGCTGCTAGCAAACCAGATGATGGCACAACACAACTTATGACATGATGAGGGCTGATTAATAAAGAATATTTATTGTGGAAAACTGTCTTTGGCTCTACAACACAGGAGACAGACAGCCAGGGTTGAGGTCAATTACATTTTTCAGTTACAATTATGTTCAATTACAAATCAATTACAGTGACCAGCATTTTTTACAATTACAATTCAATTACAATTACTTTTTATCCTCAGACAGTGAATTACAATTATGTTCTCAATTACTAAAGTTAAAAGTTAATATTCGCCTTGTTAGCATCTCTTATGATAACGGCTCCTAAAGCTGTAAAATACACTAAAAACAAATATCTATCATCTAATTGGTTACCTTATTAGGCTTCATAATTAATTAGAATATGAATTTTAATATTTTTGGTGTGGGTGTCTGAGGATTTTTTGTGTCAGTATACGTGGCTCAGGTGGTAGTGGGTCGTCTTCTGATCGAGAGGTTGGGGGTTCGATCCCAGTACCTGACTATGTGTCGAAGTGTCCTTGGGCAAGACACTGAACCCTAAGTTGCTCCCAATGGTCGACTAGCGCCTTGCATGGCAGTCCTGTCCCACTGGTGTGTGAATGTGAGAGTGAATGGGTGAATGAGCTGATATGTAAAGCGCTTTGAGACTGCTTCAGTGTGGTGATAAAGCGCTATATAAAATCAAGTCCATTTACCCCTAGGTTTTTTTTGCTTTTTTTTTTTTTTTTAATGGTAAAATGTGGGAAAGCTTGATATTAAACATATTTTAATAATTGTTAACTACATATGTGTACAACTGTACATAACTGTAACATGGTTCCCTAGTTTTTGGTTAAATTATAATTGACAACTTTCATAGAATTTTCATGGCAATTACAATTACAACAGCAACAGATTTTTTTTAACAATTAATTAGTAAAATTAATTTACAACTTGGATATTAAGCAACTACCAAAATAAAAAAGGTAAATTACAAATATTTAGGATTACTTTAGATTAGAGGCAGCAGATTTTAAATATTAAGTCATTGTTTAATGTGTTTCTATGGCACAACTTCTGGAAATCATTGTCAGAAGTTCAAAGTTCCCTTATTTACTGATTTTGTTACTTAATCTTCCCTAAAGTTGAATAGTGACTCAGTCATATACTTTTATAATGAGTACTAAAACAGTGTTTTCAGTCTGTTTTGGTCCGAAAGTCACAGTTTTAACCATGGCGGAGCAAAAAAACCTCCTTCTAAAAATCTCTTCCATTTACTGTTTGTGTTTCTATTGATGAAGAAAATAATAGTCTGTGTCGACACATTTTTGTAAGCAATTTGTAGGAGCAAGGGTTATGATTTTCACATTTTTTCCACTGCTCATCTATAATATGCTTCGACACAAACAAATACCAACATGCCAGTCATCCTGACTGAGTATGAGCATAAGAATCCCAGGCAGGTCAGTTATTTGGAACTTTTTTTTTCATTTTCCAGCCTCATTATGTTAATGAGACAACAGTCAGCTCTGCTGCTTAAGGTAAACAAAAAATAATTATTTTGAGCTAAAAAATATTGTATTTAAAGACATCATCACACAGCCTGTAGATGACCTAAGAATGTCAGTGAAATGAAACCTCACATGATTAAAAGTTGCCCATTATTTAGAAGAAAAAATATTCTAAACTTTGGTCAGTGAATCCGTTTCAATAACGTCACTTAAATTCTAGATTCAAAACAAGTACAACAAAAAAAATAGTAAAAACACAAAGTCCCAGAAGATTGAATGTGAACCTGACAACAAAAGAAAGTAAATTTCCTGAAAAAAGTGGTCTGAACAACATATTAGGTAAAAGAAAACTAGTGTCAATAACCTGATGACTAAATATTCTGTCGAACTGCATTTCTTTTAGTTAAAAAGGTTTAAATGCATTAAAAAAAATTGCATACCAAATATATAACAACTTCATTTTGAAATAAAAAAAAATAAAAATAAAAAAAGTTTCAGAGTAAAATACTTCTGTAATCATGTGGTGCGACTGGCCATGACTGATGTTTTGGGAAAAAAAATCTTATTTACTTATTTAAATTTATTTACTGCCCTATTTTAGTTATATTATAGTCCTGTATAATGTTTAAAATTATTTCTATATTTATTTCCATTATAATATTCTTGCCAGATGATGCCTTTTTTATTAAATAGCATGTTGTGGAATCCTTTTAAGTCATTGACCCACTTACAGTATATGAATACTAATACTTAAATAATATAACATAAAAAGGATATTATATTTGACTTTCTATTTTAGAGTTATGAAAATACATTCTTCAGATGATCAAAGGATTTAATAAATTAAAGACACAAAATAAAAACCAAACAATGTTAAAGTAAAGCGGTTAAAAGAACAAAACTATACAACACCTTAGTGAAACAGAACATGAGAATTACCTGAAAAGCTTGTTTCATAGCAGACATGCGATCTCCCATTGCACCTGTGGTTGGTTTGGAGTAGCCTTCATAGCTGCTGCAGCTGCTGCTGCCCTGAACACACAACAGTGGTATTATTCTCACTCAGGTCATTTCTCTCTCATATCACCCTAAACTTCATTTGTTCAGGTAAAACATGTTCATCAGCTCATCAAGACTAAGATAAAGGATCTGTGTGACGTCACTGTGTGAGCATGTCTCCTCTGTGTGTTTGTAATGGGTAAGATGCAGGTCAGGATTTGTGAATAGAGCTCCCCCTGCTGATCATTTTGTGCACATGACCACCTCTGGCTGTGAACCAATAAACACGAGCAGTTAAAAGAAACCTGACAAACCCACCAGCATGTGGCTTGTTTAAAATTAGCTTCAGTTGTGGCACAAAAAGTATCAAACTTGGTGGAATTAAATCCAAGAAACCATTTTTTGTTTGTTAATTCTAACTTATGTCAGTAATCATGACAACACATTAGTTTGAACAATACTAGACTTTCAAAAAACAAAAAAAACAAACAAAGTTTTCAATCTAAAGCAGTGGTTCTCCAACTTTTTTTTTTTTTTTGGCTCAAGTACCCCCTTTCTCTTATTTCTGAATCCAAGTACCCCCTTTTGTCTGACTACAACATTTTGCTCAAAATACAATGAAAAAAACAACAACTATAGAACATAATGATAGAATGAATAAGTGATAACACACATTTTAAAGAATCTCATTTTGTAAATAAGTGGAATGAAACAGTATTTAGTGTCTCCTGAATAGATTTATCTCTGTAGTTTTTATTATTACCGGTCATCTCCCTCCTGGTGTTAGACCTAGACTAGTCTCTTGTATTTTCAGTTCATGTTCTAATCAAGATAATTTCCATAATCATTCTTATGATTATCATTGTTAACTAATAATAATAAATACTAAAAAAGTAAACATTATAAATCCCACATTTTTAATACATTTATTTGTTAATTTTTACACTTTCTCTCCCAAGTACCTCCTGTAGAACTATCATTTGAGAAAAACTGTTTAATAAGTTGTTAATAATCACTACAAACTGCTGAAAGATAAAAAAAAAAAGGTATTTTTCTTTGACATTGATCTATGAGGCCTACACTAGAATTTTATCTGATAAAAGAATCATCGTCTCAAGCTTTAAGTGGTTTGTTTTTAAGGTTCTGTATTGAAAATAGAAACAAATGTTAAAATGTTATTTTGTTTTTCATATTAATGCACAGGGTGTTATTATAATCCTACATAAAGATTGCGACGTTCATAAATCAGTAACTTACAGAACTTTCAGCACCCAGGCCAGGTCTCTCTTTATAACCGAGACCACCTCCTCCGATGTTCATTCTTTTCCCTTTGCCGCCTTTGAATCGAGATTTCCTGAACCAGGGATTCTGACGCAAACAACATCAAGTTAAAAACATCACCCCGTGAAGCTGCGGCATGATTCCTGTCACTTCATCTCACCTGCATGGCCAGGTCCATCAGCTCCTTGGAAACGGACTGGTTTGCTCCCTCCAGATTGCGCACCAGGTCTCCAGCAAACGTGGTGTCTTTGTTGGTCAGTAGCGTGTAGGCCACGCCTTTCTCTCCGGCGCGACCAGTTCGACCGATTCTGTGTGTGTGTGTGTCGATATCACGAGCCACGTCATAGTTCACCACAGTGCGAATAGACGGGATGTCCAGACCACGAGCTAAAAACAGTGGAAAGCAGACTTGGTGAAAAAGCCTTGGGGGAAAAAGTAGACGAATGGCAACTACAATATTAGCATTTCCTGAAAAAATACAAGTGAGGATGTTGGTGCTGGTCCGCTTCGCACTGCATTAGCTAGCATTAAAATTAACTAGCATTAGCATTAACACTAGCTAGCATTGACTAGCATTAGCACTAGCTAGCATTGACTAGCATTAGCAATTATCACTAGCTTGCATTAACGAGCATGAACATTAACATTATCATAAATTAGCATTAACCCAACGTTAGCATAAATTAACATTAACCTAGCATTCGCATTAACCTAGCAATAGCATTAATCTAGCATTCGCATTGAATTGGCAGTAGCATTCACCTAGAAATAGCACAATACTAGCATTAGCCTTACAATAGCATTAACCGTTACCATTACCACTAACCTAGCAATAGCACTAACCGAGCATTAGTATCAAACTAGCATTAGCATTAACTGAGCATAAGCATTAACCTAGAAATAGCATTATCACGAACCTAGCATTAACAGTAACCAAGCATTAGCATTAACCTAGCATTTGCACTAACCTAGCATTAATACTAACTGAGCATTAGCCTAGCATAAGCACTAACCTAGCAATAGCATTAGCACTAACCTAGCATTAACACTAACCGAGCAATAGCATTACCTAGCATTAGCACTAACCCAGCAATACATTAGCCTAGCATTAACACTAACCTAGCATTAACACTAACCGAGGAATACATTAGCCTAGCATTAGCACTAACCTAGCATTAACACTAACCGAGCATTAGCATTACCTAACATTAGCCCAAACCCAGTAATACATTAGCCTAGCATTAGCACTAACCTAGCATTAACGCTAACCAAGCAATACATTAGCACTAACCTAGCATTAGCATTACCTAGCATTAGCAATAACCTAGTATTAGCTAAGCAATAACCTAGCAATAGCTTAAGATTAGCAATGAAAAAGTTGAAAATGGCTTCAAATGAGTTGAAGAAATGGGTTAAAGGCACTAGTTAAACATGTTAAAGGTTGAATGATCAAAATCAGTTGAAGAATGGCTGGGAATGAAGGGGTTAAAAGTTGAAAAAACTCACGATAATTTAAAAGTTTGAAAGTTAAAAATATAAAAGTACAAGCATAAATGTAAATTTTCTGAATGCTTTGATAGATTAATTGTCAAAATCGTACAAACGATGTAGAAGGAGTTAAAGCAGGACGGAAAAAAAAAAAAAAAAAAAAAAAAGGTCACAGATAACTATACTGAGATATATTTGTATGCACACAAATGCATCCTCAGTAATAAAAAGAGACAAGAGTTAGGTGGGAGGACAACATGTCCTCCTTTACACACCAGCAACGTCGGTGGCCACCAGAACAGGCAGGTTCTTCTTTTTGAAGTCACTGATGACCTTGTTCCGCTCGCTCTGGTCCATGTCTCCATGAAGGAGGCCCAGGCTGTAGCCCTCCTGTATCAGGTTGCTCGCTAACTCGTCACAATTGGCCTTCTTGGTGACAAAGATGAGGACGGAGCCCGAGGAGGTAAACTCCACGAGGCGCCGAGTCAGCCAGCCCCACTTATCTGAGCCGCTGGGCAGCATCTCCACCACCTGAGTCACATCCTCATTGGCCTTTGTAGAGAGAATGAAATATATTATTACTACAGATCTTTTTGGATCCACCAGCCATCTAAACGGGAAATGTATTCACTTGCTTTGACTAAACTAAGCTTCCTTTCCAAAGCAGTGAGAACCACAGTTCTAAAGCTCTTAGGCCAGCAAAGAAAAAAACTCTTATTTAGCTGAAATGCACCTCTCCAATGTCTCCTTGCACAACTCGAATAGGATCCACCAAAATATCTCTGGCCAGACGCTCAATTTTCTTTCTAAAGGTGGCGCTGAACAGAAGAGCTGTGGGAAAAAAAAAAAATTAACACGATGTCACATCAAAACACTAATTCTCCAAAGTATATTTCATTTTAAATCAAACAGATGATAAACTCACTTTGCCGATCTGGCCGAACGTGGCTTGCAATGGATCGAACCTGATATTCTACAGAAGAAACAAGAGATATTTGTGATTACACTACAAAATCACAACAGGAAGTTAGTAGTCGCATCTTTGTTGACTTACCAAAGCCCATGTCGAACATGCGATCGGCCTCGTCAAACACCAGGTAAGTCACTCTCTGCAACGATGTGGCCTTCTTCTTCACATGGTCAATCAAACGACCCTGTGATTGTGATAGTGTTTGGGTTAGCGGTTAGTTCTATTACAACAGGGCAACTGTATTATGGCTCACAACTACCATAATACTTTGGTCATAGATGCGTCAATAAGTAGATGTTTGTGTATTGATTTATTGACAGGCCATAGATTGGGTATTTAGTTGTAATACACTGTCACGGTAGTGTTAATTCCAGCAGTTAATAATAGTTTACATGCCATTACAGGACAATACTGTGGTTTAAAAGGACGATATGCTTTGTATTATTCAGAATCAGAAAAAGGGCTGAATTGTTGATGCATTCAATTCAAATCATTCATATCAGGAGACCAGTAATGACAACTTGAGTAGAGAATATCAGACAGAGACCCTGATTAAAATTGCATGTTTTTGGTGTTTTTCAACCTTTGGGTCATGACCCCATGTGGAGTTGTCCGGAATTCAAATGGGGTCGCCTGAAATTAATTTTACAAATTATAACACCACACACAATCTCAAACAACTGTGTTTTACACTTTCACTTTCTCAAATATAAATCCACTTCAAATAAAACACAGTATAAAAATATCTGAGCTGGTGTATCTTGTCACTAATCCAGGCAATTCGTAACACAATATCACAAACGTGATCAAAAACACACAAAATAACTCCCAAAACACACAAATTGGCAGCAAAATGCACAAAATAACAGGATCTTCCACTTCATCCTACCAGGCACATCCGCGTGCGTGTGTGTGTTGTATGAGGAGAGGCTTTTGTACGCCTTAATCTGTCTCTCTGTTACAAAACTTGTAGTGAGTACTAAGTAGTTCATGATGTGCGTGTAATTTACACTCAGCCACATGCACACCCCTACAGCACAAATTGCTGTAGGGGTCAACTCCACCGCACTCCTCCCTTACAGCAAAACCTAGCTTTATCTGGAATATTTAATCCTTGATACATTTGGGGGGAAAAGAAAAATCACATAAATCCGCCATTGAAGATGTGTTGTTATGCAGCTGTATACATAAGAGATGACGGATCCAAGTGAATCGGAGAGGATCATGAGATTTGTGACGTCAGTTGCAAACCACCTATAGAGGAACAATGTAGCACTTTTTGTAATGAGCTTCTGATTTGCATTACAACAGAGCAAGTCATTAGGTTGTCTTACCGGAGTGCACACCACTATCTCTGCTCCATCCTGCAGAGCCTTGGCCTGCTCCCACATGCTACCTCCTCCGTAAACCGCCACAGAACGCAGCGAGTAGGCTTTCCCAAAACGTTTACATTCAGCATGGATCTGACAACCATAAAAAAAGAACAGACTCAATTTAATAGCTCTGCCAATGGAGTATTTCTTTGGTAGTAAACTTTAGTCTTGGTTCTCCATCCTCCTCCTTGCCTGCTGACACAGCTCTCTAGTGGGACACACAATGACTGCGATGGGTCCCTCTCCAGGCTCCAGTTCCTTCTGGTCCATGATATGGACCAACATGGGCCAGATGAAAGCCGCTGTTTTACCGCTGCCGGTTTTTGCGATTCCGATCATGTCTCGTCCAGACAGAGCGATGGGGACGCCCTAGAACACAGTGTTGTATACGTCACAAGCATGTAACTAGAATCAGAATAGCTCAACGCTGTACCTGGCACTGTATAGGAGTCGGCTGAGTGTATTCAGACTTTCGGATTTGGTGCATTAGCTGTTCATCTAAGTTGAAGTGAGCGAAGCTGGTGCAAGGTTTCGGAGGAGCAGCCCCAGACACCTGAGAGAGAGAAAAGCAGGAAAACAATCACAAGATTTCATACTCATTGTTAAAGTGCAGCAGTATCAGCAATTTTCAACCTCTTGACTGTTAAATGGTCGTATCCTGTCAAAATGGCGACTCTCCATAATTTATGCCAGAAAGAGTAAAATCATTCTAAAAAGTCCTTTCAATGTGGTTTTTTTTAATAAGAAGGTTAACAACGTTAGTTTATTAGTAACATATTAAACACAATTTTTGTTATACACATTTTCACTACAGGTACTCTTTAATATAGCACAACTTGTTACTACACATACATTGTATAGAATAAAACCTCATCAGGTTCAACTTACTCTCAAGTTGAGTTTCTGCCGGAGCTCCACCACCTGAAGTCCAGTCAGACTGCCGAGCTCCTCATGCTCATTATAGAAGTTCTTTTCAAAGGGGGCGTATTCGATCTGATCAAAGCAGAAACCACGAAAAAATAAATGCAATGCAACAATGACTTTTAAACTTGGTTCTCAAAGACTGCCGTCTATTGCACCTCAGAGTGGTCAATAGGAGGCAGGGGCAGGATAATTTTCTTGGTGGTGGGAGGGATGGGGTTGCCGTCGCTATCGTAGTCAACAATCTCATCGTCGTCTTCTTGGGTCAGGCCGGCAGTGGGATTCTCTGCCATGTAGCGGAAATAAGCTTCCTGCAGAGAGGCCAAAGTTTCATGTGAAAATCAGTGTGTAGCCAACTTCAGTCCGTCAGAGCACTTCTAAGTCTCATTCTTCTAAAAAAAAGTACTGTTAAATTAATCATGGATTCCAAAAATAATAATGTAGACAGAATAATGCTTTCCAGAGGTTTGTTTATCCTGCTCAGTAAGGCAGACATGACAATGGATGACAAGGTTAGAGAGGGCGGCGGAGGGACCTCTCTAGTCAGCAGTGTGATGCAATAGGAGAACTTTGGAGAGCTCACTCACTTGTTCATCTTCCTCTTCAATGTCATCACGAATACCCCTGAAATGAAAAGCGGAGAAAAAAAAACTTCCCTGCGGCTCGTTCATACACCAAACACAGCCCACATCCCACTATGACTGAGGCCTGTCCAGCTTACCTGGTTATAGCCCTAAAGCCAACTGTTATATAAAGGTGAGTGGTATATAATGTACAAGTGCAGCAAATGACCTCTGACGTTATCTAAAATGAGTGATCTTGTTAGATTAGACTAAAGATGATTTAACCAAGGTGTGGGAGATGTTTTTTTAACAGGTGGAATAAATTTCCCTAATGTCTAGAGAACAAACCTACAGCAACTTCTGACTAGCAAACGTAGCTCCTTACTTGGCCAACTTTTTCTCCTTCTCTTCAAGTTTTCTCATGTCTTGGGCTGCTTGGTCCTGCAACACAAAACAATCCAGCGTTATAGATTTATATAGAA
This sequence comes from Gouania willdenowi, assembly GCF_900634775.1. Lineage (NCBI taxonomy): Eukaryota > Metazoa > Chordata > Actinopteri > Blenniiformes > Gobiesocidae > Gouania > Gouania willdenowi. The sequence continues at coordinate 24,953,596 of NC_041051.1, forward strand.
TTTAGCTTAAGGACTATATCGAATATATATACACATATATATATATATATATACATACACACACACACACACATCACTTATATATATATATATGATGTTTTCAGTGGCCCAAAAGTGCATTAATTTAAAATGCAATAATTATCATAAGAATTAGAGGTGTGACTCGATTAAAAAATTAAGGGAAACTTCTGTTGAGTTTCAGTGCTGTATTCCAAATTTTAAAAAAAAAAACCAGTTCACTACTCTTACCTCAACCTCGGCCATGAAGGCATCCAAAGGGTCATCTTCGCTGTCTGACCCGCCTTTAGACAGCATCTGCTGCCGTGTAGGTGAGTTCTCAGCTGGGATGTACGGCAATTCTGAGGTGCTGCTGGATTCCTCTTCATCATCCTCAAAATACCTGGTTTGAATTCAAAAGTACTGTCAATACCAATCTGACAAGAATCTGAATTCATATTGAAAGAACCTTAACGACATGCGAGTAGGCCAGGTGTTTAACACTTACGCATTTTCCTCGTCAAAATTTGCTCTTTTAGTCCCTATCTTGTAGAAGGAAGGGAGCTGCTGGTTTTTTCCATAATTCCCGGTCGATCCTGAACCTCCGGATGCATTGTGATATGTTTTAGGGGGTTGAGGCTCTTCTTTTTTTCCTGATAGAGAGAATCCGCCGAAGCCAAAACCTCGCTTCACCCCTGGACCACCTTTGTTCCAATTCATGGCTTCAGTGAAAAGAGGAGAAGCAGCTTGGTATCAATATCTGTAAAGTGACATAATTCCTGGTTTACAAAGGTGTTGTGAATTTCTTTATGGGACAAGTACAAATGCCATCAAATCATTTAATCATGGTACAGAAAACAGACAGGGCATGATCCAATAACTTTGACAGCAGCTACTGTATCTTGTGATGGAATAACGGTGTCAAAATTATGGGGGCTAAGGACGCCCATGTAAGCCTCATTTTAAACACACTAACTATGACGTTTGCTACAAATGTTTGGGATTAACTATATATCTACTGAATACCCATTGGAACCAGTGATAAATTATAAATAATACAGACAGGCAGCTGAGTTGGCACACCTTTGAACCAAGCAGCAGCCATGTTGAAAGTCTTAAGTCAATCAGAGCCTGATTCGCAGAGATATTTTAAAAACACAGACACACAGAGACAGAGATTCCTTGCTTTATAGATACATAGATATAAATTCTATGCTTCCTAACAAAGCTTATTTGACCAAACTGAAACAGCAGAAATACAGAGCAATCAAGGTAAGGTAAAAAAAAAAAAAAAAAAAAGCCCTAAAAAATATAGGGATAGCTGAGTGGTCTAAGACGCCGCTAACGTGCGTTAAATACCACATTTGAAAATTATTTTATTTATTATTATTACTTATTACGCATACGTTTAACGTACCCACGGCCTTATTAGTTTGAGCTAAAGAGTGTTATTTGTGTCACGTGACTCTGTTAGTTATGGTATATGAATTACAAAAGTTGTATTCCGTGCAATTTCACTTATCCGATTAATCTGTTAATAAATGTTAGATTAATCACTTAATAAAATGTTTACTGAAGCCCTGATTGACTATATACCAGTGCCACGGAGCACACGTGAGCTCTTTTTAAGTTACGTAAATGTTTAAATAAATTCACTTGGGGGGTATAAATAAATCGGAGATGAAAGATGTCGGGCTCTGTGAGCACTCACTCTCTACAACTAGCTACATTAGCATTATGCTAGTTAGCTTTCAGCAAAATATGACGTTCCAATGCGGTAATGCTACACAGCATAAAATGTATCAGGCTCGTACCGAACGGCTGCTGTTTGATAACGATTGTATTTATATTTATTCAGTTATTAGTATTATTAATTATGCTACTGATAGCATTAACTCAGGGCCGCAATAGCATTGCCGCGAGTAGAGCAGCGCGGCTTGGACAATGCAGTTTGTTTAGCAGCTCGAGGACGTCTCTCCTACATTACCTTCCTCACTGTGTGACTACAGATAATTTAACATATCAAAGTAAGTGTTAGATTACCTTTATCTGTTGCTCTTTTAATTTCAGTAACCGCAGGGATGTGTGCGTCATCAGAGCACGCGGGCATTCGTCAATGTTGCGCGACGCGGCGAGGGGCGGGGGTCCGTGAGAGCCGCTGTCATAATTTAAACGTCACACCTGCAAGGATGGTTTGCTAAATCTCTTGGACTTTATTACAATACGCATACAACACACACACGTTAGCAGCTCAGGACCTCAACTTGGTGAGTCTTGAAATAAATAGTTTATCACTCTAGGTGTTATAGGCTTAGACAGCCACTGGAGCTAACGGCTGCTAGCATCATAGCATGCGCTCTTTCATCACACGCGCCTACGATAATGAATTAAACATCTTCTTTACCGAGTGGACAATATAACCGTGATTTAGTGTGACATTTTTCTGTTGACGCGAGTGGGTGTTTATAGTTATACAGTAAATAGCATTAAGCCTAGTAGTTATTTGTTCTCAAAACTGAACATCATCATTTGATACAACACCCAGTGCTGGGCGATATATTGACATTGAAGATATATCGAGTTTTATATTTTGGGGGTATAAAAGAATATGATATCGCCTGATCAATATGTATATATTGTTTATAGCTTATCCATCCAACCATTTTTTTGGGCTCAAGGCGGAGTGTCACTGCTTCTCAGAACAGCATAAAAAGCACAGTTTGATGGATGTTCCAACACAAACCTTCCCCTAAACAAGCCACACTACAGAATTCACTCGCAAGTGCTGTCTCTTAGAAGAGGAAAAGCCCAAAGTGACACATTAACGTAACAGTAATGGGTCATATGGTTGTAATATTGCTGTTAATTATTAAATCAAATAATGTGATGTAATTAGGGCTGCAAACATTGAAATTGGTAATCAATCATTTTTTTTAAGCTTATAACCAATAGCGTGAGTGGAAGTAATTAGGTTAGGGGAACTGATACAAAATAATGCTTCACCAATCTATTGTTAATGACGTTTGTACAAATTAACTTTAAATCATTAAAAACAAAATGAATGCAGAAAATAGTCATTTCAGTGCATTATTATCAACTTCTCTGTAAACATGGACACATATCAGTGCTGCTTAACAAGCAGAACGAACTTGTTTTATGAAAACTGGAAAATGTCACGGCATATTGTGAAAAATAAACATTTCAGTCAGTGCATTATTATATAAACATAAACAACTGGGTGGTCTATGAAAACCTGGGCACACATTTAAACTTATACTTCGCACCATGTGTAAAGTTCAACTGAAACCCTCACTGCAGACTGCACAACACATTTCAGTGCTAATGCTAATATCAATTTGTTTTTTGTAAACTTGAAAACCTGAGAACATAATGTAGAGTGGAGGACTGTTCCAGATTTGACTGGCCTTCACAGAAAGGGCATTCTGTACAAAGGTTGTTTTTCTTTCTGTGTGGGACGTCACAGTCCCCTCCCTCTAGTTACATTATAAAATAATAAAAGAAAAAAGACCGATCATCTTTTAAGATCAACCTAAAATGACAAATGTAGGCCAGTTGGTAAGGGGGGAAAAGTAAATTTAAAAAAAAAAAAAAAAAAACAAGCTTTGAGGAGAATAACATTAGTCAATCATTTTTTCTTATTGAGGTTTTCGGACCATGAGGAGGAATCTTTGCAGCCATATATACGATTATTACAGGATTGCTATTGTTACAAATTTAGGTTTTATCGATGAGTCACCGTCTTTGTTTCAGGGTAATGGTGACTCAGCACCCCAGCGTTACAAGAACTAAATATCTATCACCCCAAAATATATTCATTAGTGCAGCTCTGTGAATGTGTCGTCATGCCGCTCTGCAGAAAGTCTATTGAGGAGCTTTAATTTACAATCCAGTGTCAGGGGACAGGGAGCGTCTAATAGACTAGAAACCTGGGGCTCTATGGACTGGAGTTGGACACCCCTGTCCCCTGGTGCAGAAACCAAAGAATGATTTTGCAAGTTTCTAAATATTGTGCCAGAGTTATGCAAAACAACACACAAGGTCTCTCAAGTTCATTCAAAGTCCATCAATGTTTACAGGGTTCGATATTTGTAAAATGCTGGATGGGTTCAGTGTGGGGACAGTCGCTCACATTTCATTAAAACAGCTTTTGATAAAAGCAAAGGTGGAAAAAAGAGCGAATATTAGAAATACCGGCTTGCACTAATAATAACTGTGCATTTACTGAAAATTGGAGTAATCAATAATATGATGGGCTTGGTTGGCTCTTTTTTCAGTTAGAACAAATGTATGTCAGCATTCAGGAATTAATGTATTTTCCTTTTTGGTTTTATCTATTTCTTTGTTCAGGTTTTCTGTTTATAATAAGGATGCAAGTCATGTTAAAGGAGCATATTTGTGAAAAAATTAACATTCATTTTAGGTCTTTTAATGCTAATTGGTGATGTAACGTTCAAAAGGTTAGAAACTGTTGTTGTAATAATTGTGTTTCTTCTAGCATTAATACGAATAAATAATATTGACTGACTTACACCGATGATGTAAAATATCTGTTGTATGCAGTGTCATCATTTGTTTACATATTTTTGTATTTGCAGATTGCTCACTAAGCATCGTTTTGCTCCTCACATGTAACACAAGCAACTGGATTCATGTCTTTTCTCGTGAGTACCTATTGATTTAGACGTATGGTGATGATAATAATCACGGTAAATGTGGTTTGAAGTTAATCCTATTACTGTGATGGTTAAAGAGGAGGACTTTGTTGTTTTTCCAGACCACTGAAATTTTTTTTAATTTATTTTAATTTTAATGCTATGCACTCGTAGTCCTGTTTAGATTTGAAGAAGAGTACCCACTGCAGTTTAATAAATCTCCCTTCACTTTTACAAAAAAAAATAATTCCTACTAAGTGTTTTTACTGACCTGATGCTTCAGGTTAACAAGTTGCGTTACAAAATCTGGAAATAAGCTAATTTAGGTTTTTAAACGCACTTAGCTTTATTGTTTTTTCTGTTCAATGTCCTTCATTCATTCATTCATTCATTCATCCATTTATTCATTCATTCATTCATTCATCCATACAACGCCATGAACTTAGTTTTGACTGTTCTTAAATAATTGAAAAAGCCACAAAAAAAGCGCTGCATCCGTGTAGATGGAAGGCTACACCAAAAATGTAACTTGTGTGTATTTTAAACCGTTTCGTAGACATGGGCTAAGATTAGGAAAATGTTACCCTACGTAAATGTAATCATTCCCCAGCTACTCAGCCGCATTCAATAATGTAACCCTATGTTTCTATGATAGGGCTGGGCGATATGCCTGGAAAATGTATCACGATATACTGTATGTGTTTCATATCAGTCAATATTATTTTTATTTATTTTTTTACCTATGAAAAAAAGGTTGAATTTAAATACTTTTAGTTTAAATGTAATATTTAACATTTAAAAAGAGGTCAACACAACTATGGAAAAAAAGAAGAAAAACCTGAATTAAATAAACAAACTGGTCAATGTGCAAATATAGACATTAAATAAATGCTTAGTCAAACAAAATGTGCAGCCGTTCCTCTGCCTACATCCCCCAGAATGCCTTGCGGTTCTGAGTCGGGGATTCTTTCCAGGTTTTTTCAAACATTTTATCGCACATATTTTCTGTTGATATTGATTGCATCTCTATCGCGATATATTTCGTCATCGTTTTATCGTCCAGGCCTATTCTGTATAGTATGTTCTTGTCCTTGCTTGCACTTCTCTCTTTTTCCTCTCATGGCTATTATTAATCTCTGTGTCTGCCAGCGTTGGGTGTCTGAGAAACTGAGTGTGGAGAGCCTGCGGGATTTGGAGTTATTTGGAGGTGAGGTTCAAGCCCAACCATTCAAACACAACAGGTTCTGACAACAGTGCCGTGCATGGCAGGCCTTCCATCTGCACATGCAGAGCTTTGCAGGGCTGCTGAAATGTCCTGGAGTTTAATCATAAGATCCAATGACATTTATTTGCATCCAAAGCATTGGCTCTTTATTCCTTTCACCCCATCCCGTGATTACATGGAGAATCTCTTCGCCCTAATAGATCTCTGGTTCTTCACATTTTTCATGGGATTTTGCCTGCACTTATTTGTACCAACTGTTCCACTACATCGGAAGCTGCTTCATCTTTAAAACAAGGTATACAATTCATTAAAAAAAAAAAACTTCCTTTAGGTTTTTATGACAAATAATCAAACTCGTACAGTATTGGTGTTTATAAAGTGGTTCTGACCCACTCAGAAACCTAAACAACCACCTAAAACACGTTTTATTCTTTGAGTTGATTTATGATGAATAGATTAACACGCACACTCAGAAGAACATGGCAGTGCTGCTTCTGTTCCAGCTTGTCCAAATGCACAGATATCATTCCTGCTGTTGGGCGGTTTGCTAGCTCCGCTTTCCTTCCACCTGCTCTCTCTGCAAACATCACCTCTATGTTCTCAGCTCTGTGGTCAAAGCTTCAGCAAAAGTCCCTGTTCTCACCACAGTTTAGATGGGATAAATAAATGCACCATGGTGGAGGAACTGCTGGGGAGGGGGAGGGGGAGAGATGCAGGTACTAATGGTAGTGAAGCACAAGAAGAAAACTGATGAACTAACAAAGAACGAAGAAGAAAAATGATCAGTTACCAGCGCTGTTTGAGCTCGATATGTAGCAACAACCCAAAATGTAACAAGACCCGAATTGTTATATTAAAAGAAAATGTAATAAAACCTGAAATATAATAACTGGTCAATAATGTAAGAAAAGAGCTGAGCCTGAAATGTAATAAAACCCAAAATGTAATAAAACCCAAAATGTTACAAATGGTCAATAACGCAACAAAATGCTGAGCCCAATACGTCAAAACCTATTACATTATGGGGCAGGCAAAATATTTTTCCCTAATAGTGTAATAATTTAATACATCATAGAGTGAGTCAATGATTTATGGATTAAGGGGCTTATGTGTGTGTGTATATATATATATATATATATATAAAAAAGGCAAAACTTTTTTACGTTTTGTGCTCAGCATCTCGTTACATTATTGACCAGTTTTCACATTTTGGTATTTATTAAAATTTTTTTAATAACAATTAGGGTCTTGTTACATTTCAGTCGTACACACACATTTTGATTATCAGTTTCTTTTAACTAATTTATATTACTTGTGTACCTCTCCTATAAAAGCTTTGCCTTGCTTTCACATCTCACAGGTTATTAGCCAATATTGCATTTGTTTTCCATCAACATTCAAGCTATAAAACCCATCAAACAAGCTGCTGTGCACAGTCAGCTTGTTGTTTCTCTAATAGCTAACAGTTGGTTTCTGGGTCGCTCGTTTTTCCCGGCTTCATGTTTATTTCTGTCATTGTTGTGGTTTCTCCTACCCCAGAGCAAGCTCGGGGACAGTCTAACAGGAACGTAAGTGCGGCGCTCCAATCGCATCATCATCATCATTATCATCCTCCTCACCTGCCGCCCTACCACTCGTGTGCCTTTTTTATGAATGTGCGTGCATGCATGTGTGTACAAAAGCACTCAGTACACACGTGTACAGGCCAGGTCATATAGAGAAAACCCAACCCCGTCCCCCACAAGGCTGTGCTTGTAATGCTCTGCATGAGTGTGCAGGTCATGACTGCACTATAGCTGAAGGTGGTTGAAGACACACATGAACATTGAAGAACAGTCATGTGGAGACAGGACCATCTATAAGGGGGAATAAAGGGGAGAGATTTTTGTTGTCCATCCATAAAGTCAACAAAATGATGGTCCATTGTTCTATGAATCTGTGATAACCACATTTATTTATTCATCTGAATAATATCCACTGTTATCCAGGAAGCTTATTATTATTTGCACCATAGTATATAGTCATCTTAAAGATGTAAGTCATTGTTTTAATCAGACATAAAATGAGTTCAAAGTGACCAAAAATGGTGGAAAAAGTGGTGAAATGGGATTTAAATTGGTTAAAAGAGTGGCCAAAAACAGACAACAAAAGTGGTAAAAAGGGTTCAAATTGTCAATGTTGGCTTAAAAGTGGCAGAAATGTGTGGGATTTGATTTAAAAAGTAGGAACAAATAATGGACATGGCCAATTGTGAATGTGGTTAAGTTGGCAAAAAAAAAAGTGGTGGAAAGGGTTTATAAGTGCCAAAAATGTCTTGAAAGTGGAAAAAATGTGAGAAATTGGGTGATAATAACCAAAGATGGGTTCAAATTGTTCAAAAAAATTTTCTTAGTTTTTTGAAGACATCTGGTGACCCCCTCCCAGTGTCCCGCAACCCCAAATTGGGTCCTGATGCTAAGGTTGAGAACACCTGCATTAAGTTCCTGGTGGATACTGCTTAGGTAGCAAACGAAACACAAGAATGAATTATTATTGATTCACAAAAATAATTAATGTGAGGATTACAGTGAAGGTTTTAGTTTATTAATAATTTCAGGGGATTTAAAACAACAGATGTTGAACTTCTGTTAAACATTTATTGGTTGTGATTTTGTGGTGTAACGCCTGCTGACTTTTGACTCATGCTAACTCACTTTTTTTGTGATTTACACTCGCAGCACTTTTAGTACGTCCCTGCACTGTGTCTAATGAGGTCAAGCATCAACACAGATCTTGATTGGCTCTGTTTGCTCGTCTTCCCCTCCAGGCCCATGAGGACAGTCAGGAGAGTCTGACCTCCCTCCCCCGTCGAGACACCATGGGAAGCTTTCACCCCGACAGCAGCTCATATGAGCTCCTCGCTGTTATCGGTACGTCCAAGCAGACGCACATGGAGCGCGTTTTATGGATTCTAGTGCCATTTGAAATTGAGCCGTAAATGTTTAGGTTGGATTTAGATGCGATCGTTCAGGTCATGTTGATGCCTAAAGTGAAATTCAAACAAAAGCCTCAGAAAACTAGTGACAAACACAACAAATGAGGATGATCAGCTACAAGGGCCTTTTACAGTGACCAGTGTGTTTTCCAATACCAATAAAATTACAAATATTTGTTTTATCCTCAAAGTCAATTACAATTACGTTCTCAAATAATAAAGTTCAATTACAATTAATCACATTTACCGAGACTGGAATAAATAACCAAATAAAAGCTAACCTTCCACTTTCTGTTAGCATCTCTTATGATAACAGGTCCTAAATCAGCTGTAAAATACACTAAACACTAACATCCATAATCTAATTTATTTCCTATCTATTGGTTACCTAGTTAGGTTTCATAATCAATGAAAATATATAAAAAGAGAGGGCAGTGTTACACCTAGGTGAGGAGGAAAGGAACAAGGGAGAGGGAGTCAGGGTAGGACAATTGTAGGATAGTAATTTCTGGAGTAATTAATGTGACCTACACTATGTTTTTATCTGATTAATAAAGTTAAATTACAATTAATCACATTTACTGACACTGAAATAAATAACCTAATAAAAGTTAACCTTCCACTTGTGTTAGCTTTCTGTTAGCATCTCTCATGATAACGTGTATTAAATCAGCTGTAAAAGACACTAAAATCAAATATCATCTAATTTATTTACTATTTATTGGTTACCTTGTTAGGCTTCCTCATGAATGAAAATATAGGTTTTAATATTTATGGTGTGGGTGTCTGAGCCTCAGTATACGTCTATATTTCAATTTAATTTTTTTAAATGGTAAAATGTGGGAAAGCTTGATATGAATCTTATTTTAATAGTTGTATGTATAAAACTGTAATATGGTTCCCCAGTTTTGCATTAAATTATTAATGACAATTTTTAAAGAATTTTCATGGCAATTACAATTACAACGTCCATGGACTCAATTACAATTTAATTTCAAGCAACAGATTTTTAAAATTACAATTATAATTATGCCATAGTTCTAATTAATTATCAATTACACGATTACAATTATAATTTACCGTAGCTGTGTGTATTACTGTGCTTCTTAAACACGTCAGACTCACGACATAAACAGGATTTTCCTTTAGTAAGTCCTGCTGCATCAAATGGCAGCCTCTGTAATGCCTCTGTGATAATGGCACTGGGCTGTGCTGGTGTGTAAATAAAGCACACCCCAAGGCTGTGTCAGAGATGTTTGTGTCCAAACCAAATATTGCAAAACCAGTGCAGAATACTGGTTGATAACCATTTAGTCTCAAATCTAAGCTGTTTTCTTTCAACTCTAAAACTCTAGTTTTTGCCGTCTGCTTATTTTTGCTGCAATTTAAAGCTGCTAGGGATAGTAATTATTTATTTGTTTATTTTTTACCTTTTCTGTACATGCTGTGGAAGGTCAACACCACATGGAGTGCAATCTTTTCATGGCAGCTATGCACGTTTTATAATTGCAGTGAAATTATTGCAATTGTTTTGCATACCATCACCAGCCCTCCATTAGGAAGGGTAAGAAACACTTTATTAAAGGGAGAGTATAAAAAGAGAGTGCAGTGTTACACCTATGTGAGAGGGAAAGGAACAGAGGAGAGGGAGTCAGGGTAGGACAATGGAAGGGGTGGATGAGATGATGATCAACTATTTTGACAGGATAATATATTTATCTGATTAAAAAAACATCATCCCTATAATGGATTACAGCCTCCCTGTTGTTACAGCATAGCAAAGTCAAAACTAAAACTTAGTTAACATTTCATCTAATCAACATATAATATTTGTGTACCTCAGGCATTATACCAGAGTAAAGAATTATATTTAAAATTCTGCTAGCTGTTTTATTGCTAAGATGCTAACACCAGCATTCACTGAGACTGTGTTGGAAATGTCACACTCCGTACTATGCACTACAAACTCAATGAGTATATACTGTCTACTATATACTATAAGTATGATTAGGATGGTGAGCTTTCCCACTGAAGTATACTTCCAAGTTTCCCAGAAACCTGAATTGCACTGAGGCTAAATATTCGTCGATTCTCCATCTTTGAAAGCTCTGAAAACATTTTAAGTGAGAAAGTGACCAAGTACAATATCAACATGTGGTCATTTGATCCATAAAACTTACATTGAACACATTCAATGTGAGTTTTATTTGACATTTCGGAGATTGTGCTACTGACTGAACTTCTGGTTAACTTCAAAACAAGAGCCTTAATTTACTAAAGTGTTAAAAACTAATGGAAGACCAGTAGAGATGCTTTTATTTGGAAAAGGGGATGTTTGACTTGCTTGAAGCTGGTCCCAGGATGATTTTCCATTCCGCTCGCAATGCATCATGGGGCGGTTGAGTATGACTAGTGTGCCTACAGTGCATACTTAAAAAATGTCCCAATATTGTATACATCTGTTTGTTTCTCGCGTACACAATCCTTTCAAGACCTCAGACTTAGTATGAGTAGTAAGTAGGGCTGAGCTATTATGGAAAATAATCTAATTGCAATTTTTTTCCCTCAATATTGCGATTTAATATGCGATTTTTTTATTTTTTTTTGTCAAGGGCAACTTGTCATGTATTTTTCAACAAACACTAGCAATAAATCAATCTGTTTAATAATAAACAATTTCAGATTTATTTAGACTTTAAATAAATATAAAATATACATTTTAAAGCACAGATTACAACAGTAAAGCAAACAAATCTGTGGCTTTACCTCTTCAACATATTTAACTAACTTCACAATTCATGAAGCATGTAAACACATGTGGACTGCACTTCTTAAACACTCTGAACTTAACAGGAAAGTACAAGACAGGACAAGAAAAAAAAGAGAAAAAAACGAAAAAAAATATTGCAGCCTTTACGAATAAAAAATTGCAATAATATCGCAAATACAATTAATCGTTCAGGCCAAGTTGTACGTTAGTATGCCATTTGGAACATGGCCATACATCCTAATGGAGCCTTTAAACTCTCTCCATGCTTGTTTTTTTGCGTCTGAACTTCAGACAGTTCATCATCATATCCTAACAGGTAGTAGTTTTGTTTCACAGAATAGGTTACCATGGCAACAATGTCTTGATTTTGGTCATGGGATGCACCTGGTTTAGCACACAGAACATGAACAATATTCATGCGTTTGTCTTTCTCAGGTCGAGGCTTGGATGACTTGATGACCGTGAACGTGGCTCTCTACAGACCCACCGGGCAGCATGTCGCCATCCGCCGGATTGATTTAGAGTCCTGCACTAACGACATGGTCACCTACCTGCAGGTGTGCTACTTCACATATTCTCATGAGTAGGCCTCATTGTTCAGTAGCCTTTAGGTAAATAAACCTGTCAGACGATACAACTATTGTAGAATTCATTGACCTTTGACCAAAGTTGTAGTGCTCTCGTACTAACTAATTAAACATGATGATTGACCAGGTCAGTTTGTGACGAGCAGTCGAGTCCAATAACAAAACATCATCACTTTGAATCAATGAATCCTCAGTAGAGCATAACAGGAGCTACAGTACCTTCAGTGGCCACCAGAGTGCCACAGAGCACACCTTTGGAATCTCGACTGTACGCTTCCTTTTGTCCGTCATCAATAGGTCTGGGAAATATATCGAGATTCAAGATATATCGAGATTACTTTTTGGCAAAAAGGAAAATTTAAATATTGCCTATAACAATATATTTGTATTTAATTATAGCTTGTTTTGTATTAAAGTACTCGTTTTAATAGTTTTTTCAGAACAGCATGAAAAACACAGTTGGATGAATTCTTCAGTGCGTTCTAACCCAGACCTTCCCCTAAATAAGCCACACTATAGAACTCACTCACACGTGCTGTCCAATAGAGGAGAAAAAGCTAAAAGTGGCTCATATTTTGCAGCTGTTTGTTAATAAATGTGCCCATTGCCCACTTTAATCCTGAATTGTCTGTCTAGTAAGGATTTATTGAGTTAAAATAAATAGATTTATATCGTATCGCCATTTTGAGAAAAAAAATCGGGATTTGAATTTTGGTCCATATCGCCCAGGCCTAATCATCACTATAAACATGTATTTCTATTTCTCCTAGGGGGAACTTCATGTGTCAAAGCTGTTCCACCACCCCAGTATTCTACCTTACAAGAGTGTTTTCATTGCTGAAAATGAGCTGTGGGTCATCACCCCCTTCATGGCTTATGGTAGCTAACATCTTTGTGTGATAAACATCTGCTTCCAGTGGTACAGACAGCAGCGCTTCCATCATGATCATTTTCTACCTCATCCATTTTCCAGGATCAGCCAGAGATCTAATCTGCACACATTTCCCTGATGGTATGGGCGAGTCAACCATCGCCTACATTTTGCTGGGCATGCTCAAAGCGCTTGAATACATCCATCACATGGGATATGTGCACCGGTAAGACTTGTTAGTTTTCTCAATCCCCCTACTTAAGTTTGTGAAATTAACTGAAAGCAACTCCAGCTTGACACTCGTCAATTCATGGAGAGAATACTTAATACTTGTGCTCATTTTATTTATTTAGAAGAGAAGTGAGCCATAAAAAATTTCACACCTAACAATAAAACAAGGCGAGACACAAAACAATATACAAAAGGATTACATTAATGTTGTCAGTGAATTAAATTAGATTTGGATGAAAATGTATCAAGATAAATTAATTCTAAAAGTTTGGCCTAATGGTGGCGCTCGACAACAGGTTATGGTTTCATTATCAATGAGTTATTTATATATTCAACAAATAAACAAAGTGCCTGACTCCAAAATTTGGTGAGCAGTTTTCTGAAAATCATTTTCTGAAAGCAAAAATCCCTGGGGTCAAATTGACCCCAATGGTAAAATGTGTTAGTAATATTTGGGGATAATAGCAGGGTTAAAAACGTGGTGCTCATACCACAGTTGGATGTCTTCTATTCTGCTTGTGTAGGAGCGTGAAGGCCAGCCACGTTTTGATCTCAGCTGACGGCCAGGTGTGCATGTCCGGTCTGCGCAGCATCTTCAGCCTGATTCGCCACGGACAACGAGCCAAAGTGGTCCATGACTTCCCCCAGTACAGCGTCAAAGTCCTGCCCTGGCTCAGCCCTGAAGTGCTGCAACAGGTAGTGCTTTTAACCACTCAGCACCTCCTCATCCTGCTCTGAATGAAGTCAGCAGGGTTTTAGCATCAGGCTTTGTTGGGGACTTTGGTTTTTTTTTTTTTCTCCTTCAGAATCTGCAGGGTTACGACTCCCGATCAGACATCTACAGCCTGGGTATCACCGCCTGTGAATTAGCCAATGGACACGTCCCTTTCAAAGACATGCCACCTACCCAGGTGGGCCCTTTATGTCACTACACTGCTTTATCACTAGAAGAATGTAGCTTTACACCTGAGAGCAGGGGTTCTCAACCTTGGGGTCAGGACCCCATTTGGGCTCGCGAGACACTGAGAGGGGGTCACCAGATGCTTTCAAGGAAGTAAAATAATGAATGTTGCATGTTGGCTCATTATTATTACTTTGAACATCTTTCCACCATATTTAATGCTTATTTTTGCCAATGTAACTACAACAACGGTTTACCATGCCCATTATTTGCCATTATTTGTTCTAATATTGACACTTAAACCTCTTTTTTTTTAATCATTTTTTGACCACTCTATTTAGCAACTTTTAATTGATTTCTGTGGTTTTTAAAACACAATTTCACCACCTTTTCCACCATTTTTGGCACTTTCAACCCATTTTATGTCTGATTAAAACAAGGATTGACATCTTTAAGATGACAATACTATGGTGAAAATGACAATAAATTTACAGTGTAACAGTGGATATTATTCAGATAAATAAATAAATGTGCTTATCACAGATTCATAGAACAATGGAGCATCATTGGTTCAAAGCTCTCCCCTTTATCCCCCCCTTATAGTTGTCCCTGTCTCCACATGACATCTTCAATATTCATGTCTGTGTTCAACCACCGTCAGGTACAGTGGGGGTCCCCAGTCTCTGGAACATTTATTTTGGGGGTTGTGGGTTGAGAACCACTGCTCTAGAGAGCACTCAGCGACTACATATGGTGCTATATACTACTATGAAAATATAGAGCTTTTACCTTGAAGTCCATTATCGTAACTTTATTTGGTTATCTCACACTTCTACTACATTATGTTTCCTTCCAGATGCTGCTGGAGAAGCTGAATGGCACCGTGCCCTGCCTGCTGGACACCACCACCATCCCTCCAGAGGAGCTGTCCATGAAGCCCTCCCGCTCCGGGGCCGACTCCGGCATCTGTGAGGGTCCGGGAGCAGGAGGAACCCGACACTCCAACGGAGAGCCGTCATCGTCGTCAGGAGGACATCCCTATAACCGCACGTTCTCTCCACAGTTTCACGGCTTTGTTGAGCTGTGCCTACAGAGAGACCCAGAGAAGAGGTTAGAAAACAACAACTCATTTACAATATTTGACCATGCCCGATGTCTAGAGGTTATGAAGAGATCATGGTCATGTTGATTCTGTTCTATTGTAGACCATCGGCTTCCTCTCTAGTTGGTCACCCCTTCTTCAAGCAGGTAAGGAATGGAGACCCAATCCACTTGCTGACAAGTGCTGAAATGTTTGATTTTAGAAGAAAAAACAACATTTAGTAACGCTTTACATGAAGTTTTAGACACAAGGCTGACATTACACAGTCATCAGCATGAATAAGGTGTCATGAAGGCCGTCATTAAGTGTCGTTGGCTAAATATGACAGATTTCGCTAAATTATGACACCTTTGGAGCTATGTTGGCATTTTTGGGTTAGGTGGAGGAATCTTACAGGGGGTATTAATGATAAATGACATTCACACCAAACAAAATAATGGTAGAACAAATAAATCGCATTGTGCAATAACTCTGCCACCTCAACTTTCCTCATACCAGTGGCTAACCTTTAGTTTTAAATCTCTGGTAAGATAACTAAACCAAAAAACAGACTATTCTGGAAGAAATTAGAGATTTTATTTGTGTGGGAAAAGATTTAATTAACTGCCAGCATGCTTAATATGCATGCCTGATAAGTTGCTAGCAATTAGCATGTGTTGAATGACATGATTATCTGTTATCAAATTCAAGTAATTTTTTTGTAGCTCTACAAATCCATCTACTAAAAAAAGAAATCTTGTTTAGATATTATTGAATATATAATTGTTTACACTACATTGCCAAATGACGGCCTTCATGATGCCTTATTCATTCTAATGACAGGTGTCATGTCATAACAATGACAGCGTATTATCAGCCTTATGTATAAAACCTTAAGTAAAAAGTTACCCAACATAATAGGTGATCTATTCTCTGGTTGTTTTAGATCAAACGCAGACCATCTGAGGCATTACCTGAGCTGCTACGGCCCGTCTCGCCCATCACCAGCTGTGAGAGCTCCCAGCCACAAGACTCGCCATCGGCTCTGGCCAGTCTGGAGTCTGGTCTGAGCCAGCTGGATGTAGATGATTGGGACTTCTGACGAGAAACTCTCACAGCTCCTTTTTTTGTAAAGCTCGTCTTGTAAATAACACGTATCACTGAAGTGAACTTGACACGGAGGTTTAAAGCCAGCTGCCACTTTTGCCTCTTTCTGATGTCTATTACTTGCTTTTTGCTTGATAAATATGCAGAGTCTGCAATGATGGCCTCTCTGACACACACACACACGATGGGGGGTGGATCCATTCTAAATTCATGCGCACCTCTCCAACGAACGCATACCCTGTGCCTGCACGCCTGATCTACATTTTCTAGACTTAGAATGGGTACACGGGCACAAGTCACGTCTGCATGTGTGCTTGCAAACGTGTTACGCGTTAACACGTTTGCAGACACAATGTGCATTCGCATTAAAGCGTATGCACACATACGCCACACCTGGATGTGCACCTAACAAACATACTGTAAATATGTCAGTCACACATAGACGCAGGTGTGGCATGAATGAAGCTCCAGCGATCAGGTGCCTTTCACTATCTATCACCGTCTACGTGACATATAAACACTTAAAATATTAGGTTCTTAGGCTTGTACAGTTGTGCAGGTATGAGAGTGTATAACGAACCACCATTTAGTCCGGTTACAGTCTGTGTCACGACACCAGTCCATAGAGTGGTAGTGATCGTTGCTGTGATTGGACAGGATACAACACTCTCATACAGTGACGTACACGCCTTTTTCAATTTAAATGTCACGCAGAAGGTGCTACATAGTTAAGCGTGTCTGATTATTGCTGCTTCAGACACGCCACACCTGCCACTACACAACTAATTAAATTAGGTAAGTTTCGTGAAAGTACAGCAGGCATGTATGTGTGATGGACTGGTGCGCATTGATTTAGAAGTGACGCGCACACACGCGTGTTCAGATTGTTACAAAGATCACATGATGTTTATAAATCTGAAAATGGGATGCTGCTACTAAAATGTTCAAACAAGGGGCATTCTACCTCAAGCAGGAACACGGCTGAGCAACGCTGCCCTCCTGCACGATGTATCGTCACGGGCGATGACGATACGGTTTTGTCCAAAGTGCAGATGGAGTGACCAGCACACACACACATACACACGTTTCAGCTCTCTGCCTGTGTTACAGTACAAGCTGCTTTTTCATGCTTCAGGTTTCTCTTTAGTTGCACAAAAGGTGAAGAAAACCAACCGTTAGCTTTAACCGAGTCGTTTCTTGAACTCAAACTTTCGATGTTGACCTTGTCGGAGGTGAAGTATTTACTGGTGCTTCGTTTGCATGCGTGTTTTGAAAGTGAGGACAAAAGCAGCATGGTTGAAAACCTGAACTTTCAAAATAAAACTTGTTTTTCAGAAGGACGGTGGCATGTTTTGGGAAACCAACAGAAAATTCATCTCATTAAAAAAATCAAACCATTGCAACGTTTACCTTTATTCCCACACAGAGGAACTTTTACTCTAGATTTCCACCTTTAATTGGTTGGAGAGCTTACAGTTCATAAACTAGAAATTAGATTAATTTACAATCACAGCAACACTAACGCCAATGGTATTCACCTTTTTCCCCTTTGTTTTTACAACCTGCAAGAGAAAGACACACAACATACCTTCTGCCTCTTGATATATCCACATCCACTAGAATTATTACACTTCATTGTTATGTCATTAATACAGAGAAACGTCTTCATAAAACATTTTATTCTAAATGTACACAAAGAATAAGATCACATAGAAGTGGGTGGACAAAGAAATGACTGAACTCTGACAAAACCAGACATTATTCAACTACTGGTTTTTAGAAGGTGTCGGTCAAATCAACTTTAACTCTCCAACAGGAACTTGGGTGAGGGTTGGAAACAGTTATTGATTCCTAACATGAATTCAGGGGAAGGTAGAATTTCTAATCGTCCTCGTCTGACGGTGGCTCGTCTGTTGCAGCGTTTTGTTTTTCCATCTTGGCTATCAACTCTGAAACACAGAGAACATGCAAACTGTGACATCTGGCTGCTTTTACTCCACTATCTGCTCCTGATGGTTTTACTCACCCTTTGCTGGGTTGAAGACCCCGTTGGTCTGTGTGTTGCAGACGTAGCAGCGCTGGGACTTGCGGTAATGCTGCAGGGCGCAGGCTTCACAGAAGTAATGTCTGCACCTAGGAGACGCTGACTCAGTTAACACCAGGGTTGAGGTCAATGATAATTGTAAATGCGTAATGAATTACAAATATGACAAATTGTAATTGCAAATGGAAAAATTTGTTGTAATCATAATTGAGTTCAGATAATTGACTTTGTAAAGCGCATTTGTCAAACTCAAGACCCAGGGACAAAATCCAGCCCTTTAGAGCGTCCAACTCGGGCCGCAGAAGAAAGTAAAAATGGCAGAAAACATGAATCATTGTGTAAGTTATCAAACAATTCATTTATACATATCTCAGTCTCTCCAAATACATAAATTCAATCAAACTCCACAATATTTGCAGGTATTACAGTTTTCCCATGCTTATACCACACGATTGCAGTCATTCAAAATCCTGCATTTTTCCTGAAATTATTACACAAAATTTCATCAAATTACGTAAAATATTGGTCACAAAATCAAGGAACTGTAAGTAAAGATCCTGCAGGGAACTTAAATCTGTCACTTATTGCTTGGATATCGTCAATGCCTTACATACTTTATATATTATTTAAATGTGGAGGTTCACACTACATACAATAATGTTGAAATGACTTGTTTTCTCCAGTCTGTGGCCCACTTAAGATCAAACTGCTCCATATGTGGCCCCTGAACTAAAATAAGTTTGACACCCCTGTTGTAAGGCATAAAAATGCTAAGATGATAAAGTGTTCATAAGACCCTAAACACTAGTCCAAAAACTGGGGTGAAAAACCAGAAAGGCATGAAAAATGTTAAAAACATCCACATTTCTGCGATATGGCTATAGTAAAGCATAAAAATGGAAACATTTTGATTTTTTTCCTAAGACAAGGCTGTTACTAGACTGTAAAAACTAATTCAAATATGATGAGCACACTTAAACTGTTACAGTTCTATGGCTTACACATACATAGTTAATCAATAAAAATGCATATCAAATTCTCCTCCTACCCGTCACTTCTCTAGAGGATCATTTTATTATTTAAAAACTAAATTTAAATCAAGGCGTCTTTGCCTTTTTTCTGTATATATACAAAAAAAAGGCAAAGACGCCCACACTAAGAACAATTAATACCAATATTTTTATTGATTAGGAAGCCTAACAAGGTAACCAAGAGATGAGTAACAAACATGGATCAATCAAGACGTACTGTAACTGTAATTAAGAAATGTGAATGACCCCAACCCTGGCGATAAATGATGAGCAGAAACGAAGCAGGGAGGACAAACTCACTTGGTGATGATGGGACTCTTGAAGGATTCTCTACAGATGAAACACTTGAACGGTAAATCCTCCTCATCACTGCTGACCTCGTAGTTCTCTTCATCTACATGGAAACAGCAGCGCTCACTCAGCCAATGTACATAGATGTGTTCACACCCCGCCCCCACACTCCTCTCACCATTGGCTCCGTATCGTCCCTCCTCCAGCTCCCTCTCTATCTGCCAACCATGTTTGTAGTCCGATCTGTCGTGAAGGAACTTGCAGCTGTCTGACGGCACAGGAGAGGAACTTTCAAGCAGGGTTGGGGTCAATTACATTTTTCAGTTACAATTACGCTTTCAATTAACCATTTTCTATTAGAGTTCAAATATGATTACAGTGACCAGCATTTTTTCTAATTACAATTAAATTATAATTATTTTTCATCCTCAGAAAATAAATAAGTCAAATTATGAGTTTTTTTAATTACTACAGTTCAATAACAATTAATCACAATTACTGAGCCTGAAATAAAACAACCTAATACAAATTTACCTACCTCTTGTGTTAGCTCTCTGTTAGCACCTCTTATGCTAACAGGTCCTAAATCAACTGTAAAATGCACAAAAAACAAAGACCTATCATCTAATTTCTTTCCCGTCTATCTCTCTAATAAATCAAGGAGTTCTGATGCATGTGTGTTTGTGGAGCTAATTTCTCCCCAACGCGTTGTCTGTTTGACCTGAGACTTAACCTGTGTGCATGCATTACTTTGGACTTATTTGGTGCTGCAAAACGTTTATTTTAATTTTATTTAGCCCGGATGGCACATTCATGTTTACCCAGAAATGAAACCTATTCAGCTTTTGACCTCAGTGTGAGGGGGCGCTAGCGCACCAATCTGTTCATTTACAACCTCTAATAACCAGTAGAAGACCCTCCTCCAGTCCACAAAAGAAGGTCAACATTAAAAACATCTTTGTACTGCTAAAAGTTATTTAACTGTGTTGAAAAACATTTAAGAAGTGTAACGTTGTTCCCGTTTTGCGTTAAATTATAATTGACCATTTTTACAGAATTTTTATAGCAATTACAATGTCAATTATCTAAACTCAATTACAATTTAATTACAATTACGACAGCAACATTTTTAAAATTACAATTGCTATTTTAAGTACAGTGTAATTATCAATTACGTGATTACAATTATAATTGACCCCAACCCTGCGTTCAAGGTTTCACATGATTTAAAAAAAACAAAGCTCTCACCTCCAAACCCACAGAAACCCGTCTCCTTATAGTCTTTGCAGATGTCGGGCTGGTAGTCCCATCTGACTGTGGCTCTCAGGTGTTCAGGAGCCCGGATTGGCCCTTTCCTAAAGAAATATTAATCATGTATCAGAACCACCCTCGGGGTGAAAGCTTTGTTTTGAGGCGGGGCTTCATCTGCCTTACCTGACCATGCCGGACGAAGCGTTGCCCATCGTGGTGTCTTTAGGTTTGATGAATTTTTTATAATTGTTGTTGCCACGGTAGATTTTATCGTCTTCCTTTCCCGTCAGCTCCTATTAAAAAACAACTTTACTGATATGTTCTGATGTTGGAGCTGCGTTTTAATGATAGGAAGTAACTGTTCCAGTCCTCTACCTCCTGGATTTTCTGACTCCTCTCAAAGATGGCCTGTGCGTCCTTGTCTCTCTCCGTATCCAGCTGGTACGTGGCCGTGGCTCCCATGTCCTCAGGTCCCTCAGGTTTCTTATTAGGGTGGAAAAAAAACACTAAGTATTAGCAGGCTGAGAATCAGGGACAAGTGGTGATGAGAATATGCAAAGTCATTGAAAGCTCACAGGGTTAAGTCAGGCAGAATAATGTTTGCTATGGAGAAACGTTAATTTTTAAAATGCAATTCTCACCTTTTCTTTACTTTATAAAAGGGAACCAATCACTGTAACTCTTAGATAACTAAGACTCTCAATATAATTCTGAATGTTGGTTTTAATTTCCATTTTGTGGCTCTTGTAAATAAATTAAATGAGCATAGATTTCTAGCTTGTTAAACTTCTCTAAACATTGCCGCCTTTTATTTTGAAGGAAGCACTGTAACACTGAAAAATTACGTTTTCTCACCTTGATAAGTGCCACAAATCAGTGTTTGTTCACTCTACACAACCTACACTGCATGTGAATATGTGAAAGTGTTTTTCAACCTTGAGCCTTTGACGTCATGATCCTATGTGGGGTCACCTGAAATGTCCAGTAAAAAAACTAAACTAAAAAACAATAGGAGACATTCATTAAAATTATATTTGTATTCCGCTTCGGCCACAAATTTCCATTTCGGTGCATCCTTAATATATTTGTTTGATTATGGTTTTCTTTGTTTTATCAGTATTTATTTTGTTTCCTCACCGCTGAGCGTGTGGACTTGTAGGCAACGGTCACTTTCTTCTCGTCTTTTTCCTCTTCACTTTCACTGGAGCTCACAGCATCACGCTCAGCTTTCCGTGACTGGAGAAGAAAAAAAGAGGGAGAAACCTGAGCTAAGTAACATCTCGTGGTAAAACAGTGGTTTTGATGGTTGTTGTTGTGTTAATGGTTTACCTTTTGGACCATGGGGTTGACTCGAATGTTCTTCTTCTCTCTTCTGACCACAGAGCTCTGGTCCTCATCACTGTTATCATCTAATGAGAAGAAATCAAAGCGTTACATGTTACTTTTTTATTGTTTAATGTTTATTTAGGTTGATTTCAGTGACTACACGACCAACATCACGCATACAGAAAGACTTTAAAGTACCTGAATGTAATTCACAGAAAAGGGAACACCATCAATCCTGACTTTACATGTTGATTTAATTCAGCATGTCTACTAAAATGGTTTCCATGTAGGCCTACATTAAAACACGGGTCATGTCAGGCACAGGGGACTCATTTTTCTCATTTTTATAGTAAGAAATTAAATACAAAACAGTTTGGTGAGTGCTTTCCATAAAAACAAAAAAACACAAGTCAGTTTGTGTTGACGCTCCGGGACCACCGATACAATACTAAGGTTAAAAACTGAAACCAACTGTCCAAAAAATGCCAGAACCTTACCTTGTTCACTATCACTAGCTTTCCTCTTCCTTACAGAGCATTTCTTAGTCGCTTTTTTGAACAGAAACGTACACGTCTCTGTCTTAGGTTGTTCAGAGTCCGCCATCTTTGATATGTGACGTATGATCTTTTCAACGCATGCGCGAAACGCGTCTACATCCGGTCAACCTATTTTACGGCAGTTCGTTACGGAGCGGGTTGACTGTCGCCACATGGCGACAGTGACAGCGTAAGCAAAAGATGATTTTGACTTAATCATCACTTCAGTTTGATTATATTAGTTTTGATTTGGAAAAATCAAAAGTAAAGTTTTTTGTACAACCCTATATACATTTTGGCTTCTTTTTTTTAATGCAGATATGAAGAAAACGAAGCCATGTTTGTCACTTTTTTAATGAGTTAAAATAATAATTAAATTAATAAAACCCTTGTCAATCAAAACAAAAAGTTTACTTCAAACAAAAACAAAAAAAAAAACCTCTTCAATCAAAGAAAATGATTGTTTGTTTAAAATCTCCACAATACTGGTGCCATGTTTAGTAAATTAAAGTTTTCATACTTGTTTAATTTTGTTCTGTACAATAAAGCATTTAAAGTACGTACATAGTATACACAGATTTATCACTAAGAATGCTCATAATAAATACTGTGGAATGTGCTTAATATCCAAGGCCATATTTATCTGTATAATTCTATATATGTGTCCTGTTACGATGTGTATATATTTGGAAGTTTTAGAGCTTAATTTTCCCCCAAATTATTATTATTATTATTATTATTATTATTATTATTATTATTATTATTATTATTATTATATATTTATCTTCTCCTTCTTCTTCTTCTTCTACATTTCACTTTTTGATTTTAGAAACACAAAATAAAAATAACCGGTTTTAAAATTTTGGTTGTATCCATCTTGATCCTGATTCTTTTTTTATTTTTATTTTTTTAATGCCTTCAATCTAAATTTGTCTAATAACATGAACATTAAAAAAAAAAAAAAAAAAAAAAATAGGGACAGCCTTGCTTTCCTACTGGGGCGTTAACACCGCTGAGCTTTTATTATGAAAGTATAGCAGGAAGTTGTACATGTGGATTATATCTAACTTGTGTGTTGGTCCTGTCCTTCCTCAGCCTCAGCATCCTCCGCTGCTCCCCGCAGAGGACAGACAGTCACAGCGGCGGGTTTTTGTAGAACACGGGTCCGGAGGGAGGGGTCCTGGCCTGGGCACGGATCACGAAGGGGCCCGGGGGCCGCCACCGCTGGCTGGAGACGGGCTGCGGTCGGACAGCGATGGCTATGGGTCTGACATCCAAGAAGGCGTCCGCCCGGTGCGTCGGTGTGGAGCGAAAAAACCTGATCACGGTCTGCAGGTACCGACACATCACGGAGCGACTTCACGGCTCAGTCAGAGCATCACAGACGGGTTGATGTAGGCCTAACAGGGGGAGGAATGATGGACTCATGGAGAGGAGCCGGGTTTCTGATCACCTTCACTCTTATATGAAATAATTTCCTCCTTTTGTAGCTTTGTAGGCCAGGAATAACCTTCTGAATCATTTTTAGATGAGTTTATCTTTAAAGGTCCAGAGAGTTCTCTCACTCCATCAGCATTATTCCCACTTCCTGATTGGGACAAGGGCATCCCTCCTCACCAGTGGCCCTCCATCCTCCATCCTCCATCCTCCATCCTCCCTGCATGGCACAGTGATGTTGATTGTGCAGCCATGGCTCCCATAAATCCCAGTGTCCTCCAGTTTCCACAGAGGTTATAGGGCTTTAAATGGAGCTGAGAGCGGCTCATGCAGGGGTGTCAAACTCATTTTAGGTCAGGGGCCAAATACGGAGCAGTGGGCCACAGATTTCATGAGAGAGAAAAAAAGTCATTTCAACATTATTGTGCCAATAGTTTACACTTCTACTAATACACAAATGACAAAATATGTAAGAAATCAACCATATCCAAGCAATAAGTAACAGATAACAGTCCCGTCAGGATATTCACTTTAAATTTCCTCCATTTTGCGACCAATTTCTATTTAATTAAAAGAAATATTATCATCATTGTCATCATTTGAGGAAAATTGAAGGGTTTCGTAAGAATTTTGAGTTTTTTCTCAACTGTTTAACATTAAAAAATGACTAATTTTGCGATATGAGCGCCAGGGAAAACTATGAGGAGCCCCAGTAAATATTATTCAGTTTCATTTACACAATGAATCATGTTTTCTCTGTAATTTTTACTTTTTCCTGGGGTCCGAATTTAATGCTCCAAAGGGCCGAATTTGAGTTTGACACATGTGACTTAATGGGACATTTCCTTACAGATCAGGTGTCCTTTAATGCAACTTTAATGTGATTACTTCAAAAATGAGTAAATACTGTCTTCTTTGTAAAATCTAGCTAACTAATTAAGTCTCCTATGGTCAGAAGTGTGATTAAATTAATTTTGTTTCAATGGATTACAAGAAAAGACCGTATTTTATTGAGCAATGTTAGTTTGTGGTAAAATTGTCCCAAAAAATAGCATAAAATGAACACTGCTTTTCACAGTGTTCATGCTTAATATTACTAAATCCTAAAGAGACGCACAGTAATCTTAATATTAAACGTAACTATGATGATGATGATCGTAATTTGATGATAGTTTATTCGTAAGCGTGTTTGGCTCCATATGTTTCCCTTGGTTAAAAATTTTATTATTAATGAGAACATGTGGGGTGTGAAAAAAAAAAATCGATTTCACGATATATCGCGATTTTTTTTGGGTGCCAATTTGAAATTGATTTTTTTTATTATTATTATTTAATTTTTCTGATATTTAATCAATAATTACTCTGAGACTTCTACACAGTAGTTTCAGTGAAAAGCAACTTGTCGCACTTTATTTTATGATGGCAGTGTGTAACACTGCATTTTCTTTTTTACAGTGCAAATGTGCAAAAACACTTACAATAAATAATAAATAGGATGTTTTGGCGCAAATAGTTTTGACTCAATTTGTCCCCTGAATGATCAATATATTCTGATGAACATATACAGCAACTTGATTTTTCATCTCGACGTTTCATTTTGATATTAACTGGGTAGAATATCACGATATATCGTGATAATATTATATCGTGATACGTATCGCATTGCAACATCCTTGCCAATACTCACCCCTAAATGACAATAAGAATCATAAGAACAAATGCTAATTAAAATCCTGGACGTAAACCGAACCACCTGCTTTATCTACTGTTTAGATAAATGTCTGCTCTATTACCTTTATTTATTACATTGGGACTACTGACTGTCTTTACATCTTTATATTTGGCTTCCATTTCTCTGCTAATTTGGAATAGTTGATATCTTTCACTACTCTTGTTGGATGTTTGTATCTTAGGTGTTTATAGTTTTCAATTTCATCCACTTAGTTTGATAACGGGTCCTGAATCAGCTGTAAAATACACTAAAAACAAATATCTATCATCCAATTTCTTTCCTATTTATTGGTTCTTCTTATTCCCTTTATTTGATATGGATATCACAAATACAGTACCCAGGTGTATTGTTTTGAGTGTGTTTAGCAGCACATGTGCTAATTTAGAACACCTGTCCACAGGAGGCTTTTAAAAAGATTCAAAGTAACAGAAAAACTTTGTTAGGCTTCCTAATCAATTAAAATATAGGTTTTAATATTGTTGGTGTGAGTCTTTTTATGTGTCATTACGTATACCCTTAGATTTCATTTTTTTAAAAATGGTAAAATTTGGGAAAGCTTAATATGAAACACATTTTAATAATTGTTGACTACATATGTGTAGAACTGTACATAGAACTGTAACATGGTTCCCCAGTTTTGCATTAAATTATAATTGACAATTTTTATAGAATTTTCATGACAATTACAAGGTCAATTATTTAAACTCAGTTAATTCCGATTATGAATGAAATAGATTTTTAAAATTACAATTGTAATTGACCCCAACCCTGGTTGTGACACGTGTAGTAACTTTACTTTAATTGGCTACACTGTTACACCATAAAACTCTGAATCTAGTGAAATATGAGCGAAATGACGATACTGCACACTGGAAATAAACACACAGTCACACCTTTTTATTCCACTTCCTCTCAGTCACCAGGTCCGTCTGCATTTTAGTGAAACACACAGTGAAGCAAAACACACAAGGTCACACGGAGCATGTTGGCAAAGTAAGAACAGTTCTCACAATAGACTTTCACAATACACAATACACAGCAGTTTGTCCTGAGCGTGCTAATCCTTTAAGCCTTTTTTAGTGACAAACAAACGACACGAGACAGAAATAAAATCTCAAACCGCTTCCCATTAATAATGCTGACTCAGCAGTTTTTAATGGGCTGCACAACATTAGTTAGGTTGGATTCCTGCAGGCCGCTGGCCAGCCCCCCTCAGGTGTTGCAATTCAAGTCGACGGTGGCTGTGTGACTTTGTCCAAGGGAGATGCTTCGTCAGGGTGTGCCACCCACGGCTACACTTGCCATGTAACTTTAGTGCTGTATTAGAACACCAGACCAAGCTTTAAATCACCCTTACACATGTATATAAAAGTCTGACCTGTCAATTCAAGATCATACGATCAGCAAACACACTTATTAACACTTTAATCTGCACTGGTCACATGTGGGGCTTTAGAGATTTTGGGGTTCAACATTTCTAACCTGGTTTCTAATCCCGGGCACACAAACTGAAACATCATCAGAGATTACTAAATTGTTGTTAACAGATCAGACCGGTTGGAATTACACGTGAAATATTTACAACAAAGGACATTATGGTGTAATAAAAGAAACCAGGTGGTCTGAGCCTGGTTGTCTATTGATAAGAAGAGTAGAGATTACTAAAACATGGCCCATATGCTGTCCAATGAAAGCCTTCTCTAAGCACATTTTGGAGAATTTGCAACATAAAAATTGTATCAACCTTGAGATCGGAGCTTGTAAAGAAGAGACAAATGTATTACAGCACTGTTGCTACGAGCAACAGGTTTCATCGTAAAGACTGAGTGGGGATTTACAGAGCTCTGAGCGATGCAGTTGGGGTGCATCCTTCTGGGTGTGAAATGAACAGTTTGGCTGATTTGGCCTTTCCTGGAGGAGCAGTGATGCGATGAGGCGTGGCCGACCTGAGGAAAAAAGGTGACATGAGTGAGACATGTTGGATGGGAGCTGCAGGGTAGAGGCGTGGCTCAGGAGAAAAACCCATGCTGGGGTAAACATATGTTATTATCTGATGGACGTGCTTCAGCAGGACTGCACTTCTTTGCGTAGCTCCAGCCAGTCTTCTTCCTGATTCTGTGCATTCGGACTCCAAATTCGCTTTTTCTTTCTTTGTATCCCTATAACGGCCTTTTCGTTTCTCATTTAACACCTGTGTCACGCTTGAATATCTGATTCACACTCGGTAACTCTCTGTGCTTTCTACTTATATTCATCCATGATCAGTCTTCACCTCCTTTGACCGTAAAACACTTTCCATGGACGCTCATTCACAGAGGTGAGGGATGACAGAAAGAGACACATCCAGCTCTAGTAAATTTTACACATGAAAATCGGGCCCTAAGAATGATCCTTGTTTAATGTAGTTAGCATCCTTGCACACATTCTCTTTTGGCAGTCCAGGATGATCAGACACAGAAGTGGGAAGAAGCTCTGGCCTGTGTGACATCTGATCTTGTTGGCTACACTGAAGAGGGAGACAAAGACAGAAAGAGAAAAGAGAAGAAGAAATAAGTCAGATGTGTTGAAGGAGAATAACAGAGGAAAGGAATAATATAATAGAAAGTGTGCAACAAGCTAGTTCTGTTCATGTGTCTCTGTAGTGGTGTGTGTACAGGAGAGAACAACAGTGTCTTTAGAGAGTGCAAAGAGTGGGCAGAGATCCAGGCTAAGCGAGGGAGGGGGTACAAAGGAATCCAGTCAGAACAGCCTGCAGCTGTTTTTCAGTGTCAAATCGTACCAAGAGCATGTTGCCACTCCACTCCATACATTTGCATCTAAGGCATGCCAACAATTCCCCTGCAGATCAAGGGACTTCAGTTCATTTACAAGCATCTGCTGTCATGTTGCATTTCAGATAACGCCTTATCGGGTTGTAGAGGCCGTTCAGTCAAGCCGTTAACTTAAACAAGTCGCTCTGCCATTGCTTAACGGTTAAGGTCCCAAACTGGGTTCGTAAACTTTCCTCTAATCAAACATTATTGACACATTTGTAATGTGGAACAGATATTTGTGAATCTGTGATGCTTATCGCTATATCCAGGTTTCCTGGAAATAGTAACTACTCTACGTTATGTAGATCTTGTTGATATTCATTCCAATATTTTCTGCTCTTATCTGTTTCCCAGTGAGATTTCCTGCAAATAACCTACTCAGTGGTATTCATGGTGGACATTTATACAGTTATTACAGGCTATTGGAGTAAAAGCTACATTCAAGGCATATCAAACTGGTTGTCCATTTGAAATCAAGAAAAAAACATTCTACATTCATTTCAAAGTTTTTGTAGACATTTTATAGTGTTTTATAGATGTCACCTACCTTGTTTCTTGA
The DNA here is from genome assembly GCF_900634775.1 of Gouania willdenowi. Taxonomy (NCBI): domain Eukaryota; kingdom Metazoa; phylum Chordata; class Actinopteri; order Blenniiformes; family Gobiesocidae; genus Gouania; species Gouania willdenowi. The sequence continues at coordinate 24,983,033 of NC_041051.1, forward strand.
TAAATCCATTGTGACCACACAAAGTCAAAGCTCCAAAAGTACATTTAATCCAGATTCAGCTTTCAGTTGGAACAGACCCTGAGCAGATGTCACTTGGGTTTCCTCATTTTTCCTGTAAAGATAATGTTTTTTGGTGACATTTTCTTCCAGTCTCCAGACCCCTCGATGCAGCCCCTTCTCATTTAAATCGTCTTGCGTTTGGGAAAGATCGCTTTCCGGAAAGAGGTGGTGGTGCTCCCCCTGCTGAACGAAGCGCTGCCCAAGGAGATCTTGGTCTTCCCACTGGTGATGGTGGATGAGCCCAGAGAGGTTAGCTTTCTTCCTCGGATGATGGAGGAATTCCCCATGGCAAGCTTGGTCTTCCCTCTCTTTATCTGGGTGTTGCCCAGGGTTAAGGCGGTCTTCCCCTCTGTAAAGCTGGTGTTGCCCATTGAGGAGAAGTGTGTCTTGCCAACCCTGATTCAATGACGGGTTTCGGGACTCACTCAACACAAAGCATCGCACACTCATGCAGCACGCCCTGCTCTGCTAGCCTCTGGTGGTAGTATTCACATCAGCTCTAGTACAGAGTGGACCAGAATGCTAAGCATGGATAGTGCGACCCCTTTGTCGCATAATGCCTTCGTTGAGCTGGTCGACGTGGGCTTTGGAAGGCCACATACCACCCATGTGTGCCTGTGAATGGACAGAGGCAGCCGTAGGTGGCCACGGCCTAACAAGGGGTACTTGGACAGAGGAGCGATTGTCCCATCGCCACGACGACACCAAACGTTTAAAGGACACATTGTTGCAAGGAGGACAGTCTGTGGTGACATCACTTTCTTCTCATCCATTGTTTCCTAAAGTATTTGATTGTTCAACCTTTGCTGTTGACAGCTGAATCATATATGTTATAATACCTGTTGTATGGATGCATTTGGTTTATCTTATTTACTTAGATTGGAAAACTTGTTTCCACCCTTCATCACTTTATCTCAAAATAGTTGTGTTGCTTTACCTGGTGCTGTAGTTCATCTTTCTTATTCAAGACACTTAAGCCAAGAAGTTTTTAGACACATTAGCTTTATACGCACTGTTCATCAACAAATAAAGGGCATGAATTCTTTAAAGCATCCATCAGACTATTTAGTGTGTAAAAAATGACCACATTTACACCAGGATGGTTGACATGTGGACGAGGATACAGACATTATGCACAGAAGCAAGACCCACGCACTCTTATATCTCTACATACATCACACACATTAGATTACCCCACCCTTTTCTGCGATTCTAACACAGCACAACCGACATTACTGTGCTCGAGAACTTTGGGAGTGTTTTCTTTGCATCCTAAATTGCTATCACAGAAAGGCATTATTGCACATCATACACTCAGATAATAGATAAACATCATTTTTGATCTTCCTACTGACCTTCTGTGATTAATCATATAGATCAATCGATGGGTGTTTAACTGTGTGAAGGAGTCAGGTGTGGAAATTCCAGTAGATGTTACTATGCGTTTCTCTGCCTCTGATGAATGTAGTTTTGACCACAGACACAGACTTTGTCCCATAGGAAAAGGTCAGAGTCGTGAGAGAGCTGGTACTTCCTCCTCGTGTTACAGAGGTTTGGCCCACTGCTATGCTCGCTTTGCCGACAGTAAAGGTGGTTCGGCTCCAGGAGATAGAATATTTACCCCAGGAAATAGTGTACTTAGTCCTCAGGAGGGAGACCTTGCCTTTGGTGAAGGTGGTCTTGCTTGAAGAAAATTGGGTTTTCCATTCATTGTTAGAGTCATTTGGAGACTGTGTATTTTTTTTAGGTGTCTTCGCCCTGGATTTAGGGGTCTTTTCCATCTAGGTGTTTCAACGCTTGGATGTCAAAGCTTTTCGGAAAGAGGTGGTTGTGGTTCCCCGGCTGAAGCTGGCCCGACCTAGAGCTACCTTCGTCCTCTGCCTCTGGATGGTGGAGTCTCCCATGGAGGTTTTGGTCACTCCCCTGAAGATAGAGGAGTTGCCTAAGGCAACGGTAGTCTTTCCCCTGGCGATGGAGGTGTTCCCCACCGCCAGGGCAGTCTTGCCCTCTGTGATACTAGTGTTGCCCATTCAAGCAGAGGCAGTCCGCCTGAGCTTGTGCCTGGAAGCCAGCTGCTAAGACACGTGGGGCATTCCAGCCCCTCTGTGGTGCTGCAGAATGGGGGAGCATCTGAGGTAAAATGCCAAAGAGAAGCTTCAGAAACAGCTCTAAATAGCTCAGGCCACAATGTATAGCTGAGTGGGAGGGAATCATTTGATCATTCTGTGATGCCGGCTGGTCCTGCAGAGAGATAAGAGCCAGAGGGCCCTGGGAGCTCAGCTCAGGCTGTAAAGACAGGAGGCGATTGTATTGTTTTCGTGTTAATGCTGCCAAAGCACTGAAGGGGCGCATTGTGCCGTACACAAGACAATTGGGGTGACCTCAGTTTAAAGGGATGGCAGGGTTCCCATATAAGAAAAAACCCTCCCCTCTCGCCATCAATCAAACACAGCAATTGTTTGGCTACTGTTCATGTCAGCGTTTGATATGCAGCATCTGACCGATATCAAAACCTGCTTTGACATACATGTGAAGCTGTTATCTCTCACACCTCCTCTTCTGTGTGTGCCTCCGTTTCAGATTCTCAGTAAAAACTCTTCTGGAAAAGTACACGGCAGAGCCCATAGATGACTCGTCCGAGGAGTTCGTTAACTTTGCCGCCATTTTAGAGCACATTCTCAGCCACCGCTTCAAAGGTAACACTACAGGTAACATACAGCACAGGGAATTTAGGTCTGATAAAACACTTCTCATGAAAATAAACAAAGATTTACTGAGTTTGTGATATTCCTTGGCAAATTGATTAGTTGATTAGAAAGAAAATTCTTAAATATGGAGTTCTTTAACTGTATGGAGGAAATTAAAAAGCTCACTCTGCACTTCACGCACAAGCAACTGTGATTGATCACTTGGTTTCTAACCTTGCAATAGGTTCAGGAAGCTGGTTCAGCTCAGACGGACAGCGCAGTTTCTGGGAGTATCTACGACTGGCGTGCAGTAAGGTGCAGAACAACTGCATCGCCAGCATTGAAAACATTGAGAACATCAGCACGTCACGAGCCAAGGCAAGTGTGTTATAGTGTTAGTGTGTGTGTGTGTGTGTGTGTGTGTGTGTGTGTGTGTGTGTCTGACTTTTGTCCGCCTACAGGGTCGAGCTTGGATTCGAGTGGCTCTGATGGAGAAGCGTCTGTCCGAGTACGTGTCCGCCGCTCTGAGGGACACCAAAACAACCAGGTCAGCAGGAATTCCATTTGTATAGCAATTATCTTTTGATATGAACATTTCTATTTTGAACTCCTTCACCTTTCATGTTTGTTTTGGGCTCAGCGTTTAGAGTTAATAACACATTTTTCATCCAACAGGAGGTTTTATGATGATGGAGCCATCATGCTCCGAGAGGAGGCCACGGTGCTCACCGGAATGCTGATTGGACTCAGTGCAATCGACTTTAGGTGAAGTTGTTCATGCTAAAAAATCAGCCATGACATTATAACACCTGCCTGATATGCTTCAAAGGCAAAAATAAACCGCACCCACTACCAGCCACTAGGATGAAGACCTAATCAGCGTTATTAACATCACATGTTAGCAATTATAACAGGTGATGTTAGCTGAGTTACAAAGTTAAGAAACATTCTTAAAAGTTTTTCATTTACATATTCTATTTATCACAATGTGCTCAGCAATGTATCCACTGTGAAACGTATTTAACTAAAAACCTGTTAATAATAAGAAAAGTGTAATTTTAAACATATTTCGGGGAATAAAATTATATTAATAATACTAACCTTTGGGTAAATTCTGTTCCAAAATTTTTAATTTATTTATTGATAAAGTAAAATTTCTTTACCAAATTAAAACACGTGAAATGATAATTAAGTTTTTGGCAAAAAAGATTATTTACCACATTTTTATTTCATTTGATGATTTGTTTTTGGCAGCTGGGTGGTGCCAAAAACAAATCAATTAAAAATAAAACATAAAAATTTGAAATCTAGGGCTATACTGACAGAAAATAGGCTCAGACACCCACACCAAAAATATTAATACTAATATTATAATGGATAAGGAAGCCTAACAATCAAGGAAACTAAGAGATGAGAAACAAATTTAATAATAGATAACTGACCCGTTATCATGCTAACAGAACGCTAACACAAGAGCAGGAGAAGTTTTATGGGCTTATTTATTGAAAGCTTAGTAATCGAGATTAATTGAACTTGAACTTTGGTAATTCAATTAAATACAATTCAACTTTTTTTATATAGTGCAAATTACAACAAAGTCATCTCAATGCGCTTAACAAAATATAAAGTTCATGGTAAGTAGGAAGAACCCAAGAAGATCCACATAAACAAGCATTTAGCGACAGTAGGAAGAAACAACTCCCTTTTAACAGGAAGAACTCTCCGTTAGAACCAGGTTCAGAGGTGGCAGCCATCTGCCTCGACTGGTTGGGGTTAGTGGACAGAAGGAGGAACAGAACAGGATAGAGAGATAGAACATCAGAGTGTCCCAGACGAGTTGAGCCGTGAACCATTGATCAGGAACTGCCAGCTCCAACATCAAGACACCTGAAACAGAAAAGAGAGAGAAGGGTGAGGAGAAGGCACAGACTGCAAAAATACATGATACACTATTAGCAGGTCTGCCTGCATGATTTTTGGCTTCGTTCCTTGTGGTTAGGTTAAGACAAGCCTGGAGTTTTAATAACTGAAGAGTTTCATCTGATTTCATTGACAAATAGAACTGTCTATCATCGGCATAGGAATGGAAATTTAGATTATGTTCTCTGATAATGTTATCTAGTGGAAGCATATATAATGTAGAGTATCAGTCCAAAAACTGAACCTTGTGGAACTCCATGATTAACTCTGGCGTGCGCTGAGGAGAGATTATTAACATGAACAAAGTGGGTTCTGTCTGATAGGTAGGATTTAAACCAACCTAGCGTTGGTTATTATATGTTATTATAATCTTAATTGTATTCGGGAAAAAATGCCGGTCACCTTAATAAATACTGAGTTGTAATTGAACATGGATAATTGAAGACACAATTGTAATGCAAAAATGTAATTGACCCCAACCATGGAAGGCAGTATGTTCTTCTTATCCTAAACCTTATCTATTTTTACAATATAAGGCAGGTGGTGAGCATAATATTGGTGAGTAGCATAGTGTTGTAGTAGTCAAGACCGGTCTTGGTCTCGAGACCACATTTTAAAGATCTCGGAAACTAAAATTAAAGAGAGAATGTTATTTAACTGTCAAACCTTTTCATAATTTTATTTATTTATATATTTTTGAAAATTTTTAAATTAAAAAAAAATGTTTATGGTCTTGGTCTCGGTCTTGACCCGGTCTCGGCTCCCGGAAGTCTTAGCCTTGTCTTGGTCTCGGTGCATTCTGGTCTCGGGCAAGTCTTGGTCTCGGATAGTGTGGTCTTGAACACAACACTAGCTTATGCTTCTTCCTACACCTTTTTGAACATGTTTTTTTTGTTTTTATCTTCTTGGCTTGTGATAAATGTTGTACAACATGTTTGAAATTAACTTTCATTCGTTCATTAGCAACAGTATTGTACTTACTGTTCCTGGTGTATACTGCTTGTTGTGTGAAACAAATTCTCATCTGCTTTTGGCTGTAGCTTCTGTTTAAAAGGTGAGACTCTGGATGGGAAATCTCCAGCAGTGATTGACTACACACCGTACCTGAAGTTCACTCAGAGGTAAGAATCATTTTGTCCATTCAGTGGCAAATTTTAACGGAGGGGGTTGTGAATGGGCGAGACGTGATTTGGAACAAGAGTCTCAAATGTAATCGCTGAAAGTCAGCTAGAAACTGAGCCTAATAACAAATGTTAGATGAAAAGTCAAAACCAAGACAGATGCAGTTGTTTTGTGTGTGTGTGTGTGTGTGTGTGTGTGTAGCTATGACTACCTTAGTGATGAGGAGGACCGGCGCAGTGTGGATAGTAGCAACAGTGAAGAAAGTGTTCCCGAGCATCCCTACATCCCCCTGGTGACCGACGAGGAGAGCTGGAGCAACAAATGCCGCAAGATGGAGCAGAGATTTAAGATCGTCTACGCCCAAAAGGTGACATGGAATCATTGCTCCTTCCACACAGCTCAGTCACACACTGAAGGACGGGCATAAGCATGTACATGTTGTCCAGGGCTACCTGGAGGAGCTAGTGCGTTTGCGGGAGTCGCAGCTTAAGAACGTGGAGACAGAGAACAAGTGTCTGAGAGCCAAGGTGGAAGAACTGACGGTGCAGAGCCAGCAGGAGAAGAAGGAGCTGGAGGCCATTGTGCTGGAGCTGCAGGCACAACTGTGAGTAAAGTGGATTATATTAGGAGGAGGCACTCAAACTGTGCATGGGCTGGAGGTTGATTACAGAGGTGGGAAGGCGTAATTTACTTTGCATGTAATAACAACCAATAATGGCCTGGCCACTCAGTCATGATGCACAATGATGGTTGGATGGATGGATGGATGATTCAGCTCTGTTTGTTTTCTGTCTTGTGTCACGGATGACCTCATTAACACCCATTAAATGTTATGGGAAATTGAGGGTCTCCAATTAACCAAATATAAATGTTCTTGGACTATGGGAGAAAACTAGAGTTTTCAGTTTAGAGAGAGATTAATATTGCAACAATAAATCAAAAGTAGGGGAAATCTAACCTGTCTCACAATTTTCTAAAGTCAGCTCACGTTCCCTACTCCAGGTGTTCTCAATCTTGGGGTCAGGACCCCATTTGGGTTCACGAGACCCTGGGAGGGGGTCACCAGATGCCTTCAAGAAACAATTTGAGCCCATTTTTGCTTCTTTTTACCCTTTTTCTGCAACGACACCAAACTTGCCATATTTTAACCTATTTTCATACATTTTTTGGTCATATTTTCACTCCTTTTAAGGCATTAATGCTGCATTACTCCCATGCCTGTCACTTCTCCATCAAATTCCAATGCCTTTTTTTCCACTTTCAAGACATTTTCAGCACTTATAAACCCTTTGCACCACTTTTCCCACCGAATCACTCATACGTTGACACATTATTGTCACTTGTAACCTCTTTTCATCATATTTCATGCTTATTTTTGTGTACCTGACCACATTCACAACTTGTCACGTACATTAATTGCCAGTTTAAACTACCTGTTCAGATTACATTACTCCAATCCCCCCATTTTTGCCACTTTTAAGCCAATATTGACACTTTGAACCCTTTTTACCACTTTTTCTGCCTGTTTTTGGCCACTCTAATTTGCAACTTTTCTCCTTCTTTTCTCTGGTTTTTAGAATATCATTCCACCACCTTTTAATCAATTTTAGTTCTGATTAAAACATGGATTTACATCTTTAAGATGTCTATATACTATGGTGCAAATAATAATAAACTTCCTGGACAACAGTGGATATTATTCAGATGAATAAATAATTATCGCAGATTCATATGACAATGGACCGTCATTTTTGCTGACTTTTTATTCCCCCTAATAGATGGCCTGTCTCCACATGACTGTTCTTGAATGTTCATGTCTGTGTTCAACCACCTTCAGGTACAGTGGGGGTCCCTGGTCTCTGGCACCTTTATTTTGGGGATTGCTGGCTGAAAAGGTTGAGAACCACTGCCCCAGTGGGTGAACAATCCAACGTCACAACAAAGCCTCACAAAAATTGGAGAGAAACATGTGACGTCACCATGAACCTTTGGCAGCCACAAGCCCGTTATCCCTAACACTTTCCACTTCAAACCTCAAATATCAAAGGCTTTCCCCTCACATTTCTTTAAGTGCTTTAATTACATTTTGTTTCTTTCTATGATTGTGTAAAGGCCTGTGGGAATAGGTGTCATCTCACTCCAGGACTCATACCTCTTGCTACAAAATACGCTGAATCTGATTTGTATTGTGTTTTTATTCAGGTCTGGCCTCATGCCATGTGATCCCTCCCATCTGGCTAAAAATCTGTCCATTCCACTGGTCAACCAATGGTCCACCATCACAAATAACCAAGGCGATGTCAAGCTGTTCCGCAGGTAAATCTGCAACACTCTCTTCCCTCTGGATCTCGAGGTTTGTGCCTCATGTGTGCGTGTTTTTACACTTCAGGAGGAGCTTTCACAGTTTGGAGCAACTTTCTGTTGAAGTCAGTCTAAACTCTGACTTCCAGAAGGATGATGGGAGACAGAATGGAGATGCTTCCTGGACTTCAGCAGGTGAATATGTCTGTCATCAGCAGCATTGCATGCGTGTCATTATTTATTCATGATATTGATAACAGCAAGAATGAACTGATTGCTATGCTCTATTTAGAGTTAGAGTTAAAGAAAATGGTCCATCAAACAGAGATATCATAAATAGACTTGAGAAACACAACGTAAATCCATCCATCCATCCATCTATCCATCTACCATCCATCCTTCTATCCATCCATCCATCTGTCCATCTATCCATCTATCCATCCATCCATTCATCTACCCATCCATCTATCCATCTATCCATCTATCCATCTATCCTTCTATCCATCCATCTATCCATCCATCAATCCATCCATCCATCCATCCATCCATCCATCAATTTTCTGACCTGCTTTTTCCATAGCAACAAATCAGAAAGCTAACACATAAACACATAAACACAAACACAAAACAACCAATAATAAGAATGAATAATCAGTTTGGGTCAATTACATTTTTCATTTACAATTACATCTTCAATTATCCATGTAGGATTACAACTCAGTTACGATTACGTTGACCTGCCTGTTTTCCAATTACCACAATCAATTTTTTTATTTTCCCCCTGAAATCACAATTACGTTCTCAATTACTAAAGTTCAAATTCAATTAATCACAATTACTGAGCCTTTAATAAATAGCTTAACCTTCCTCTTGTGTTAGCTTTCCGTTAGCATCTCTTATGATAACTGGTCAGTTTTGGCCAATGTCTTAAATCAGATGTAAAATACACTAAAACATATTATCTATCATCCAATTAGTTTTGCATCTCTTGGTTACCTTGTTAAGCTTCCTTATCCATGAAAATATTGGTATTAATATTTTTGGTGTGGTCGTCTGAGCCTTTTTTATGTCAGTATACCCCTAGATTTAAAGTTTACTCAAATGCTAAAATAATCCTCAAGAGAATTGACAGGTAAACTTGATATGGAACATATTTTAATAATTGTTTACTACTACATGTGTAAGTCATGGAACTATAAGATGGTTTGCCACGACATCAGAGCAACAAAAACTCTGTCATGTCTGTGATGCCAATAACATTAGGGTGACCATACGTCCGGATTTACTCGGGGACATTTGATAAATTAATCAATTTGTCCGGGTTTCCCAGGGAACGCAACTCTGAGAACACGTTAGCTTAAAACATCATAACTCTGCTAATATTTGCTCATCTGCTCCACCAGTTTCTGAAAGCTAAGGAGTTGCTCTTTATATTGCATTTTGCCGTTACACTGTAGATTCAAGAAAGCGTCAAGTACTTTTTGAGTGTCCTGAGGTCGGCCCAAGTGTTCCTTTTTTGGAAATCAAAATATGGTCACCCTAAACAACATACTTTACAAGATAAATGAATGATGAAAAACACTTACTTGTCTCACTTTACTCTGAAATAACTTTGTAACTGGGTCTGAGGATAAGCATTGTCAGGTAGTTGTTTAAATATGATAAACTTCATATTTTGTTTATTTAGGTAAAGCATTATGAAAAAATGCACATGTGCAATAAAGCATACAAAAACATTTACTGCATGCACATTTGCCATTTTCCTCTGAGCTAAGCCTCCGATGTTTTAGAAACCTAGAATCGCCCCTGCCTTGCACTATAAGAGCTGTTCAGAATGAGCCTCCCATGCACTTTTACATACATAATCCTACACAAACATGCTCAATGCTTATTTATGACGCTACATGTGGGCAGATGGGCATATCTTGGCTCATTGTTTCTGTGCGTCTGCAGGAAAAGACGACACTCCCTCCATGCTGGGCCTGTGTGGATCTCTCGCCTCTTTACCGAGCTCCAAGTCTCTGGCCAGTCTCAAGTCCAGTGAGTGTTTGGTGAACATCAGTGCCGAGCCTAGCCCGGCACTCTCCCCCAGCTAGGAGCTGCTGCTGAGATTAAAAACCCCCGTCTGCCTGGTGATGCTGCGTTGAAACACCCGACCAAACCAACCAACCCTATTGTCCAACTTCACGAGAGAGGAACAGGAATGTTGCGACATTATTTGGGGATTTTTTGTACTTGAATGGTTCTTTCTTTTCCTCTCTAATCAACAATCTCAGTCAATCTCTTAGTACACAACCATGCAAACACCTGTCAGACCTTCCAGGGCATCCATTTACTCACTCCTACTGTCCCTTTGTGCTGCCATGACATCGCTCATGCTCTCAAAGCATCTTAAATCTGCTTCCTAATGGTAAACTGTAATCAGGGCAGCTCTTGCAGCTCTTTGGGTGTAAAGGCAGAAACAAATGATTCCAGTAGAGTCAGAAGAGCATTGCATTGTGCAGTATTTCTTGGGGTCTGACGATCAAACATCACAATCCCTGTGCAGCTATTTATTTATTTATTTATTTATTTATTCCTGTCAAATTTGAACCTCCAACCCTTGGATTCTTTGTTGGATTTGAGCTGTCTGCTCCTTTTCTGTTTGGGGTCTCTGGTTTGCTTTATGTCTTTGCGATTAAACTGCCTTTTCCCATGAAGCTGGTTTGTTTGTGTTGAATACACAATGGCAGGAGACAAACAAGGCTCCTGAGGAGGTACTGGTGTTACAGCACCATCTAGTGGTTATGTTTGTAGGTTTTTTTTGTAAGAATTTAGTTTATTTATTCAGGGACAAACGCAGGAGTCCTGTTTTAAGCCTGCATTTTAATAAAAAAAATAACAAGTAAAGTGGCCTTTTAACATGAAGGAAACCTCCAACAGAACCAGAGACAGCAGTGAAGATGAAAGAGCCTTGCCAGGGGATGGAAAGAGGGACGGATGGAGAGATAATTAAAAGAAAAAAACATCAGTGAAGACTTCACAAGCTGTGGAGTGGAGTGTTTTCAAGGAGACTTAAAGCACATACATTAATCATTAACATCAGTCATACTGAGTGGTGGTAAGCTACATTGTAGCCACAGCTGCCCTGGGACAAAACTGACAGAAGCGTGGCTGCGGTTTTGCGCCTATGGCCCCTCTGACCACCACCGACATTGAAGAATTATCTTTTAAATGAACTAATTTACTACGGAAATGGATTATTAATTTTAATGGAGAAAATAACTTTGGGGAAATTGAGAATAAAGTCAAAAACACGAAATTAAAGTATAAATTTCAAAAATAAACTCAAAATGCTATATCGTGATAAAAGTGGAAGGTTTGCTTTTAAAGTCAAATCTCCATCAAAACTGGCCCTAATCTGTTTCCGTACAGCTCATCAAAAGCCACAGATTGGACTGAAAGCTCCACCTCTTCCAAACTTCACTGTTGTTTTCCTTTTGAACAGATTAAGCTTTAGACAATATATCTTAATGTTCAATGTGTTCATGAGCTAAAAAAGAAGAAGAAATAATCTCTTTGTTATTAAACCCAACTTTGAAGTATAGTTTAAAGCATACATCAATACAAGGCATTTGGTAGACGGCCACGATCTGCTCTTTGTTGCCATGGTGAATTACCTCTTGTCAGCTTTTGTAGATTTGACTTTATTAGCCTTTGACTTTTATCACGTTATTGTATTTTGAGTTAATTTTCAAAATTTCGACTTTAATCTCATTTTTCGACATTAATCTAGACATTAAATTTAAATTTTATTCTTGAAAATTCCAACTTTAATCTCGGCATTTTGACTTCATTCTCGATATTTTGACATTCCTGATTGGCCCAAAAATTTGTAGTAAACAATTTGATTCAAAAGATATTTCTTCAATGAAGGAACTCAATTAGTACAGAGATTTAGAGAAACATGTTTATCTGTCATTGGTTTGCTGATATAAAATACAAAACGTTTATTTTTTGGCAATGGTTATCCGTACGGTTGCCATATCAATATATAGACATTCTATCCGTACGCAGTTCCCCTCGTTGGCCAGTTTAGATCACGTGACTAAGACTAAACCTAAACGTAACCCTAACCCTAAAAATTGTTGTGCTATAGGGTTATAACCTAACCTAACCCTCTAAGCCTAAAACCCTACGTACATGTACTTCGGTAAACGTACCAATAGCACTGGTGGTTGTCCGTACGGCAACCGTACGAAGTGACACTGTCTTATTTTTTTTGTTAGTAAATGTGAAAAAACAAAACAACAACAAAAAAAAAAAAACATTGAACAACATTAATCAAATATGAAGTTTTGGGATTATGTTAATTTCATTAATTATTTTCTCCATCAAAATTGGCCCTAATTCGCTTTGGTACATTACATTGTGAACTTGTTGCATGAAATGAAAGCAGGGCCCAATAGAGCATGTTGTGGGACTTTTAGTGGTCCTCCAACCGCACATTGAGGGACGATGCATCCACACGTTGCCACACGTTCGTTCTTTGTGTCGGCTACGCTGGAGGGGGGTAGGTAGGTTGGTGGGCGCAGACTGGGTGAAAGAAAAACTCCTCCAAGGGCGGGACTTGTAAGTTTTAGAAGGGATTTCCTTTTAAGCTGACAGACAGGTGACACATCCAATGAGCGATCAGTACTCTCCCACAGCGACCAATCAGCTGCTCGCTACAGAGTTGGACGCTTTAACAGGCAGTCGCGCATGTTGAGTTGTTGTGTTGTCACTTTGTGGACAACGAAGGAAGTGGAGGAGCGACCATGAGCCGTGCTCCACCAGCCATGACCCCAAGCTGTTAGAAAAGCTCCGATACACAGTTCCGGGTGTGCTCTTTGAGGGATACCGAACCTCGGAACCAGAACTAGCCTCGGAGAGGAGGAGGGGGAGAGGGGGGTATGTCGGCCCGAGGCGGAGGAGCTCTTCGGAGTTGCACCAGCAACCCCAGCCTGCAGCCTCTCAGAGCCACGGTGCCATTCCAGCTACACAGGGGCTCGGCCCTGCTCAGCAGAGAGGTCAAGACGGGTAAATACACACCAAGAGGAGAGGAGGGGGTGCTCTGTTCTGTAGACACCCCCTCCCCATGTGCTCCAGAGATGGACCAAGTTTCTAAACTTACACTTTATCGTCAATATCTGCTCATCATCTATCATAGATTAGACATCAATGGTGGAGCATGAGTTAGGATACTTCTTTACAAAAGTTTTACTTTCGTTCTTTGGAAAGCATCAAACTCTCTTTTGTCATTTTAACTAAAAAAAAATGTATTTGAAGACTCGCCTACTTAATATTTGTCTTTCTACCAATAAGCTGTCAGCTAAAGTCTATGTTAAACAATTTATTATCAAGATCATTTTTAGCTGACTGCTTTACAAAGTAAAAGTTGTTCACATAAAGTTTTACGATAAGCTTTTAAAATCGTTTTCTTTGTCATTTTCAGTTGATTTTGAACTATTTGTGACATAATGCACGATAATGACATTGTGACTTGAGCTACTTTTCTTTGTATATATAATTAAGTGGATTTTTTTTTTCCAGTTAACTTTAACAAACTGTCCAGAAACATCTTTAGGATGAAAATCAGCATCAACATTTCACATATAGTTCAACAAGAAGCTTTAGAATGACTGAAATCGACCACGAGCAGACATTTCTTTGTCATTTTACACTTTTTTTTTTTTTTTTTTAAATCGTGAATATTTTTAACCCAATTTATGGTAACAGGAATGTGCAGGAAGTTAAGTTCTCTACTGTGACTATTAATAATGAGTAAAAACAGACTTGGTGAACTGTTGGCTAAAGGTTCAACCAGCATCAGCACTGAACAAAAGTAGACTGAGGTGCTTCTGAATGGTGAAAACCTGCCATGTGCAGCCAAGCTGAGGAGATCAGGAGTTCTTTATGAGAGAAGAGGGCCATGCTTCACATCTGAGCAGCATGAGATTCTCCCACTCTCTCTCTAATACTTTAATTGTTCCAACAAATACATTTTCAGCGCAAAATATGGATATTAATTTGCAATTAAGGAATATTAGGATTGGCATTAGTAAGTTTGAAAAAGTATGTTTATGATTGATCTTGCTGTTCTTTGGTCATTTTTTTCTTATAGTTCGTTTTTTTTTTTTTTTTAACGTTATCACTACAAAAAAAATCAAAAGACTGATACATTTTCAAAACTTAGAAATGTTGAATACCAGCCAATGTAATTTATAAGAGATGTGGGTCATGCTTCCCGTCTTTGCTGCCTCAGGTAGAATGTAGATACTTATGGCTTACTTGTTTGTTAATGTAACGTATAATTGGTTATTTTTTGTCAGTTTTCAAATAGTTTGTGTGTTTGTGTTGCTGCAGTTTTCATCAGTGGCGCCGCCAGCCGGAATCCTGTACGCACTGTGCGTACAATTTTTTTTTAAAGGTGTAAGGAAAATAAATAAATAAATAAAGGGTTTAAAGAGGCTTTTATCTCAAAGTGCATACTGTTGTTAAGGTTCTAACAATGCCCGTGTCCACTGCCAGTGCTGAGCGTTCATTCGGGCATGCATACTGTGCGATTTTTGGCCCATTTGAGCCGAATTTTGACTTGTGGTGTCTTTTTGGGATTGGGCCAAGTCTCTGCTAAATCGCATGTTATGCATCGTGAAGTATACATGGGGTCACGCTTCCCGTGACCCCATGTATACTCCCGATCAGCTCCCGATCAGCAATCGTGAACAAATCAAACATGTTTGAAATCCTGGTCGCTCCTTGTAAGGGTATCGCACTGTTGAAGCAGTGCCACGGACCGGCTTGCCTCAAACTCTCACACTGCGCATGCACGAACATCGTAGGACCGCTGTAGAATTGACGGACCGTACTGCCCATGTCCAGCGCCGCCTTTTCTTTATTAAAGCTTTTTGCTGAGATTTGTGAGTGTCCCTTCACTTCCTGGTTCTTCTTCATCGTCTGTTTTAATGGCGACACTTCAGAGTTCTTCTTCTAATTTGTACGTTGCATTTTCGGAAACTAGACCCCAACGTGTCGTGTATGGACCTACAGTGTAAGCAGTCAGGTCAGTCCGTATAGTGTGAGAACATGATTCGTGAGCTGCGCACATTTGTGCCCTGATGAACAATTATCATGATATTCCTATCGATTCGGAGGGAGTTTGACGTAACAAGGAGGCGTAGACCATTTCAAACAGGTGGGAACATTATTAGTCTGTTGTTATTATTATTTTAAAGTGTGTTTTTGTGTGTTTCTGCCTGGTGTGCCGCCATAACGTTTTGCTGAGCTGTATTCATCTGTTTCTGTACGCTGCTGTAAAGCCTAACTGATCTTCATTTTCTCGTTGCGTAAAAATCTACTTTGAATTATGGAATTGATTACAATCGTTAATTGTTGATGGCCGTGCTGCTTAGGGACTGGCGGGCCGCACATCTGGTGGAGGCGGCGGGGGGATCTGTGCGTACTATGAAATGGAATCCTGGCGGCACCACTGGTTTGCATCACTGCATTTTAGCACAAGATAATAATCAAATATTTAGGAAGATGTTCAATGATAACAAAGCAAAGGAAATCCAGACTATTTATGAGTAATCACTCTCTTTTTCTGTTCTATTGACGTCATGCGTGGTGCAGGAAGAATGTTCTGTGAGAAAACAAAGTCAACTAAAAAGGCTGAAACATAACCCGCTTCTCATAATGTTATTTGGACACTGGGATTCCCTGTTTTGCCCTCTGACCTGCAGGATTTCGGCCGCGTGCTTGGTGCTAACGGCAGCAGCAGCAGCTTCTAAAGGCCTCTTTGTTTCACAGCGAGTTGCTTGTTGTTTGACTGTATCCATGAGACTCACATCTGCATGTTATTTGTGCGACCTGGCTGGACGACAGCATGCTGTGGGTGTTGTGGGGCTGGATTGGTGGGAAGCTGACTTGTGTTTGGAGGCTCGGCCCAAAGAGAGCAGAGGTTCTCAACTTTGACTTTGTCTGTGCAAAAAAAATGTATGTATTTTATATTCTTTATTGTTAAGGAGGAGACATTTATCGTCTGTCTATTTATTAAATACAGTATTTTGCAGTATTTACATACTGATACATTTCTGCTGAGGGATAATTAATTGCACCTTTTGTATAAACTATTTCAAGATCGTAGGTTAAAATTGCCATTCTAGAGTCCTCTTAAAGAGTGGCCGCTGCAGTGCAATTCCATGACTTTTTAGGGTTTTTTTAATTTTTTTTATTGAGTTTTGAAACATACAGATGTATGTTTGATTGGATTTCCAACAATATAACAGTAGCTAAAAGTAAAAAGACCACTTGGACATAATACAAACTAAGCCGTTCAGCGATTTAAAAAAAAATTACTAGACGAGGTATAGAGGTGAGGTGACTATAGCACAGTATACAGCCTAAGTAAAATGTATTAGATCAAAGATAAAAAAAAAATAGAAAACCCTGGTGTTTCCACAGACAAGAGTCATCCAGTAAATGGACATCCTTAACATATTTGAAAAAAATGCCCCATGTTTTATGAACTCTTTTGGTTGAACCATTGGTTATACGTCTTATCTTGACTTTTCAGCTTTTAAAGCCAAAAAGAGTTTAAAAAGTAGCTCATGAATGCATACAAAAACCTAAATTGCACAGCAAGTTAAATCTCATCTATTTGTGTCCCTAAAAGCAGACAGAAATGCAGCTCGCCCACCCAAACCCACCATTCGCCGGACGCTTTCCTTGGACGCCATTGTCGGACCCTATCTTCAAGGACATTGGCCCAAAGAGGCCGAGGGCACGGCAGTTATCTGTGTTAATGACAAGGCCACGCAGGTGAGTTGTCGTATGTCAGGATACTTTGGATTTGGTCATGTTTACTTTTTGAGCTTCAGTTGGTGTTATCACGTGATGATAGTCTGTGCTAGTCAGGCAACAGATGGTGCAGGGGCTCATTTCCCATAAATATGTTGCAGAAAAGCTCAACTTTGCCTCAGATTACTTTTACAAAGAGCAACATATCTGATGTAGGCTCTGCAGGTGTCTTGGTGGTTCCACTTTTAAGCAGTGGGTGGAAGAAAGGCAGACAGGTGGAAATAGTCGTTTTTTTTTTTTTTTTTTGTTCAGTTTTAAACTGCACCATTCTACCCTGGTTTCCACCCGCCCTCCTTTAACTGTATCTGCTCCTAACTGGTGCACCCCCCCACCCCCCCAAGTAACATCACCAAGCTCCACGGCTTGGTCCTCGCTCCTGACACAGTTTAAACCCGAGCGAACCCCCTTCGCTTCCATTGTGAAGAGCAGACCCCTCCTGACCTCATTGTACAGACACCCCATCCCCCAGCACTCCTCAGCCACGCTCGCACATGCACACCAGCACCTTCTTCTGCATTATGTCACGTCTCAGAACTCATTGTTAGGGCTCTACTTGTCACACTTGCATTTTTTTCCCCAATCCTGTAGCTTTTAAACGTGAGGCTGCTAGAGGTGGTTATTAGTCATTGGGGGTTCCAATATCAGGGACATATAATGGGGTTTAAGTTGGTTTAGGATTCTTCTTTTTCTCTTCTTGCCTTGGAAAAGGGTAACATCTATGTCTTATAAATATTTCTTTAAGCCTTACTAGACATTTGGGTCATATATTGAACAAAACTATTTTCCTTACAGGATTGATTAAGTTTATTCTGATCAAATTTCAGACCATATACCATGTACAAAAGAATATTTACAGTTGATGGCAGGGTTGTCCCGATACAACTTTGCAATATCGGTATCATATCGGAAATGGAAGCCTTGCGTATCGGCCAATCCCGATATTGATCCAACATTAGCATGAATCATACATACTTTTATTACATTTGAAAAAAAAAATCTTTAATAAAAAAAAAAAATTATTTTGTAGTGTGGCATGTTTCAAAAGGCTTGATCAAGTGATGTTACTCACAGAACAGTAGTCAGTAACAGTAGGTATGAGAAAAACTGACCCATTTATTGTTAAACAATTGGTTACATCAATTTCAACCTTCAACATAATATTTACAGTATTCTACAATTGAATAAAATTAATACAAAATTAATTGGGAAAAAAGTTGTAGTGGCCCGTGATTAATGTTTTTTTATTTCAATAATAGTTTCCCGATAATATTTGGCATTGAGTTTCATCTCCACAGCACAACCTTTCCTAACCCGAGACTTCTTCTAGTTACAAGACTATTTACGTGAAGTCTAAAAATGAGCAAGATTTTGACTGTCTGATCCACACTACCAGGATATACAGCAAAGATATCAGGATGTCATTTGTTTTAGACAAGTGTAGCTGAATGGTTTCTGAGAGAGGCAAGAGGATCAGGACTGGGGGAGTTGACCTACCAGAAAAGAACAATGGAGATATTCAGGACAGCTACAAGTACCTCAGGATCCCACAAGCTACCAACCAAGTACTTAAAGAGAGTAACGCAAGGCCGGAGAAATTAGCTGAACAGTCAGACCAAAGTCCAAGCAATCAACATGTACACACTGCTGGTTATCAGATACCCAGCTAGGATCATAAACTGGCCAAAGGAGGACATTGAAGACACGCATATCAAGCATCTTTGATTCTCTCTGAACAAGTTGAAAACCTGGGTGTTATTTTAGACTCTGAGCTCACAATGAAAATTAAAAACACGGAGATGCTAATGCATGCTTTTATCACTAGTCAAATTGACTACTGTAATGCCCTGCTTTCTGGTCTTCCCAAAAAGAGTATTTCAAGTTTACAATTATTACACAATTCAGCAGCACGTGTCCTGACAAAGACCAAGAGGCTGGAACACATTACACCCATTTTAAAATCACTGCATTGGCTCCCTGTGTGTTTTAGGATTGATTTTTAAGGTTCTCTTACTGGTTTTTAAGTGTCTTAATGGTCTTGGTCCTTCTTTCCTTTCTGAACTACTCTATGAACCTTCCCGGGCCCTGAGGTCCTCCGGCGCTGGCCTTTTAATAATCCCAAAAGTCAGGACACACTGTGGAACAGTCTGTCGAAGCAGAGAACGGTCATGTTTTTAAGAAAAGACTCAAGACCCACCTTTTCAAATGAGCTTTTAACTAATTATTTATTCATTTTAGGATCGTTATCTTTCATGTTTTTATTACTCTGTCTCAGCGCCCTGTGGCCACGGTCTGTGTCCTGCTCCTGGTGCAGACGGCTTCTTGTGATGTCTCCTTAGCTAGATAGTCTGTACACAGCCATGTGCCATTGTCCTTATTTTAACTTGTGTGTCTGTGTGTGGTGGATGGGGTATTTCACGGGGCGGGTGTATTTTTAACTATGTAAAAGCACTTTGAGCTACATTTTCTACATGTGAAAAGGGCTTTTTATATATAAAGATTGATTGACGAGAAGAAAGCTACTCACCGTACATTTAGGGTTCCACTCCTAAGTTTAGCACCCTGAGGTCATACACTAAGCGGAAAGAGGGAGGTCGAGGCCAAGTGAGCAAAAGAGTCACTATCCAGGATATAACATCCCAATGCCAGGAGGGCATCAAGAACATGCCTCAGCCAAACAATAATAAAGGGCAACGTTGTTGAGGACCAAGCAGCATAGAGTGGAAAAGCCTCTGTGGAGCATAGAAGAAGTGGCTGATACCAAGAAGAAAGGCTGGACTAACAGACCGACATGCTATTAAAGGTGTTTGAAAACAACAGGGCTAAGATCCAGTGGGACTTCATCTTCCAGACTGACAAACAGCTGCTTGCTAACCAACCGGACATGATGGTGGTTGACAAACACCAGCAGATGGCAGTGGTCATAGATGTGGTGATAGCAGCTAACTGCAACATCAGGAAAAAGGAACAGAAGAAAGTGTAAAAGTACCAAGGCCTTAAAGAACAACTTGAGCAGATGTGGATGGTCAAAGCCCATCTGGTCCCTGTGGTAGCAGGATACTCTGGGCAGTGACCCCCAAACTGGGAGAGTGGCTCCATCAGATTCCAGCAACAACATCTGAACACTCAGTCCAGAAGTGTGCAATGCTAGGATCACTTTAAACTCCCAGGCCTCTGGTGGAGGACTTGAGCCAGAAGACGTAAAATGCCCCAAGAACGGGTGGTATGTTTGTCCTTATATATGGGAGGGAGTAGCCTGAATAGGCCATTATAATGTTGACAAATGTACGTGAGCATGTCTTTATGCAAATTAGATAAAAAATAAAAGATAAAATACCCTCCAAAAATAATTATAATAATTGCCTTGAGATAACTTATTCTGGGTCTTAAGTCAGAGGGGATTTTAAATTGGAAAAATTTACCTAATTTGAGATCAAGCAGATTTTTGCCTCTAAATGTAATATTTGATTAAAGTCCACTTTAGGAAAGACATCAACTTCACTCCACAGATTATCAGGTATACAATTGTTAAATAATTTAATGATAGAAAATAGGGCATCATGAATATCTTTACCAGTTACCATAAAATCCTAACCGGTGGTTGTGTAGTTTAATCTGGAACAAGTGGTGAAGTGATTTACTGACACTGCCATCTGTGCACCCTCTTGAACAGAAAGCTTGTCTTTTTCTACCTCAGCTCCAACCAAGACACTTCTTTGATCATTCCAATTTGCATTTAGATGAACATTAGTCTATTGCATGCAATACTTATGAAATAACAAATTAACTGTGATGAACTCCTAACTTTTGACAGATAAATATTCCTGTAGCAGGTGATAATTAGGAGGATATTAATGAGTTCCCTGAGTAGGAAACTGTAGCCATGCAGACTGAATGTTCTGCTACATTGAGTCTTTTTATAGTCTATGTCCCATGATGCCCTGGTCATGTTTTGGGTAGGGTGGGGTTGGTAGATTTGGGTTGTACATGGGGGGTTGGGAGTTGTAACTCTACACCAATGTCACTGTATGAGTGACTCAAGCTGCATTCTGACTGATTTAGTCGGGCGGTTGACGACATATAAGTCAGTGCACAACATTAAGACTGTAAAGTTACTCTAACGCTGTGTAGCAGATGCTTGTAGAGAAGGGTTTTTGGTTTTGTGAGCCGGACAGTCATCATACAATCAGGCTGAGGAGTTGGGGTTGTAGAAGCAGCATGAATTGGTGGATCGTGTCAAGAAGCTGGTGACTGCGAGCCTAGCGCTTGCCTTATCCTGGATTTGGGTTTCAACGAGGGATGATGGATAGTCAGTCATCCATTCATAACCAGCAGTCTGCAGTGTTCAACCAGACCCCTACTGATAGAAGATCCAGAGTCAATGTGAAGAAACCGGTATGTCAAGGATAAGATAAATGAAATGTGTGTTTTTTTTTTTTAGGAATTTCTATTGTACAAGGCTTTGGTTTAGATGAGCGGATGTGGGGTTGTGGTTTTGGTAGCTATACAGTATCTTCCTCTGCACAGCTGTTGTGAGGCAGGTGTGTGAAAACAGCTGTGGTTCTCTGCCTCTACAAAAGTTATGGTTACTGGCTAAAGCATGCAGGGCTTCGTGGAAAATGTAAATTGCCTCCATAAGTTCGTCCCAGTTGACAGCCAGAATTATTGCCAAATGGCTAATTTTCCACCACGGCCTTCCAACAATCTCACAGGGAAACAGTGGACTCTTTATTCACTGCACAGGGTGTGTGTTTTTTCTTTCTTCTTCTTCCTACAGACTCCAAGCTCATGGGCAGAGGAGACCCGGGGAAGGAGAAGCGTTGGTGGACACAAGCGCTCGGCATCCTGTGGCAGCGCTGAGCATCTAAGAGAGGCAAGTACTATAAACTCTCAGTAGCAGCTCATTAATCACTTCTTTAACTTCTCATTCTCACGGCAAAGACTCTCCTGCCTCCCACTGATGGCATGAAACGTTAACCTCCCTAGGGTAACAGAGGCACTCACCTCCTCCTATTCTGTGTGACCCCTTGAATCATTTTTCTCTTCACTCTGCCCTCAGGTGGCCAAGCTACGGCACCAGTTGCAGAAGCGGTCTCGTCACGCCCCTCCCTTAGTGGGACGTGAGCAGCCCCACTACCCCCTGCCAGCCGGTCATGCAGCCGGCATTACTCAGGTAACACAACCGCACCATTTGATGGGAGCTTAAAACTTATATAAAAGGATGACATAAGGCTGCTCGATTATAGAAAAAATAATAATCGTGATTATTTTAGTTATGGTGGAAATCACGATTATTTGTCAATGAAAAAGTTATAAAGTTTAAACATAAATCAAATTATTTGAACACTAAAATCAAGTATCTTAACTTTTGCACAAAACACTTATTGTATGTAATGTGCCTTTGCTCTAGGTCTTCATTATCAAACCCAAAGTGTTCCCATATAAGATCATTTGACTTGTCCTGCTTGTTTACCAAGTGTTCTTGCTGCATTTCTCCTGCCATGTTTGAAGACCGCTAGCAACAACTTTCCTCATGTTAGCCATGCTAGGCTAGCTTTAGCTTTGAGAGGGGCAGGGCAGAGGAGCAAGCATGCGCGTGCTTTTTTATTTATTTTTTGATTATAATTTTTTTCTCGATTATGTTTTTGTAATCGTTGAGTGTGATAATCGATATCGTAATCAAATTTTGATTCATTGCACAGCCTTAGGATGACATGGCAACCAGCACTGTTCTGTCAGAATAAAACCAAGGAACCAGGATCTATTTTTTTTTTCTTTGTGTTTTTCTTTATTTCAAAATTGGTGGTCACACTGACACATACAGCTGTTGTTATCCATTTGCAGGGCAGAGCGATAACTTTACTTTGATTTCTCTGTAGTATGAATGATGTTGAGTGGTGGCCTAATGGTTAAGGACGCTTGCCTTGTAATCAGAGGGGTATTAGAACGCTTATGAGGTTTATTTTATTTTTGTTTCTTTACGTAAAAGCGATATGCAACCCATCCATATGTTGGGAGGGTCAAATTGGCACCATTTGCCAATATTGTTCCATTAACATCTTTCAATAATTATTTGGACCATTCAAAACTATTCAAAATATGGGGTTTTTGTTGATTGAAAGCTGGATACAGATGGCTAACGCTCAGAGATCAGACTTTTCTCTTGTTCTTGTATTTCAAAGGAAAGGTGTGGTTTTCCTGTGTCTCTTTCAGGAATCACCTGTGTTCTAATTCTATTGTTGTTGTTTATATCGCTTTAGACAATGCCTTTGATGCCGCTAAACAGACTGGCCCCCAGGCTACGACGAAGCGTTGAAGGACTCAACATGGAGTTGGAAGAAGTGTTTGTATCTGAGAAACCGGAGGATCAGCATGAGGTGAGGAGACACTGGGAGATTATTCAAGAACTAATAAGCAATAAGGGAGGGTAACATTTAAAAACTGGCCTTGTCTCTTGAATGTTCCAGATTCGGGATATCCCAGATGGCCACAGGGCTCCAGTGCCAGTCCAGCGTTGCAGTAGTGGCTCCCAGAGTGAGCCCTCCCCAGGGCCTTTGGACCCTTCCCTCCTCTCTCCATCACAGTCTCCATGTCTTATTGACCCATCTCTGCTGACACGGTCAAGCTCCTCAAGTCCACTGAATCCACTTCTTCTTTCTCCGTGCCAATCGCCCTCCTCAATGGGTACGGCGCTTCAACAGCCCCTGACTTTTTGTGGTGTACTGTTAGGTACAGGCAGTGTGTGTGTTCTGTTATTGGTAGAAAGACTGAAGATGTTTCTGTTTTTGTGGGCAGAGCCGTTGGACTGTGGGAGTTTGTTGTCTTCACCATTGTCAGGGCTTCCTTCATTTGCTCTGGAGCCTCTTCTGCTGCCGCCCTGCTCGTCCTCCCCTCGACCCAACAAAACCTACTCCTTCCAGCGTGAGCCGCCAGAAGGCTGTGAGCGAGTCCGGTTGTGCGACGAGGCAATGTGAGTATAGTATACCCAAACTTTGTGCAAGGGTCCATTGAGCAGGACTATTGCAACAACACAGTTTCAGTCTAGAAAAACTAACCAGTGTCACAGCGGTCTAACCCCAGGTCAATGTCCCTATTAGTAAGTGAACAAAAAATCAACCTGGGTGATTTCAGCTTTACAATTAATTTGCTGTCAAAGGTTTAGATAAATAAAGTTCCTCTGTAAAGGATATTGTGCATTTAAGTAGTATTCTGGAAGCAGAATATTCCTAACTTTTTTGTGATTAATGTTGTTAGCAAATAGGTTAAGATTTAATTTATTCAAACAACTGTTTTTCTGGAAATTGACTTTAATCATCTGCCAGTCTTCTTTAGAGGCGTTTGCTGATCGCTTTAATGTTTCCTTGACTTATCAATCAGAAGTCAAGGAAACGTCAAAGACATCACAGTTGTCTGAATAAATGAAACCTTAACACATTATTAGAAAAAAGGACAAAAAAAACTTTTTGGAATGTTTTTATATGCTAGCATACCAGAATGAGCAAGTAAGAAATCTCTCTCTGCTCTACTCCTCTATTAAATCAGTCGCGGCATGGACACCTGTGCATGAATTATGTGCACACCTGTGTAGATAATATAATAATGAAATGTTTTGAACATCAGTATTTAAAGAACATAGGTGAACATAACAGCATATGTTAGTTTCTTAATGTACAAGTGTAGCATTGTAGCTAGTAATCAAGCTAACAACATAGCAGCATATGCTATGTCTGTATGTGTATCAGTTAGCCCCTGGTTTTAATGCTGCAATATGTAGAATTGTGAGGCGCTCCACGCTCCCCCTTCCCCTCCTTAAAAACTCACCGGTCTTCTTGGGAACGCTTGCGTGCACGAGCACAATTGTGGAAGTCTTTGCGACTGTTTTCTCCATAGCAACTACTAAAATGTAGGGACTTTATCTTGTGTTATTGGAGAGTCTTCTGATGTTTTAGAGAAAGCACATATCACTCACTGCTGTGATGACAGTAAGAAGCTCAGAGCCACAGCCTCTTCTCTTACACAAGCAGCCGCTCCTCTTACACTCCTGATCCCAGCTGGTCAGAGCAGACACTCCACACTGCACATGAAATAGGGCTGTTCTCTTTCTCCATCTTATATAATGTCTGTCTTAGTTTTACAAGCTATTTATTCTGTCTGTTATCACTATCTCTCTCTGACTCTTATCTTATTATCTGCTGCACTGTATATATATATATATATATATTTATATTTATCCTTTATTCTCTATCTATCCTTTATTTATCCCTCATCCTTTATATTTATCATTATTATTATTATTATTATTATTGTTGTTGCTGGGTTGTTCTTTGTTTTTTTTCTTTATTTTTTTTTGTTGTTAAACCAACAAAATTAAACGAGGAAGACGTTTTCCTTTTCAATTTAGACACATTTCAAACAAAGACAAATATATAATATATTTGTATGCATAACAAAATAAATCATATTTCTTTCAGATGAGGAGGACCTGTTCTCATGGCACGATTGAAGAGATTTTTGGTTTAATATGTTTTAGGCAAGAATCTAATTTATTTTAATAGTTTTAAGCTAAAATAAAATTGAGAAACACATTTCATAGCCACAAACTATATATGTGATAATTTTGCATCACTTTTTATTGTGCTTTCAATACCTCATTGAGTCATAGCCTTTTTGAAAAAAACTATTTTTGATTTTTAAATTATTCTCAATTGTGACATGGAATGCTCTTCCAGCACAAATTATTCAAGAAAATAACAAATTTAGATGAAAAAAAAATGACTGAAAGAAAATGTATTAACGTAACAGCTCAAGATGCCTCCTGATGTATAATTAAAGCTACTGAATACAATTAATTAGGATAAGTTTGATTAGTTTTATGTGATCTATAAATGTCTATTGATAAATAACTGTAAATGTATATTAATATATTGTAAATATATCTTGCTATCTAACCAATCATCTGATGTTAAAAGCCACATGTTGGAGGAATTGTTAATTGGAACTATGTCCAACCGTATGAATGTTTTTGTTTTGTGCATTGTTGGTGTTGCGTTGTATGTAATTGTATGCTGCACTAATAAGATAATTGTTTTGGGTGTGGACTCCAGGAAGAAGCAATGGCTCTAGCCAAAGCTAATGGAGATCCAAATAATAATAATAAAAAAAAAAAACAAGTTAGTTAACGAGTATACAGTGTTCCTGCGGATCCTTAAAAAGTTTTAAAAAGCATTAAATTAATCAATCTAAAAATGAGGCCTCAATTGTCGTTAAAATGTCTTGAATCAATGTTTCAAAAGTCTTGAATTTGTACTGCAATTAGTCTCACATTTTAAAATAAATGGTAACATTAATTTTTTTAAATGTAAATTTAACAAAAATTGCTTGTCAAATTTTTCTCAATGGCTTTTCTTAATGGTTTTGTCTGTTTTTGCTGTTGTTTTATAGATTTCTGGCTATTTTTGTAGTCGTATTGTGTTTTATGAGGGATTTTGATTATTTTACTATCATTTTGTGTATTTTTGTGCGTTTACTTTGGGGGTCACCAGTTGCACTATGGTCTGCACTAGAAAAAAAAATAAAAACAACCCTATATAATTGATGTGGTGTTTTCCCCCCTTCCTATTCTGTTTACTGTGAAGTTGGTCTTAAATTGAATTTCAAATGGCAATAAAAAGTTTTGAATTGAATTTGAGTGAAGCTGTAGGAACCCTGGTTTAACTACAAGCTGGAGTGCCATTAAACTGTTTTTGAAACTAAATTGGATACATGTGGTAAAAATATCTGTACATTTGTGACTCTTCAGGTCTTCTTGTCCTGAAGAACCTGTCCTCCAGCCATCATGCCCTGACCCCAATAAAGTCAACTTCACCCCCCATGGAGGATCAGCATTCTGCCCTGTCAGTCTCCTGAAACCTCTGCTGCCCTCCATGGACCTTCTCTTCCGCGGCCTCTCCGTGTCTCCCGTCACCGGCTGCTCTGGTCAGGCATCTCCCACTCGACATCTGGGAATGCAGTGAGGCAGAAATCCCACCTGGTTTTTTCAGCGGAGGAAACTCTTAATGAGCAGAAAGGACTGCAGGATGTGCTCGACTGGTTCCTGTGCCACACTGGGATCAAAGTAAAGACTTTATAACTGTGTGGTTCAGACTGTTGAATAACTGCAATACTCTCCAATTACATTTCTTCAGCTTGGACTTCTCTCATCAGCACTTACACCTTGGCAATGTGCTCCAAAAACAGGAATGTGTGGGAATGAGCTTTTCTTTTTCTGATGTATTGAAAAAGATTTTCCAATCCTGAAAAAGTGTTTTGTATTGACACTTCAAACACCTTTGTTTTTCTGGGAAATTATTTGTTTCATAACTGTAGATTATTGGTTTATTTTTTTTGTCAATATCTGTTTGAATTCTGCCAAAATTCTTTGCTTTTTTTATGTGTTAGCTAACTGACAGATGTCGATTTAAATAGAAATCAAGGGTGTTCATTTGAAGGTCGTTCTAATATCTCATCTAAAATTTAATGCCAACTTGATTTGGATACAATAATAATATTACCAAAAATTCATTTCATTATCCACCAAAAAAAGAAAAGATAGAAGTGAAAAATCAGGCACTTAAAACACATGTTTACTCTTTGCTTTTCCTTCATATTCTATAAGAGCTTTCCCTCATATTCTATAAGTTACCTTTTATTAGACTAAATAAAAAGCAACAAAATGTTTTTTTGGGTTTTTTTTTTTTTTTGGTTTTTTGAAAAATATAGATTTAGTTAAAATGTATAACTTTTGGCTTATAGTTTTACAGAGGCCTGATTTTTTTTTTTTTTTTTTTTTTACACAGTATGTTTCAAGGAAGATTTATATTTTTGTTAATGTAATAAAGTTTGTAATGCTATTCATCATGAACATTCATCAATATGCATATGCTCTATCATTCAGTTAGCTTTACTTCCCACTTAACCAAACACTTTTATTAGTTGATTGACCTAAATCTGCTCAGTGGTGCCCAACTACAATTTGTAAAGGGCGTGAGAAATCTCTAGGGTTTGGGTCTTCTGTTATCCAAAAAGTAGAATACTTCAAACCACTGTGAATTGTACAAATCTGACAAAATACAAGCAAACTACATATATATATATATATATATCCCACATTCTGGTAGACATAATAGACTACACGACTGGTTTGGACCTCCTTACTAAAAGACTAGGATTGAGTGTGTATAGGTTGGTGTTTCTGCAGTCATTAGAATTTGCTGAAATATGTCGAAGTAAGATAAGTTAGGTAATTTAAAAAAATAAAACAAAAATGTATTGATGAATTGTGACTTACCATATACTCTATCCATTCAGTGCCATTTGATAAGGAGTTTTCACCGTTTCTGTAGTATTTTTCATTATTTTATTATAGAGCAAGAGTGAGCCAAAATAGGCACTTTAAGTAGCCATTTCTACATTTTCACAAGATTACACACCCTTCATTGTTGTTTAAGGATTTTTTTTTTTAAAAAAGCATTTAGTTTTGAGTGGCCGCTGTATTCCAAAAAAAGAGGAATAAACATGTTTCGCACCCAGGAACTTCTTTAAGTCTTTGTTTTTTATTTTCTTTTGTTTTTATGTTAGTCTCTGACAAGTGGATTTGAGGGTATTAAATCAAAGTCCCGCCTCTTTTACTGATTTCTACACAGCTATTGGCTCCTCTTGTCTTACACGGACCAATGAATGTGATCCACATCCCAAGACTACAAAAAATGCGCGACATCTTAAAGTAAGGACCTCTGTTGCTGTTATTAGCTGTCTCTACATATGCCTTACGGGATTATAGGACT
The DNA here is from genome assembly GCF_900634775.1 of Gouania willdenowi. Lineage (NCBI taxonomy): Eukaryota > Metazoa > Chordata > Actinopteri > Blenniiformes > Gobiesocidae > Gouania > Gouania willdenowi. Next base: position 25,011,819 of record NC_041051.1, read on the forward strand.
AATAATTGGATTACATTATCAAGAAATGTGCATATCAAGCAGGCATCTGTTTACACGGATGGGGGCTATTTTAATAGACACCTCGGCTATATTCTTATTTGCAGGTTTGCTTTGACTTGACTTTAAGATATCGTTTTTGGTCGATAATTAAAATAGTAACATGAAACCTCAGCTGAACTTTACACCCATGGTTAAAAAAAACCCCACTCAAAATGATATACAGAAGCTTAAAAAATAGTGCAAATTTTGGGAACAAAAAAAAAAAAAAAAAAAAAATGTAAAACGAATTTTTAAACGACGTTTTGCTGGGATTTATTTAGAATAAGAAAAAGGCAATTCACTAGACACCTTTTTGGGTCTTTCCTCAAAAAAATTAAGGTTTTCTTCCCCGGTCTGATACTTTTCAGTTCCGCCTTCTTATTAAATGGCATTCTTGTTGGTTTTTAAACTGAAATGAAAAATTATTGATAAGGTTTTTTTTTTTTTTTCACATAATGATACAATTATGACAACGTTTTTCTAATTGTGCTGCTTACTAAAAGTAGGTAGCAAGGGATTTCAGAACAAAAAAATAAATAAACTGTATTTTTGGCTGACAGGTCGGTATAAACGTCAAAAACTGAAACCTGAGCCAACATAGGAACTAAAAACCTGTCTACCGTGTGAGAGGCTGGAGCAGCCGCTATAGTGGAGCGGGACGCCGGGCTGAGAGGAGCGGGCAGCGGGTCGGTGTCAGTGAGCATTCCAGGGCTGGGCGACGCCATGGCTACGGGAAAAGTAGCAGGGAAAGCCACCTCACTGTGGGACAACATGAGGATACGGTTCATCGTGTGCTTCCTTGGAGTCTTCGTGTGCTACTTTTACTACGGAATACTTCAAGAGACCATGTAAGTAAATCCTCTATCAGGTCCGTCCATTACACACCAGACTCAGTTTAGAACAAATACCGATTTAAGATAAGAAAAGCTAAACCTGGACTTGAACGTGTACAATTTAACGATAGTTGTTTGTCATTGTTGGTTTGTTTTGTCGTGATTTCGATTACAGGAGAGAGTTATTTTCGTCACAGCCACTAAAATTGCTCCAAAATACATTTCTTCATTCTAAAGACTGTAGCCCTAAGAACCATTTCATACTGCAGCTGTAACAAAACTATAATATAGTAATAAAGAATTATTCTCACCAACGAAATTACATTAAAAAAAAACACTCAGACTATGTATCTTATCATATTAAACATTTCTATAATATATTCACCTTTCTATTCATACATTGTAAGGGACTTTTACCCTAGTTCACAACAATTACGAAATAGAACATGGATTGTCATATTCATGTACAGATATAATAGTCTTTTTACAGCTCTAATAACATTTAAAATCAAACGTGGGGGTAATGATGTGTTAACTGTAATTTAAATGTATTTTAATTTTATACAAATTTGGTGTCTAACTATTTTGGTGAAAATGACTTTCAATCTTCGCAGTGAACAGATTTTTTTTTTTTAAATGACACCCTTTGGTGAAGATTTTATTATTTTTAAAAACTAAAAATACAATTTTATGAAAATTTAGAATAGTAAAGCTGATAAGTGTGAAGCAGTGGAATCAATGAGGATAGCGTCATTAGTCCTAATTAATTACTAATACCTAATGTCAACATAGAACTTTACATGCTGGTGCTTCCAATGACCTTGGACGTCAGTCAATTTCTTTCCTTCATCACCTCAGACAGATGACTATATTTATTAACTTAATTATTAACCCTGATGCATGTCGTAGTTAATAATCCTGATACATTTAAATATTTTTTTCGGATTTTTTTCTTCTCACGTCACAAAAACATGGAGTTTTTTCTTCCCACTGTCGCTAAATGCCTGTTCATGTGGATCTTGTTGGGTTCTTTCTTTCTATCTTACTACAGACTTTATATTTTGTTAAGCGCTGAAAGATGACTATGTTGTAATTTACGCTTCATAAACAAAGTTGAGTTGAGATGATCTGTAGTTCAATGTAGGCAATGGTTGTCCATACGGTTGCCGTATCAATATACTGACATTCTATCCATACATAGCGTCCCTCATTGGCCAGTTTAGATCACGTGACTAAGACTTAACCTTAACCTAAACTTAACCTTATCCTAAACCTAAACCTAAAAATTGTTGCGATGTTGGGTTATAACCCACTCTAACCCTAAGACGCTACGTACTTTGGTAACCCTACCAATAGCACCGGGGCTTATCTGTACAGCAACCGTACAAATAGACACTTTCTTCAATGTAACCTCTAGCAAGTCAAGTTCCAGGATCACAGCCTGAATGGATGTCTCGCTCTGAGACATGACACAGTTGGTATGTCGCGCACCTGGGGCTGGGGTCAGATCTGGTTTCAGAATAAGGATCTTGTCTGGTCTTTTAATAACCCTTTAACATTTCACTGTCTTTAAAACTGTCACTTTAATCAAAGTTCATGCCAATCTTTTCAAATATTAAAAAAATGGACAAACAGTTGGTCTGGCTGTTGACTTTTCAACTTAGTCCTATAAGCTCTACCACAGCTTGGAAACTGGTTTGGACTAGGGCTGGGCGAGTTTGCCTAAAAAAAAAAAAATCTCTGAATTTTGTAAAGAAAAATTTGAGTTTCAGTTCGATTTTCGATTTTTTTTTTTTTCAATGCACTTAAAAATGACTGCAGACATCAGATATATTGTCAAAAGTGCAACTTTATTGCTGTGATTGACCTCAAGAGGTAAAATGCATAGAACAAACCCAAAATAAAAAGTAAATGAGGCTCTGTTATTCAACAATTTCAAGCTTTAATTCAGGTTTAAGCAAAAGTGCAACAGCAACTTCACAGTAGCTTCAGTTTTCTGATTAAGAAATCAGATTACTACATAATCTATTATATATAACATTACAATTAAAAAATGAATAAACTCTTAGCATCTCAGCATAGTGCGAGTAAAAAATGAAACATGCCTGTGGGCGGCACACATATAGCCTATTCAAAGGGTAAACAAATGTAAACAAAGAGGGAGCTGGCTCACATCATGCTACGGTTACCCACAAGAACGGAATGTGAAAAAGTCCAAAAAAAAAAAACTGGTGAAAATAATTAAATACATATTTTCATCAAACAATGATGGTCAGTGTTGCCTGATTGTTTAATGGTATTTTTAATGTTTTTCCTGTTTCCAGCACTCGAGGCGACTACGGTCAGGAGAAGTTCAAGTTCGCCCGGACTTTAGTCCTCATTCAGTGCATCATCAGTGTCCTGTTTGCTAAATTCTGTGAGTGTGTGCTTCATCATGCCTCTTATTGAATGGCTAACCATGGTAGGTGTTCTGAACAGTGTTAATGCTGTAGCTACCACTGTTTTCTACCTCCTCGTTACCAGTGATCCAGTTTTTCGAAGGCTCCAAGCCAGATCACACTGCGAGCTGGCTCTACGGCTTGTGTTCCCTCTCTTATCTTGGAGCAATGGTTTCCAGTAACTCCGCCCTTCAGTTCATCAACTACCCGACACAGGTGAGAAGTTGTGCTCCAAAGTGTGAATGAATGAACAAACACATATTAGCACATAAACTAAATCTGTTTTTTCTGTGTGTGTTAGGTGTTGGGAAAATCCTGCAAACCCATTCCAGGTATATCTAATGAGATCACTATTAAATATTCCATTTCATTCATTTATTGCAGTCACATTTTATTTTTATTTTTATTTTTTCAGGCATGTGACATTTAATACATTTTGTGCAATCACATACATATCAAATATTCCTATACTCACACACATCCAAAAATATATTCACCATTTGATGTTAATAAATAAAATAAATTATATCTTATGAAAATATAGTTATACAAAAAATATATAAACTCTGTTTAATTAGACCCATACATACATATATACATACATACATACATACATACATACATACATATCTGATTAGCATGCCTGAAAAGGGGTAGGAAGATCTGTGTGTAAGCTGCTCTTGTTGCTGACTATCTGAAAGCGTGAGAACACACCACCTTTACGTGTTGATCTCACTCCCCCCCGTTACTGTATTTACGTAACCTGTGTTAGCTTCTGTTAGCATCTTTTATGATAACTGGTCCTAAAACAAATATCTATCATCAAATGTTCTTTCTATCTATTGGTTACCTTGTTAGTCTTCCTAATCAATGAAAATATAGGTTTTAATATTTTTTTTTAAATGGTATAATGTGGGAATGCTTGATATGAAACATTTTAATAATTGTTAAGAATGTGTAGAACTGTACATAGAACTGTAACATTGTTCCCCAGTTTTCCGTTAACTAAAAATTTACAATTTATATGGCAAAGTAAATTATCTAAACTCTGTTACAATTTAATTAAGATTACAACAGCAACAGATTATTTAAATTACAAGTATAATTACACCATAATTGTAATTAATTATAAGTTATACAATTACAAGTAAAATTGACCCCAACCCTGGGTTAGGGTAAAGACAACTTGTTCATGCTAATGACCGATGTCATGTCATAATAATGACAGTGTAATGTCAGCCTTTATGTATAAAACTTTAAAGTGTTACCCATAATGTTCTATTACATACTAAATGCGTAATTTCATTCTTGCACTCTGCTGTTTTTGATGGACATTCTCACCAAATGTTTTGACAGCAGTTACACTTGTTTATGATGAGATACTTTTTAAATAACAATCACTTTGTATGAGTGTGGAAGCATGATGAACAGTTCCTTTCACTGCTTAGTTATCAAAAACACACACACGATTGTCTAGGCTCACACACTGTGATCATGCTGTTATCCATGGTTTCCGCTCAATGCAGTTATGATTCTGGGCGTGACCATCCTGAAGAAGAAGTATCCAATTGCCAAGTACCTGTGCGTGCTGCTGATAGTGAGCGGCGTTGCACTTTTCCTCTACAAACCCAATAAAAGTGCAACCGTGGCTGACGACCATCTGTTCGGCTTCGGGGAGATTCTGCTGGTGAGTTTTATTGTGTCACAAAGGTTGTGTACGTACCATGTTGGTGACTTTTCTCATACTGTACAGCATTATGAAAGCAAAAAACCAAAAAAAGGAAATAAAATGAAGGTTTTTGTTTGGCAGATGTGAATCGACTTACAGAAGCATTTACAGGCTAACGGGCGCAAAGAAGAACTTTGGAGACTGAGGTCCTTGTTATTCTCCTCACAGAAATTTGACAAAAAGTTTAACCCCCAAAATAAAGGTGTCAGAGACCGGGGATCCCCACTGTACCTGAAGGTGGTTGAACACAGTCATGTGGAGACAGGGCCATCTATAATAACAAATAAAAGGAAGAGATTTTTGGTGCCCATCCATAAAGTCAACAAATTGATGGTCCATTGTTCTATGAATCTGTTATAACCACATTTATTTATTTATCTGAATAATATCCACTGTTAACCAGGAAGTATATTATTATTTTTGCCCTAGTATGAAGTCATCTTAAAGATGTAAATCCTTGTTTTCAGAAATAAAATGGGTTAAAAGTGACCAAAATTAGAGGAAAAGGTGGTGGAATGGAATTTGCAAATTAGAGTGGACAGAAAGTGGTTAGAAAAAGGGTTCAAAGTGTCAATATTGGAACAATTAGTAGGAAGAATTAGTTTAAACTGCCAAACAATGGGCATGACAAATCGTGAATGTAGTTAAATTGGCAAGAAGAAGCATGAAATATGGTGACAATAATGGGTCAACATATGCAATAATAGGTGGGAAAAGTGGTGGGAAGGGTTCATATGGGCTGAAAATGTCTTGAAAGTGGGAAAAATGTGCAGAAAAGGCATTGAAATTTGATGGAGAAGTGGCAGAAATGGGAGTAATGTAGCAAAAAGGCATTAAAAGGAACAAAAATATGGCAAGAAAATGTGATGAAAATAAGTTGAAATATGGCAAGTTTGGTGTAGTTGCAGAAAAAGGGTAAAATGGGTTCAAATTGTTCAGAAAATATTCTTATTTCTTAAAGGCATCTGGTGACACCAACCAAGGTTAACAACCCCTCCTTTAGAGATTATTTGTATTTCAAATCAGATTTCTATGATAATGAGGTTTAGGTCTGCTTTGCATTATTTAATAAAGTTAATGGACTTTATTATTATTCATCTTTTGTGGTGATGATTTACAATGCTGGTACACAGCATACATTGTGTGCTCCTATCTGTTACACTGCCTTAAAACCTCAGTTTTCCTCCTCCCCGCCCCGTTTTGTTGTTGGGTGTTGCTCACCTGTCCTGTTGTGTCATCACAGTTGGTCTCTCTGACGTTGGATGGGCTGACCGGCGTGGCCCAGGAACACATGAGAGCTCGCTACCAGACTGGCGCCAACCACATGATGCTCAACATCAACCTGTGGTCCACCTTGGTGCTGGGACTCGGTGAGTTCTCCACGCCCCCAGGCGCCAGCACGCGCTCAGGGTAACAGAATTCATGGCAATAGCACAGAGACCATTCTCCATCAAACAGCAGGATCACAGACACTGATGGTGTGAGTTCAGTGGCGGAAAGAATCCCAGTACGTGAATAATTCCTCCAGAGATAAATGAATGTTTCGATAAGGGGTGTCTATTAAATCTAACATGGATGTTTTGTAACTGCTAATGAAAATTATTGTGTTGGATTATTTGTTCAGCTCAAAGATCAATTCAAACCAGGGTTGGGGTCAATTATAGTTATAATTAATAATTATTTACAGTTATGATGTAATTATATTTGTAATTTTAAACAATCTCTTGCTGTAGTAATTGTAATTAAATTGTAATTGTGTTCAGATCATTTACATTGTAATTGTAATTGGTATGGAAATTCTATAAAAACGGTCAATTACAATTTAATGCAAAATAGTGAATAATTCTATGGTTTACACATAGTTAAAATATATTTCATATGAACTATTCCCACGACCTGTCAGTGAATCTTGAGGATCATTTTACAATTAACAAAAAAAAAACATTAATATAGGGATATACTATATTTTCATTGATTAGGAAGCCTAACAAAGTAAACAATAGATGTAAAACAAATTAGATGATGGATAAAGTTTTAGTGTATTTTACAGCTGATTTAAGACATGGGTCAAAACTGACCTGTTATCATAAGAGATGCTAACAGAAAGCTAACACAAGAGCAAGGTTACGTTTTATGGGGTTGTTTTATTTTGTGGATAATTGTAATTGAACTTTAGTAATTCAAGACATAATTGTAAATGACTTTTAGGGCAAAATAACAATTGCAATTTTACTGTATCATTACTGTAATCATAATTGAGTTGTCACTGAACATGGATAATTGAAGATGTAATTGTAATTGAAAAATGTAATTCTCCCCAACCCTGATTCAAACATGATTTGACTGAAAGGAGCCTCACCTTCCATCTTCCCTTGTTGTGACTCAGTCGAACCACTGGGCGGTGCTGTACACCAACGATGAAACGCCTGATCAGCAGCTTCTCTCCTCTGTTTTCAGCCGTGTTGTGGACGGGGGAAGTGTGGGAGTTCCTGAGTTTTGCTGACCGTCACCATAAAATCATCTACAACATCTTCCTGTTTGGACTGACCAGCGCGTTGGGCCAGGTGAGGACTCAGGAGTCTCTGTGTTCATGATTCTCCTGTTACAAGGTGACATGGAGTCCATTTGGTTTGTTTTTATTCCAGACCTTCATCTTCATGACGGTGGTCAACTTTGGACCCCTGGCCTGCTCCATCGTCACCACCACCAGGAAGTTCTTCACCATCCTCTGCTCAGTTCTTTTGTTTGGAAACGTTATGAGCAGCATGCAGTGGGTGGGAACCATCCTGGTGTTCCTCGGTGAGATCTCAATCACTAAAGAAGTTCATAAGGACCATTTCAATCAAAACGCAGACATTAAAGCCAAGTATGGTTTACCAGAGCATAGAACTAGCAACCCAGTGAGCGACAGGGGGTGGAGACCATCAATGGTTTAAAGTAGGAGCACAAAATCAGTTACACCCTGTAATATGTATGTGTAGGTAAGTGATTTAGGTGAGAGGCAGGGGTCTCAGACTTCTGTCCTAAAGGCCTGCAGTTCTGCTTGATGCTTTCCCAGATTAAAATGAATCTTATTCTGGGAACAAGTTGCACACGTGAAGACTGTAAAAAGTAAACCCACACACTCCAATGAGAGAGAGCAATGCTTTTAGAGGTGACTTAGAACAGGTGTTCTCATCCTTGGGCTCAGGACTCCATTTGGGGTCACAAGACACTGGAAGCAAACAAAAGGAATTTTTTTAACAGTTTGAGCCCTTTTTGCTTATTTTTACTGTTTTTCAGCAACAACACCAAACTTGCCATATTTTAACCTATTTTCATCACTTTTTCTTGCCATATTTTTGATCCTTTTAATACATTTCTGCTATATTTTCAGTGCCTTTTCTGTACAGTTTTTCCACTTTCAGCACCTATAAACACTTTCCACCACTTTTCCCACCTAATGTCGCATATGTTCACCCATTATTTTAACTTTTTAACCATATTTTTGCTTATTTTTGCCAATTTAACCACATTCACAATTTGTCATGCCCATTATTTTCCAGTTTAAACTAATTGTTCCTACTTTTTAAAATTACATTACCCTAACCCCCCTCCCCCCATTTCTCCCACTCTTAAACCAATATAAACACTTTACACCCTTTTTGTTTTACCATTTTTTCTGTCTATTTTTGACCACTCTAATTAGCAACTTTTAACCAGTTTCTGTGCTGTTTAAAGTCCCATTTCACCACCTGTTCCACCATTTGTTATCACTTTTAACTAGAGATGTAACGATTAATCGTAAGGCAGCTAAAAGGTATCACGGTTCACATCGATGTTGTGAGAATTGAATCGCAGTACTTTTTTTAACCAGCAGACACTATCCAGAAGTGTAGGCGGCTGGTGGAATCTGCTATTATTTTCTTTGTGGCCGCCTTATACTCTTAAACATGTTCATAAATGATTCCTTACCACTTTAGCAGTGAAAGAATATCTGTAATATTACGTGAATATCTGTAAAAGTCACGTTTTTCTATTAGCTCTGTCTGCTAGCATAGCATCTCTTCTTCACTGCAAGATATCTGCATACCAACCGACCACTGGGTTACCAGCGCCGTCTGCTGGTCTAAACAAATATCTGCCACAAATACAGTGTAATGAGTGTAATTGTTAAGGCACAAAATACATTTTCAGTTGCACTTTTAAAAAGAAAAAGAACTATTATGCAGTTTTGTATTGTTTATTATAGAACCAGATTTTAAATTAATAGGCTTCTTCATTTGTAATATTCCTTTATTTATTTCATTCAAGATTTATTTTTAGTTAAATTGCATTGTTTTGAATAGTTTGTCAAGGGATTCTTTTGACAATGAAAAATAAAAGGAAAATAGTACAGTAGTTTCCCAAAAAAAAAAATAAAGGAATATTTTTCAGTCATTTATGTACAGTCCCATTTTGTAAAATGAATTGTGAGAGAATCGTATCGTGAACCCAGTATCATGAATCGAATCGTATCGGGAGTTGAGTGAATCGTTACATCCCTACTTTTAACCCTTTTTATTTCTGATTAAAACAAGAATATACATCTTTAAGATGACTATATACTATGGTGCAAATAATAATAAACTTCCTGGATAATAGTGAATATTATTCAGATGAATAAATAGATGTGGTTATCACAGATTCATAGAACAGTGGACCATCATTTTGCTGACTTTATGGATGGACAACAAAAATCTCTTCCCTTGATTCCCCTTATAGATGGTCCTGTCTCCACATGACTGTTCTTCAATGTACATGTCTGTGTTCAACCACCTTCAGCTATAGTGGGGGTCCCCGGTCTCTGGCACCTTTATTTTGGGGGTCGTAGGCTGAAAAGGTTGAGAACCACTGACTTAGAGGTCAGGCAGTGTTACTGGTCATTGAATATGAGACAGTAAAACAGGACAACACTTGATTAACAGCTGAAAGTTGGGGCTTACTGGTAACCACCAATGTGACTGGGTGACAGTGAGACGGAGGGTCTGCACATGTTCAGGAACCAGAGTGTGTTACTGATTGACTGGGAAGCATTTAGCGTCCCTCGTGCAAAGAACTAAGAGCTTTTATTGATTACACATGTAGCTCTGGTGTGTGTGTGCGTGTGCGTGTGTGTTCAGCTGCTCGGTGGTCGTGTGGAGATGCAGATTTGCCATTTCAAATTTTCCCCATATTTGCTTCAATTTACTCATTTCCATTTTGTTTTTGTTTCATCAGATTTCCCCTATTAGATGCTATTACTGGCTATTAAACGTCCTCAAATCATGCCAAATATGCTTAATAGGGTTAATTAAGTTAGCTATTGTTATTTACCTTTTTCTCTTAAGATGTGGCTAATGGAACAGGGAGCTGAAATCACTAAAAAAAAATTAAGGTTGTTTGAAACTATCGATTCAGGGATATATCACAATGTACGTTTATCGTATCGATCCAAAAAAGGTCCAAATCTATTTTTTTAAAGAAATAACCATTTAATTGCACTAACATATGCTTAGCACGTAAACGCCCAGTCACTAGGTGTCACTGAACCACATCAGACCTTGTTTAACTACTGCATTTTGTCATTTAGCTTGGAAATTGATTGGACTTTATTTTCATAAAACATCGTAGTCACATTTTTAAATGTACAGTATGTGGTCACACAGAACTTAACAGTGTTTTATTTGACATGCCACTTGTTTTTTTTATTTTTGTACTTGAATTACATTTAGTTAGTATACACTTGTTCTCACAAGTTAAAAAAATAAACAAGAAAATAAATTATAATCCCTAACATTTTCTACTTGTAAAGGTGAAATGTGTAATTATTGATATTGCGAAATATCAAGGAAATCTTCAGATTTTCCCAAAACATGCATGTGATGGTATGTTCCATGTCATATATCCACTTCTGCCTAATTATTTTTATTTATTTATTTATTTATTTATTTTTAAAGCCCTAGTTGTGCTTCCCTCACTGTCCTGCTCTGTGGTTTTTTTGTCTTTAGGTCTGGGATTGGACGCCAGGTATGGGAAAGCCCCCAAGAAGACCACCCATTAACATCTGAGGAGAACAAGGGAAAGACTTGGACAGCTCATATCTTTATTTTCTTAAAACTTTCGGTATTTAATCACTGTATGTGCTGATTAAATACAGTCAGGCGTAGTCGTCAGCTGCAGCTTCAGTGGTGTGCTGCTGCTGCTGCTGGTTTCCTGAGGATTCATCCAGACAGCAAACCTTCTCTTCTGTGGAGGCTTTTGGAACAAACAGATACAAGGAAACGTCACGTGTGTTTAAATCAAGTGGTCGAGTGTTTGAAACCAGCCCCTCCTCCTTTGGACAGACTTTGAAACAAACCAAGTCCGATAATAGCTACACCTCCAGAGTTTTACTCTAACAAATCACCAAGTGATTGACAAAGCTCACACTTTGTCATGTACATTGTCCTCACAAACCATGTAATTTAAAGTAATTAAAATCAGATGTAAGTTGTTGTGTCGAGCCAAATCTCACCATTTTTAATTCTTCTATCATTTTTTTCTACAGAACAACATGTCATAAAAAGAAAATTGTTGTTTTCATTGGATTCCTTTTTTGTGTACTGTTTACGTTTTTTAATTGGATTATGTTATGTGTTCCAGTATATTGCTAGGTTTTGCGGAGTTAGCATTAACAGTAGGCCCTTGCTGGAGTACACCCAGAACAGGTCTCTAGTCAAGCATTCAGATGTATTGACTCCAGTCAATTTAAAATTCATGTTTTTAACGGTGGGGTGGGGGGGAGAATCCGAGCAACCACAGTTAACTCGGGCACGTGTGAAGAGAACCTGCAAAACTTATTCTCAGTAGTAATATATGTGTTTTAAAATATAGTTATTAATTCCGCCGGCCGGTCTGGGCGCCTTGGCCTGGTTCCCTGGGGCGTGCCTTTGCTTAGTGTACCGCTGGCGCAATGGGCCGGGTTAGGGTTAGCCCCTCCTCCTCGGGGGCTCACTTGGGGGACCGCAGGGGCTGGCTTGTGTAGCTTCGGGGGAGGGAAGGGTGAGTTGTGGGGCCTCGCCCACGCTGGGGCCTCCCCTGGGCCGTGCTAGGTGGGTGTGTTTGGGGGCGCGGCCGGTGGCTCCTGTCCTGGCGGATCCGCGTCGGGGTGGTTGGTCTGCTGGCTGGGGGCGCCGGGCCCCGTGGGTGGGTCTCTGGGTTCGGCGTCTCGGGGTGCGCCCTCCCACCGTCTGCCTGGGGACGGGCTGCGGTTCGGCGAGTTGCCGCGCCGCCTTGGGCGGGGTGGGGCTGTTGGCTGGGGCCTGCTGTCCTCCGGGCTGTGCTGGCGTCGGGGGTGTCTCATGTCGGCGCGGGGGTGATTGGGGGTGGTCTCCGTGGGTGGGGGGGGCTCTGCTGGCGACATTGATGTGGGGTTGCGGTGCCTGGCTGGGGGAGCATGGGTTCGCCTACCTATCGGTCCCTGGCTGGCGGGGTGGCCCTGCTTGGGTGGTTGGTGGCATCCTCTCTCGTCGGGGGGGCCGGGGCCGCCCACCTGTGGAGGGTGCTATGTCGTGGGGTCGTGCGGGCCTGTGCTGGCCCTGGTGTGGGAGCTGGCCTCTCTCCTGCGCGGTCGCCGCCTGCTTTGGCGGGGCGGGCCGCTCTGGGCCGGCTGGTGGCGGGGGTCGCCTCCTGGACTGCTGGGGGATGTGGTTGGTGCCTGGCTCCGCCTGGGGGGGGGGTCCCACCGTGCTCCGTATGGCCGCCGCGGTTCGGGGGGATGCCGCAGGGGGGTCTCCGGTTGTGCTGCTCGGCGCGTCTCTGGGGCCTGCGGTGCCGTGTGACCGTCTGCCCTCTCCGGTGGCCCGCCGTGCGGACGGGCTGGGCTCCTACCGGACAGGCCTCCTACATGGACACTTCACATCACTCACTCCCAGCTGGTCTGGCTCACCCACTTGTTGCACCACACTCACATACCCAACCCTTGGGGGGCTGGATGGTGGGGCTGGGGGTGGAGGGGGCTGCCGCCTGCGCTACTAAGTAGTGGCGCGGGGGCGGCACTCCCACCTCTGGCTGCCCTACTAATCCCTCCAATTTTAATTACACCTCAACATGTTGACCCATAGAAGCTCCGAATGCTTAAAGAAAATAATTTGTAAATATTAATTAATATAAATCTGTGTCAAACATCAAACTTTTGATATTGATTTGAGAATAACGGATCTTTTTGTGATACTCATTGAGGTCAGGATTCTGGTTTTATCAAAATAAATTTGGTTTAAAGATAGAAAATGAAAGTAACAATTTTGCATATAATCTAATTTTGATGAAATATTTCATTCACAAGTGTAGATATTTTAAAAAACGAAGCCAGATTTTCCAAATGACTTAATGATAATACATTATACAAAGTGTGTCTAAAATTCAAAATTTCCCAAATTATTGATTTAAAAAAAAAAAAAAAAAAAATCAAACCTATTATGGGTGTTGTGGTCAATTCTGGATGAAACGTAATTATTGGCGTTTTAACCATCTTTGATGGTGCCTGATTAAAACGTCTAAAAATTAAAAGCAAAATCTAATCTGGTAGCATGTAAATTAAATTATGCAAAATATTTATCATTAAATAAACTGGTTAAAGTACCATATACTGGAGAAACATTTTAATAATCGTGTTTTTTGTCTTCTGTTTATCAGGCAGTGGGAGAAACATCCCCAGTTGCTTCTTCCTCCTCCTCCTGCTCTGAAGGATTAAATTGCGCTGTTTTTTGGCTCGAGTCTTCATAATCTGGTTATTTCTGTACAAACTACGATAAACCGACTGCAGACGTCGAAATGCTCGCTACCATCCGCAAACAGCTCAGACACCATCCTGCTGTGAGTAATGCCACTCAACGGGGATTCAAAGCGTCATTTTAGGGCTCCGAATTATCTTGTTAAATTATGTGGCTAAACTTAGCTTAGCTTTATGTGTTAGCATTCTGACGTCAGCACTGTAACTTTAGAACGATATTAATTTAAACAATAAAAAAACCGCGTTTGTTATTCATTTAGTTATTCTAACTTTGTCAAAGCGAGATGTTGCAGATGCGTAAAGTCAAATAAGGTCACAGTTGTGTGTGTAAGTATGAGTTAAACATTAGCCAAATAGAGCATATGTAGCAGATTGCTACTAGTTACCTGGTTACTAACATGCCTCTCGGGTCGGAAGCTAGTTTAACCTACGTACGTCTATCTATGTGTTGTTTTAATGTGTATGGGCGGTTTTAGACATTAGTTTGCTGGGGTTAGCTCTGTCTACCTGTTTAGGCCTGTGTTTCTAGTGTAAACATGGTGTCAGCTGTCAATTGTAGTGTGGTGGTGTTTTTTTTTGTTCTGTCACTTTCAGCTCATCCCACTGTTCTTCTTCATTGGAGGAGGAACTGCCATGTCGCTCTTGTACCTGGCACGCCTTGGCTTGAGAAACCCTGATGTGTGGTAAATTATTGCACTGTTTTTGGTGTACACATTTGTTAAAACTTTGTTAATTTCAAATGAACTACAATACAAATTCAACAGAATCCCACGAATACAGTGCTGTCAGTCTCTCGTTCCATGGTTGTATTAATAAGCTGACTAATATTTGTAATTGCTTAAACATACTGATTATCAATATTGTATAGATTTAATGCATTCTCCTGTTAAATTGCAATCAAACCTATATACCAATACTTGGCAGCTTCTTTTATATATCTGTATTGTATTTGTATAATTATCATTTCTACTGCAATGTGTGCACTTGTATTCAATTCTTATTTAATTAACAGTCTTTTACTTAATTATTTATGTTTCCTTTTTCATTTTGTTTTTTGTTTAGTGTTTAATATTTAGCAATTTTCCAAATTCAATTGATTGCAGTTTTGTAGAAAAGATAGATTACTTAAGTGAACAATTCTAGAAATTTCTGTCAATAGCTTGCAAGTATTAATATTACATATATTCATAGATGATTTTGGTGATTTTAGCTTTAGGCATTTGTATTATTAATCCTGCTGTAAAGTTATATTTTTATGAAAAAAAAGTAAATGATTGAATTATTTAGGCATATTAGGAATCAAATATCCAACATATTAGTTGAAATGAAGTCTGCAGAGCTCTCAGTAGTAATAATGTTAATTAGTTGCTATTGGATTTAAAAAGTTTTCTGAGTTGAAGCGGTTTTTGCTCCTTTCTAAAGATCACATTACAGTGTCTGCTCAGTTGTCTTCACAAAGTTTTCCTTTTTTTAGCTGGGATCGTAAGAACAACCCAGAGCCCTGGAACAAGATGGCCCCCACTGATCAGTACAAGGTGTGCCTTTTTTGTCACTCTGAAATCCATGTGATTTTTTACTTATTTAACCTCTGTATTTTCTGCACCTAAGAAAGTAGTGGCTCTCAGAGTTGTGATGGTTTTATTGAGGGCTCATAATGGATCTTTTCCAGCAGTTGCTGTTGATCTCTTGATAATTCCCTCAGCTGGGCCAGTCAAATAGCCTAATCGGGTTAATCGTGA
This sequence comes from Gouania willdenowi, assembly GCF_900634775.1. NCBI lineage: Eukaryota > Metazoa > Chordata > Actinopteri > Blenniiformes > Gobiesocidae > Gouania > Gouania willdenowi. The sequence goes on from NC_041051.1 coordinate 25,027,367, forward strand.
CCTGTGCTAACCAATCACATTAAGTTGTTAATGATTTCACCCTTGGTCAAACGTCTGCAGAGTATACGTATTTGTTAAAGATGACCTTTAATGCAAGCGTCCTCATGTGTAATTTGTGTTTTTAGTTTTTCGCAGTAAACATGGATTACAGCAAACTGAAGAAGAATGGTCCTGACTTCTAAAGACCTAAAAGCACAAAGCTGAGCTGATCAGTGGTGAAATCCTCCACAGGGATGGATGCAGACGCAAAACCCGCACAATGATCCGTATTTAAGTTTGGCATCTCACCAGCATTTTGAAAACTTTATTTTGCTCATTAGCATTGAATGTCAATAAAGTAAAGGAGTTTATTCTTCTACATACAGAGAAAAGAACACGCTTTCCATTGTCATTGTTTTATTCACGCCTGCTGTCATAGTTTGAGTTGCATCATCATCACCTTTTGCATTGTTCACACAGTCCACGCATTGCTTCTTTTGACCCCTCCATGCTTTGTTTACAACTGGCTGCGTCTATTTCTGCTTCACTTTCTCCTCGTGTCACCTTTGCTCTAACTCTGCTGCACTATGGCGCGCGCGCACACACACACACACACACACACACACACACACACACACACACACACACACACACACACACACACACACACTACTTGGCTGCTGTCCAGGGCTGTATACATGAGCTGTTGTAGGGTGGAGACCGGGGTTGGAGTCGATTACATTTTTTTCAATTACAATAATGTCTTCAATTTATTATGCATGTTCAGTTACAACTCAATTATGATTACGATGACCAACATTTTTTCCAATTACTATTATTTATTATTTTTCACTGAAAGTCAATAATTCGGGGTCCCCAATGTCATGAAATAACTGGAAAAGTTAGGGAATTTGAATTTTTCCAGTCTTGAAATGTCATAGAATATTTGAATAGTTTCGGAAATATAGCCTATTTTATTTTAATGTTTAAAATAAGTTAAATCCCAAAATCATGAGATCTAGCAAATTCACTCTCCGCCTCATTTATAAAACTGCGTAGGTTAGGTAGGTGACTATGAAAAGTCATTTCCGAAATTGGGCAGTTTTGGGGCCTACTTATGCACATTCATGAGTGGGCGTGTCTTTAGGTGTTCACTCACTTCATGTCTCGCTCTTTTGCAGGGTGATCAGTGATCACCAAACTGATTTTATTTTGCTACCCACACACATTGTTTTCATCCAAAAAACTGCACATTACTGTAAAACACATGGCTATTTAAGTGGCTTTTGTTATTGTGAGTCTGTCTCAGCGCTTCAGGGTCCGTGTTCATCTCAGCAGCATTCATTCAAACTCTCATTAGAGTGTTAAGTTGCTAAGTCACTTTCTCTGCCATTGCTCTTCTAACTACAGGAATAGTGCATTTAAAGTGATAATCATTTGTTCTATTTCATAATATCTTGTGAGATGTCTCACTGTGGGATGCAACCTCTGTCTGCATTCCTCAGACGCATTTACTTCAATCTGCCAATCCTGATTGGCTAGTGAAGCGCGTCTGTCCACTAGAGGGTAACCCACAACTTATAAAAGGAGGACACGAACAGACGTGCACCATTCAAACACCTCTTCTTCTCTCAGCTATCTTGCATTTTATTCCAGTCGACGGACGCTGGCAGAACTAGCGCCTGCTCGAGACCAAAACAGGTTGAGAAGTAGGTAGAATACAACTCTTACCTTGCTTTGCTTGGTCGGTGCTGTACTTCGCTGCCAAAAGGTAGTGAACCTCCGAGCCTCAGCCCCGGCTGACGGCTCGTTCCAACGCGGTTGCTCCGGCACACGTTGGTCCCCAGCGGCTCTTTCACTCCGGTGTTAGCCCCGTTGCGTGCTTGTTGCAGCAAGGCCAGTGCGTTGACCTCAGCACACCTCGCTTTGTCTCGGTCCCACTGCCCTTGGCGCCTACAGGCCCATGCGCATATCAGTCCTTCCTCTGGGCTCTCACGAAAGTGTTTAGCCTGGCTCCAGCTCCAGATACTGCGGTATCCGAGCTTCGGGCACCAGCAAACAGCTGCTGTCTCGAGACCCAATGCTGTCCTCAATGTCTGAGATGGTCCAGTACACGTTGGACTGCATCCCTGCTAGCACCTGTGCTAGCTACCTCGTGGTAGCGCAAGCTAGGCCACCTGCAATCCTGACTGCGTCATGCTGTGATGGAAGCCAAGGCACCTCTTACCGAGGGAGCAGGATGCTCTAGGGCTAGCCTCTGTCCGTGTAGGCACGAAGTCTGCTCCAACTGCCTGGGAAACTCCGGGCTCGCGTCAACACTGCGTTCGACACACGGAGCCTCCACAGGAGGCTGGCACGCCAGATTGGACTGTACGAGCAGGACTCCTTCCCTCCTCACGACGTCCCTGTAGAGGCAGGTGAAGTAGAGACTCCGCTGATGGCTCAACCTGACGACCCCCTCATGGCTTCACGAGGATGTCCTCGTGAGGGCTCCACGCCCGTCTCCTATCCTCCCCGCCTGGACACGATGGACGTGTGTAAACGTGCTGTGACTCGGTTGGCCATTCCGTGGCCCACCGTAGTGACTGAAACCACCAGGTTCCGCTACAAAGGAATGCTTCCCTTCCTGTGTTTCCTGAGCTGTTTGTTGAGCTAGCGCGCCCCTGGAACGACCGTTTGTTCACCGGGAAAACCCCTGTGTCGGGTGCTTCATCCCTCGACTGTGACGTGATGGAGAGCCTCGTACTGCTTTGCATGCTGCCAGTGGAGCCCCTCGTTACGGCTGATCTGCTCCCTCAACAGCCCGCTGTGTCCCCTCGGAGGCCCGTGTTGCCGTCTAGAGTGGACCGTCTCCAGTCAGACCTGTCCAGTAGGACATATGCGGATGCTGCTCTCTCAGTCAGGGCACTGAATGTCCTCTCTCTCCTCACTGCCTATCAGGCTGAACTCTGAGGATTTCGCCATGTCTCAGGAACCTGCGACAATGGAGAAAATATCCACTGTTGCCGATGTGTGCCTCTGCTCCCAATGCTGCTCTGTGCAGGCTATGGGGAAGGTGATGAGCAACATGGTTGTCCAGGAACGAGCACATTGGCTCAACCTCGCCTCGCAGAACAGAGTGTCATCCTGGATGCAGACAGAGGTTGCATCCCACAGTGAGACATCTCACTCATATTACTCATAGAACCGAGATTATATACATAACCTAAAGTTTTCTCCAACCGCTGCGTCGAAGTGTGTCACAAACATGTCAGATCAGCGATACAAGGCGATATAACAGGTTCGCCAATGCGCCGAACCACAAGAGCGGAGTACACCTCCGCATGAACAAATAGTGCTGACACTACAGTGTGTGTTCACTGAGGAGGCGCGGCACCGGCAGCAGGCAAGTTCTATCTTTAGTTTTATTGGTAGCCATCACTCCTTCGCTAGCAAGAAAATCAATGATGGACTTTCACAAAATTTTTTCATCAGGTTGGGGGTGGAGTCCATGGGTGGAGTTGCCAGCGGAGGGGAGGGGGTTTTTTTTCCCGATTTGACTTGTGACGTCACAAATCTGGAAATTTTGAAATGGAGCAATTTACTGTTGTAAGACTTACAAAGACCACAAAAAATGTCTGGATGGATTTATTTCACATTTTGTGTGTCTGTAGACTCGTGATCAAAAAAACTGCAAAAGTGGATTTTTCATAATATGTCCCCTTTAGTGCTTCAGATCTAAGTGATGGAAATTTGGTAAAATATTTTGGAAAACATTTGTAATTCATTGAGAAAAAAGTGTGGGAACCCCGATAACTATTATGTTCCAAATTACTAAAGTTCAATTACAAATAAATAGAAATTTTGCATTTTCTGAAGAAAATGCAAGTGAGGATACAGCTGCTGCGTGAGGGAATTCAGATATCCATCCATCCATCCATCCATTCCATTCTAAAAATGTGAACAGAGCTGAAAAATCACTGCCGTTGAAGGGCTGTATGTCAAAAACAGTTGAAGATAGAGAAAAGTTGAAGATAACAGTCGAACGAAACAAACAGCTGAATATTATAAAAGTTGAACGGTTGAAATTGGTTGAAGAATGGCTGAATAGCTGAAGTTCAAACCTGAAAAAGAGGATTTCCCTACTATTATAATAATGGGAACATTTTTTCACAAAAAAAAATGCTAAAAACATTTTTTCTTAATCTGCGACAGAGGAAATAACTACTGTAAATAGTAAAGTAACAATATGACAATATTTAGAATGCCTCCTAAGCCTGAAATAAATGGATCAGTTTGGACCCATGTTCTGAATCAGCTGTAAAATACACAAAAAATATTATCTAATTTGTTTTTCATCTATTGGTTACCTTGTTAGGCTTCCTTATCCATTAAAATATTGGTATTATGTTTTTGTTGTGGGCATCTGAGCCTCTTTCCTGTCAATATATGTTTTGTTTTTTTAAATGGTGAAATGATCCTCAAGATTCACTGACCGGTAGTGGGAAAAGTTGGTGTGAACCATATTTTAAAAATCATTAACGACATAGTGTGTAAGCCATAGAACTGTAACATGGTTCCCCAGGTTTGTGTTGGATGGATAATTGAAGACGTAATTGAAAAATGTAATTGACCCCAACTGTGGTGGAGAATGTGGTAATTGAGTCCAACTCTGGTGGCAGGAGTACCAAGTCATCTTTCGGAGCTTTATCCACTAGCCTGTTCCTCATCATGTGTGGGCCGTACGCTTTTAAAATTTCATGTTTGTTGAACTGATGCAGAAAAACAACATCTATGCGGTGTGCTGTTCTGATTAGACATTTTTATTATAGAACGTCATCGCCTTCAGCCAAATGAGTTTGTAAATGTCAACAGGTCGCGCTGTTCCTTCTGCAGCTCGAAGGAACACGACAAGGATGAAGAGCCAACGTGATGCACTAAATGTCAAGGAGACCTTCATATTTGAACAGAAGCCCAAGCCCCAGCCTTGGAACACCCTCTTTCTGCTCGGCCGCTGCGTACCACGCTCCTCGTATTTCTTCTTCACCTTGGATATTGGAAATGAACTTCTGGCACAGCGTGTAATGCTGGTTTTCATTTTGAAACTTCAGAACGGTTTCTGCTTGTTCTTGCTGTTGACTCGGTTTAAACTCCGTCAAATATCACGAGCACATTTATTCTGCTCTTAAATATTGAAACGAAATGTTAGCTTTACTTATTAAACTAAATGGTAATTCTAAACTAATTAAAAGCCAGTGTAATATGTTTGGCGAGCAGTAACAGTTAAAGGCAATGTTAAATATCAAATCTAAAAGTTAGATGTTGAATCTCAATGTTATATATCAAATCTAAATTTAAATATTGAATCTAAATGTTACATTTAAATATATATGTGAAATCTATATGCTAAATGAAAAATCTAAAGCTATTAGTTTTTATTTTAGTACTTCTGGTGATTTTGCACATCTAGATATTTAGTTTTACCCGTAGATTTATATTTAACATTTACATCTAGATTTATAATTAACATTTACATTTAGATTCCTATCGAAAATTTTGCATTTAGATTTAACATTCATATTTAAATGTAATGTTTAGATTTAACATGTATATTTAAATGTAATCTTTAGATTTAACATTTAGATTTCACATATTTTTACGAGAAAAAGATATATCAAATTTCACAAATATTGCTGTAAATCTGGTCAAAAGTTTAAAAAAAAAAAAAATCACAGATTTTTTAAATAAGGTTTGTTGCAAAAAGTTGCTGTTTACTTTAGCATGTGCCCCATACATAGGGAGCGCAATGTTAAGCCTTTTGCATATTTAACCTTGGAGCAAAACACACAAAGAAACTCAACACTCTTTTTGTATGATAATGTTTTTTTTTATATAACTTTTGATCGTCAAGATTTATACTTATGACAAACAAAGCTATCTATCAACATAGCAGGTGCTGATTGTATTTTTTAGAAAGTGTAGGCATATTTTTACATGTTCTATTTGTACACTTTGTGTTGACTGAAAATAAGTTAAGTCTAAACTATTGTTACATGATGTGACAATAAATTTGATAAATTAAACTGCACTTGAAGATTCTTTAATGGACATTAGAAACCACTGAAATTGCAATGTACGACAACACAGAAACTGACCAACTTTAATAAATTCTACCAAAAACAAAAAATTCCAAAAATTATATCAAGATGCTTTATTCATAATGCATTAAATTATCCACAAAATACTCGTTGTTGTGCCGATTTAATAGATTCAGCTCATATATATATATATATATATATATAATATATACACACACTGAAGTCAAAAGTTTGGTAACACTTTCCCATTAACAACCTAAAAAAACTAAAATAAATTATTGACACATTGTTATTATTTTTAGCTTGAGGACAATAGATAAAGGAATAGCATAATTTCTCTGTAAGGTTTAGAAAGGACAGACAATTTTGTTCTAGTTTGCTGTTGTTGTAACACATTAAATGGAACAGGTACAATCAAATAGGGATGATTAGTAACTAGAAAATTAAACTCTCCAAAATATAAAGGACATCTATGTTCATCTGAATTTCCTATTGTAAGGAACAAGTCATTTTTGCATTGGTGCGATTTTATTAAACAGTTGTGATATATCACACACAGTATATGGTGACCTCTCCATACTTAAAGTCAAATTGTTTATTCATTTATTTATTTATTTCAAACAAACAAAAAAAAGAAAATGGATGAAAACTAAAACAAATAAACAAATCACAATACATTTGATTCATTTGACAAAGGATAGGAAGAAGCCTGTGCTTGTCTAGTCCTACCCCTGTTCTTCACCACTAACTAAATGCAAAATCCAATGAAATAAACAAAATTGACAATATAAATAAATACTCCAATCGAGCTATTGATAAACAGAACAACAAACAAAATGAACATGTGCCATCAACATCTGTGAGACTTACATTCTCCTTCTTCATTGCTGTACTTTGCAAAGATATATTTTTTGTAAAAAAAAAAAATTAACTGCATTATATTCATACTTTAATTGTTTCATCAAGATCATTCCACCCACACCCCAAAAATGGAAATACACATACTTTTTAAATTAGTCCGTGCATATTGTTGTTTCAAGTTTAGTTTCCCTCTGAAGTTATACCCCCCTCCCGTCTGTCTGTGAACAGTTTTTGTATGTTTATTTTTTTTGCTTTATATATTATCTGTGCAATCTTAAATTCTACCAGATCCCCCAAACTTTATGGTGTGTGATTCTAAAAACAGTATATTGGTGTGTTCATAATACCCTACATTGTGTACTATACAAAGAGCTGTTTTCTTAGTGTGCTTAGTGATTGTAAGGTGGTTTTGTAGGTAGGTTGCCCCATACTTCTACACAGTAATTTAAATACGGCAAAAATTACTCAACATTTACTTTATACCATATACAATACAATTTGTCGGTGGTTCCCAAACTTTTTGTGCCCAAGGGACACCAAAGGACAAGTAAAAATCTGAAGGCACATGCACCTTTTGTGCAAAATCGCCTTTATCACACGTGTCATCACTCATATCATGTACAATGTCAATTAAATGTGCATAATTATTTTCTAATGCCAAATAAAATGTGAGAAAGGCAATTATATTACTCTTGAAATATTTAATAACATTAAAAAAAATGTAGGTATAGAGTTGGCTAATGTATTGTGAAATGAGTGTATACAAAGTAGTAAATTAAAAAAATATTTTTTGTATAGTTGTATATTGCAATGAATGTATGGTTGTCACAAAATCCCACGGCACACCCGGACTTGCCTCACTGCACACCAGTGTGCCACGGCACACCGGTTGGGAACCACTGCAATACGTTATGCAATACAGTGATTGTCATCTAACATCACCTTAAAATAATGAGGCACACAGAAACTAAAAAGAGAAGAAGAAAAAAAAAATCCACTTGAATACTCGACCAACTTTATTCTCGACCTGCAATACAACTTTTGTGGAGGAGAGAAACAATGATTAAGATTCACACGGGATAACACATCTCATAGCATTTGGAAGGATGTTGATCTAAACTCAGCAAGTCCCATGTCCTAATTGCCTGTGCACACACACACACACACACACACACAAATAAACTGTAACTATAGCTCATTATAAAAGCCCTGTACATTAGCAGAGTAGTCTGGCCTTTCACTGTTGGCTGAAGAACTCTCTTGATCATCAGATCAAAGAGTCAGCGCTGAGTGGTCAGCTTTGGTCTGATTGTCCAATGTTAAGAGTTCAAAGAGCTCTGTGGCGATGAGATCCCTGAGGAGAACCAGCTGACCTGCATCTTTAGCCTTTACACTCCTCTGCTCAGGCCATTCCTTCTCAGCCATGTTGAAAAAGAGAATAATAGAAAAGTAATGAGGAAAAATAATGTGTAACGAAGCTCAGGGGTGATCCCGGCTGCTGAAAATTCTCTGTAAAAGGTCACGCCAAATGTCAAGCTATTCAGAAACATGGGCGAGTGCTTAAGATTCTCGGATTCTCTTTGCAAAGGAAAAATCCTGAGCAAAGCATCTTTGCCACAGTAATAGCACAAGATAATAAAGGAGGGTTTATCATCATATGAAATAAATTACATACAGTATAGTACATACGCTTTGATATCTTCAACAAGTATTTATATACAGCCCATCATCATCTTCGTCCTATTAGTGCACGTGTTAAACTCGAGGCCTGGGGTCCAAATCTGGCCCTTTAGAGCATCCAATTCAAACAGTACAAAGAAAACATGAATTATTGTGTAAATTACTTCTAGATATCTTAAATTCACCAATTTAATGAAACTTTACAGCATTTTTCCGTTGTTTATTTCACATGAATTACAAATTGTGGAAAGAACTCTCCATTTTTCCACAAATATTGCAATTTTCCACAAACAATTCCACAAAATTCCTCTAAATTACGCAAAAAATTGGTTACAAAATCAAGAACTTTTTAATTGAAGATCCGACAAGGACTGATATTAAAAAGTTGGGCACAATGATGTTAAAATTCTTCTTTTTCCCACCAAAAATCTGTGGCCCAATGAGAGTAATATTTGGCCCCTGAATTAAAATGAGTTTGACACCACTGTATTAGTGCAATATGTACGAGTGTGTATTATAAGTGACTCATGTGGGTTTGGTCTGTTTGTCTGTCTGATTTATTATAGAGTAATCAATTACTAACAGTTACTTATTGGAACAAGTAGTGAGTAACTATAAATAATTACTTTTTTAAAGAACATTACAGTACCTTCCACTGTACCTAAAACCAGCATCTACTACTTGCTCCGCAGTCACGATTACAAACTTGGCGAGGGCTTCAGCTCACAACGTTCTACAACTTTCCATAGCGACGTCTATCGGTGAGAGTTGGCAAAACTGCTTTTTTCAGGTTGATAAAATAAATGAGGAAGTTCACCATCGTCCGTTATTTGGTTATCAGGCCATTGTACAGTATATCGTGCATCCTTAGCAATAATGATTAAAGAACTAGTTTCAATTTGGATAGTCAGAATAAGCTTTTGAAAAACCCCTCTATAGTGCATTGTTTCCCACAGAGTGATGGATGGGAAGAGAAAAGCATCACATCAAGATCAATTTTTTATAACTTTTATCTATGTGTCAATGCTGTCTCAGTAATGTTTTAGTTCTGTCTTGATTAAGGCGTTTTAGCTCGGCCACAGACTTAAACACATGCATCTATGCATTACACAGCAAATGAACATTCTTCCCTCCCTGATGTGAGTAAAAGCCTTTCCGCCGTCTCATTTTCACCATTCACCTCTTTGTGTATGTTTTTCTTTCTCTTACAAGAATGAGTTAAAGTAGTGAAACTCAAAGAGTTTGCCAGAAGTTTTATTCTTGCTAAATCACATTGATCCTTTAGAGGCAGCTCAATGAGAATGACAAAGTGCCGTTTTGCAGCAGATGCACATAAAGGTCAGGGTTGTCGGTGCATTTTTGCATGAGGGATTGAATGAGGACACTGCAATTTAACAACCGTTTCAATGAGAATACCACAGGAAAGTAATCATTAGCGATATCTCAGGGACAGAGAGGCAGTGTGAGCGCGCTTTATGTGGTGTTCCAACACATGCATCACTCACTTTGGAGCTCATTCAGCACCAGACTGACTGGATGGTTAGAGACTGTCTCGTAAATACAAGGTCTCTGATTTCAACCAATAAGTTCTCACCTTGAGAGGGACATTACGGGGCCCTGGATAGACTGTCAACCAAAATGCCTGCTATGAAGAAGAATTTGCAAGGTAAAGTGAGATTCTTTTGTAGCTTTTTGTGTCAGAGTTAAAATAGTAAGAAGATGCGAGACATGGCAGCAGCTGCTAGTAAACACATCAGATCCAACTTCCCATCATCCCTGGCATCTGTGATTTGTGAGAACTGTTTTTCTTTTCTTTTTGCATCCACGGAAGGAAAGCAGGTCAAAATTTAAATAGCTGAAAATAGAACATCTGGCTGGGCCTTGTCAGTCAGCAGTGTGTAATGAAATATGGAAATTGGGGCACTCTTCAAAGAGATGCGAGCCTCTCTGTGCCGTCCTGTGTCTCCAGCAGGCCTCTCAACATCCCTGGTGGAGCCCCGCCCCCTTTGAAACGTGTGCTACATTTTCCAGGTGCTGCCGCTGTGGCCCAGCCCGCTGCCAGTGCCAGCTCGTTAGCGCTCACAGCCTGGTAGAGCTGGCAGCTGGCATCATTAAACTTCAAACCAGCGATCGACCTGGGGTGCCGCCGCGGGGAAAGACCGCCCGCTCGCCCGCCTGCCAACAGCTTATTAGAGCCACACTGACACCATCAACCAAACTCAATTCACATGATATCCAAACACCAATGACTTTGCCACAAACTATACTGACAGTCATTGTATCACACATCATTTAAACGTCCACACATGGCTTCACCCTAACTAGGGTATGTGGTCAGCCCGGGGGAATAGCACCACATTTTCGGCCCTGCGTAAAAACCATGTTGTTGGGCCCCTACTGTAAGTTATGTACACATTTGCATTATTATTATTTATGCTTTCTTTTCCACTGTAACCTAAATGACTCCATAACCATTGCGTGTATTCTTTAAATCTGTTCTACTATATTTTAGTGGTTTATTGAATATCTATTAAGGAAAGACATGGTTTCTTGCAGCTGTCTATCTCCCATCCACAGTTCAGACTACCTGCCACAGCGCCGCAGCAGAAGCACATGCGGGTGGTACCATTCGCACTGTTTTAAAGAGTGTGGTAGCTCGTGGGCCCTGATGCAACAGAAATAATTGTTTTTAGTGCAAAGCTGTGCTTAACAACTAGCTTATTTCAACACAGGGCCTTTTTCATTCCAATATAAATAATATAAACATGTTTAAAATGGATTTCCATACATATATATAAATATATATATAAAACAGACGCCTGAGCCTTACACCCCTTTGTCCGACACCCATGTCGAACAGGTGGGAAACATAAAATCACTTAAGGGGTTGACCTTGGTCCACCAAGGAAAGAGAGAATGTTAATGGGAGCAGAGGCAAAAGAATTGCATTGACCTGTACTCTCATGCTGCATTCACACCAGACACAGTGTGAATTTTCATGACGAGGGCTCTGCGCGAATGCTTCTGCAGGATCTGAAGCTGAAGAGCCGTCAAAACGCTCGACGCCGGCATTTCTGGATTCACCAGGTTAACCAGCGACACATCCAACTCGGTGAGTTTTACTGTTTGCTTCAGGAGCTGCACCAAAACCTTTCTGGTCCGGTCCCGGTACACAAAACTGGCCGTGTCGTAGAGATCCGGGTGGTCATACACCGTCTCCTACATTACTAAAATGGGTGAAAAGACTGATTTCCCCATTGACAGCCTGACATCATTGACAACAAGGACTCTGATTGGCTTTCGCGACTGCGCGTCACGCTAAACATTTGCTGGAGATCAATATTTTCAGCTCAAGCGAATGACGCATGTCACGGAAAAACGGGAGTGCGTATGCCACGGCCAACGTTCCCAAAAATAATAGTTAATAAGAGCTTTTTGCATACATTTGCAATTAGAGTATAACGAGCCGCATCTCAGTTAACCATGTTCAGTAACATGAACAGTGGAGTCAAAGCAGAACAAGCCAAAAAACAAACTCTTTCAAGTCTTTTAGTCTCCAGCCGTAAGGACATTAGCTGTACTTGCTTTATATTTGTAGCAACATTCATTGAAATGAAATAAACATCTTACATAAGGTGTTTTGCCAATTTAACACAAGTACAAGCATGAACATCAGAACCACTCAAGTCATTTACAAGATCACAGTTTCATTTAGAGTATCATATTACACACAAAAAATAGGAGAATATCGTGTGTGTTTTTTTTTTTTTTTTTATTTTACTTAGTTTTATTCATCAAGCAAAATGTGTTTGTGATTAGCCACAACTGCTAATTCTACTAGGCTACTAGGAGTCTTGTATACCAAATGTGCAAAATGTCATTATCTACTAGACACAAAACATACTATCTGGTAAACTTTGTTTTTATTTTGCATTTGCCAGGGTGTTCAACTTTTATCACAGTGAGATGTAAGGTGATACTAACCAGATCACATCTGATTGCCTCTAAACATGTGGCCTCCTGATACAATATTAGTTTAGTTTGTTTGTGCTTATTCTCTGACTGGGATTCAAAGATTCAATTTGCACTCAATCACTGTGAGCTTTGTGGCGAAGCACCCATTTCTCAGCCCACCCCGATGACGCACATCAGGTCGAATCCCCCCAGATTGGCAAGCCTCTGCTCTCATCCTTTTATTTCCTCAACATGTCTGCCTCCCCAAATACTGCTGCTGGGCACCAGCAGAGACTCAGTAATTTTCCTCTATGATTGAGTCATGAATGAGAATGGCTCGATTATTTGGCAAAAATTGGTCTCCTTAGATTCATTTCATGTTCTCTGGTAATTGAGAAGCCTTTTCACTTTTTACACTTCCCCCAGTCTTCATATTTCCATTGCTGAATTCTTATGGTGGGTGGTGGGTGGAATACTCATTTCTTTTTCAGCGTGGTTGGAAAATCTCCTGATAATTTCTATTCAATCAGCGTATTAACATACCACATAGTCTTAACAGAAACCCAAAAGCCAATATGTGAAATCTCAGAGTCTGTGCGCCTTCTTTAAATGAAGTTTGACCTCCATGATTCTTCGCAGTTCATTGGAACTCAGGCTCTCCCTTAGGTTTCCTGAACCTTTACACCCTAAAGAACGTCACAGCTACTGAAACCCTTCTTGAAAAGAGTCTTTTTTTATTATCTGTAGCAGTCTTTATTCCTAACTGAGAGGAAGCTCTTCCTACAATAACAACGTTCTTCTGGGATGGCCAATAATCCATTACTGGGCTCTAAAGGTACCGCTGGGACACACAGTCTCCAATGTGAAACTGCTGATTTTGGAAATAGTATTCTGGTTATAATTCAGCTGTACTTTTAATGAACACCTACAAATATCAAGGCTGGAGAAAAGAAAAAAAGCCCAAGCAGGCAAGAATTTATGAATGCACAAAGGAGTAATAGAGAACAGAGTAAGTCTGATAGAGCTCAGAAAGGGCAGCATCTTGTATTTTCTTCTTTCTTCTCTGTTTGGATGGGCTTCTCTTAACGAGAGCTGTGTGTGTCTTACAAACAAATGAAGCCAGGGTTAATAAGAGGTCCAGCAGGACAACTGGAGAGAGTGGCTCACTCTTTAAAGAATCCCTAATGAGCTCCCTTTGCTTCCTGGGAGACCTCATGCATTGATTTATCTCAAAGCCGACGACATAAAGGTCACCAGTCCACCAAGTGATGGACTCTGGTACTTTGTGGCTTTGACACAACCCTCTTATCTCCACCTTGCATCACTATTCTCTCCCGATCATGCCGTCATACAGTCCACATGCATCATCTGAATGGCTCTGTAGGGAAAACACTGTTCCACATCAATATGTACAACAGATTCCAATTGCACACTTCTCCCAAACAATGCAGCTCTATTGTTGTGTGAAAAATGAGCCGCTCAAATGAAGCCTGCAGGGTTGATCATTTCAAAGCTGGCATCGTAGGGAGACCTTGAGAGGGCATGTTTTGAACAAAGAAAAGCTTTTCGTCAGACACGACTTCAAAGCAAACACGCAGTACAGCATCACATCCACAAGAAGGCAGCAGAGCGTTGAAGGGAAGGGGTCTCAAACAAACTGGCATGAGCAGCATTGGTCCAATACCAGAATGATAAAATATTTTTTACAAACTGCAATTTGGAAACGTTTGTTACAAACTCCTGGTACGTATATCACAATCAGTTACCGGTACATAACAAGTGAACATTTTTTGTTGTTTACAAAATAAGCAATAACTCAAATTAGTATCACATAGTAACCTATAGAATATTTTTATACATGTTTTCAATAGATGAAATTAGAAAAACAACCGTTCATTTGTTTAATTTGAGAGAGACTTGGTTGCTGCAGTGAAAGGACTAAAGTCCAACCCCTCATGAGGAAAATGGAAAGAAATCCCAATGTGATGTAGAGGCTTTAAATATAATAAATATTTTACAACATTTGATTGAAATTAGAGTTATAGTTGGGAATATGGAAACAAAAATGAGCTCTACACTATGTCTTTATCTGATTATAAAAAGAGTGTCTCTAGTAGCTTTAACTTAAACTTAATGTGAGTAAACTGACCAACCGATCACTGTTTTGAGTCCTCTTGCCTCTGCTGCATCGTGCGGATCACTTTGTGTAGCAAAGCCCAAAATGCACAAACCCTCCTTCTTGATGATTGTAGAACATTCTTCCTCCTTTTCAGATCCGAAATACATAACGTCTGTGCTAATATCTCACTGGACAACGTCATTGCTTCATGTGTCCCTTCTTTACGTCACTTCTGCTTTGTGTGACTTCTTCATCTGCTTCATCTCAGAAATGGATAACAAATAACCACCTTTCTTGTCTTATAACTCCAGACACATCCAATGTTTGGTTTAAGCACCAATATTTATATTCAAACACTTTAATGGTCAATTAATTTAAAAGTAGTGTACATTATACTTTATGCTATACACTATATATTTAACATTTAGAATTGTTTTGACTGATGGATGCTTTGTCTTTGTTGATTTACACAAATGTAGTGATGAGGTGCCAAAAGAGGAAGTGTGGTACAGCAGGAGGAAGTGAGGGGTGACAGTGTGTTACACCGTAGGACATGAGAGGGAGAGAGGAAATCAGAAAAAAGGAGCTCCAGGTAATATTATGTTTGTAGAAGACAGTGCGCTGTAGTGAGAGGAAGGATCAGGTTAAAGACAACGTGGAGAAGTGCAGATTTGCATTAGAGCAGAGAGGAATAAAGGTGAGCAGGAGTAAAACATAGAGTATGAGAATAGGAAGGAGGATGTTTCAAACTGTGAGGATGCAGGGAGTGGGAGCTATCAAAAAACATGTACTGTATGGGAGGAAGATGATCTACTATGATGCATTAATAGAAAATATTTCACAGATGCCATTTCCATTGTTTTGTAAAAAAACTCCATCAAAACCCTTTAGTGTGGGCTCTCCCTATCATTCTAAAGCAGAAATCACCAAGCGTTGGATTGTTCATCCACTAATAGCTGGAATTCGACCCCTGTGAGATTAATGTGTTGTTTCAATTGTAATCCTGGGGCTGTAAGTGGGCCGTGGGCCACAGTTTGAGACTTGTGCAGAAGGGCGATCTTCTCAGTTAGCAGTTGACCCTTGCAGCTGTAGAGAGCTGAGGACAGGACCTGAGGCGCCCTCCGGAAAAAAAGAGGCAGCACTCGTACCCGAGTGGGACCTTCAGACTCCATCTGTCTCTTCTTCTACTTTAGAGAGGAGGGAGATGGGGGGAGAGTGGAGGACAGGTGCCCCCATCACCCCCACCAGCTGGCACAGCAACCAGCATCTGCCCACAGACACCTCATCATCAAACACCTCAAAGCCTTTCATTCATCCTTCTAGTCATTTTAACCACCAACGCGCCGTCCTTCACAACTACAGCTCAACAAAATCACGACTATCTAAATTTCACTCAAAAGCATACACATCATACTACTTTTACATCAATGCTACTGCCTACAGCTGTGGTTCTCAAACTTGTTTGGCTCAAGTACCCCCTTTCTTTTAACATTCTACAACATTTTGCTCAGAATACTTTGAAAAAAACAAATATAGAGCATAATGATTGGAATCAGTGAGTAATAATCCACATTTTAAAGAATATCATTTTGTATACAAGTGGAATGAAACAGTATTTAGTGTCAGGTGTAGATTCCTCAGTATCTCCAAATACACAAATGCAATGAAACTGCACATTTTCCTCCCAAATTCTTGTAAGCATTCTCAATTTTTCCAAAATCCTACAATTTTTTCCCAAATCAAATACAAATTTGAAGGTCATTTAAGATCCTGCAGGAACTGATATCTGCTACTTATTGCTTGAATATTGTTGGTGCCTTACATACTTTAAATACAATTATACGTGAAAGTGCAAACTAGGGAACAAGAATAGTAGAATTGCTTGTTTTCCTGCCTATAATCTGTGGCCCATTTGAGATGAAACTGGTCCATATTGAACTAAAAAGAGTTTGACACCCCTGGTATAAGGCGTTATAGAAAGTTTCAACTGCCATCCGGAAATTCAAAGAACATTTGAAGAACCAGAGACTAGACAGACAGATAGAAACCCGAAATGTAATATTATAATGTTATGTAAAATAGATTCACATTTAGGTGAAAGAAAGGTTATCCAGAGGGGCGTGTGACTGTGTGTGAATAGGTGCAGTAAATGTTGACTTCAGTTGTAATCAAAGCGCTACTGTCTATAAAGCAAGTCCATTTACCATTCCTTATAAATAAAACTAAAACAGTTTCCTTAATACAGTGATTTTCAAAGTTTTTTGTCCGACTACTACATTTTGCTAAAAAAACTATGAAAAAACAACTATAGAGCATATAATGATGGAATTAATGTGTGATAAAACACATTTGAAAGAATCTCATGTTGTAAATAAGTAGAATGAAAGTATGAAGTGCCTCCTGAATAGATGTTTAACTTTCAAAAACAAAAACGGTTTTCGGAACTTCGTTGGTCAGTTTGTTTGTGTGTGTGTGGTTGTGTGTTTGTTTGTGTACACGACAACTTGAAAAGTTATGAACGAATTTTGATGAAATTTTCAGGAAATGTTGATAATGGGTCAAGGAACAGCTGCTTACATTTTGGTGACGTTCTGACTACCAAAAGAAAAAAAATAGATATATATCCCATTCATGTTCCCATCCACACTGTGGAGCTCCTGTTAAACATTGTTTGAGAACACTGAGGTTGTCATCAACAGTGATGTCATCAGTGTACGATCGTGTACACAAACAAACACACACACACACACACAAATAGACTGACCAACATACTTCTGAAAACCGTTTTCGTTTTGGAACATTGTCTCCGTGGAGACGTACGTCACCTCCCCTCTGATGTGGGACCAACACTGACCCTTATATTTTCAGTTCATGTTCTAATCAAGATCATTTCTTTCATAATTTTGTGTGTTTTCTGTTAAAAAATACACACATTTTGTGTATTTTGTTGTTTGTTCTTTTTATTATTCAATATATTTTTCTCTTATTTTGTGTGTTTTCGTTGTTGTTTTTGTGTATTGTTGGTATTATTTAAATTATTCTCTCTCAGTGTGTGTGTTCTTGGTGTTGTTTTGTGTGTTGCTGGTAATAGTAACAATTTTTTCTCTCTTAGTGTGTGTTTTTGGTGTCACTTTGTTGTTGTTTTTTATTATTCAGATATGTTTTTTTTCTTATTTTGTGTGTTTTTGTTGTCATTTTGTGAGTTGCTGGTAATATTTAGTGTGATTATCATTTTTAACTAAAAATAAACATAAAACCCCATACTTTCATTTGTTAATTTTCCCCTCTCTCTCTCTCCCACGTACCCCCTGTAGTGCCATCGCGTACCCCTAGGGGTACCTCCATATGAGAAACACTGCCTTAATATGTTCACTCTATGAGTGGCAGTGAGCTATATCTGTAGCCACTGACTAGCTCCATCATGGGCACCTCCCAAAACTCATTCACATGAGGAAAAGTTTGTAAAGTGCCTTCCCTGAGAACATAACAGAGAAATTAGAAGTGAGTGGGAATGAAACTACCAACCTCTCCAGCTACTGCTGCCTAAATTGGATTTTGATATAAAACACCATAAAGAAACGCTTTAAGACTTATTGACAGGTTTCTGCGCAGCGTTGGGAATCGATGGTTGAAATGTTTAGTTCAGAGGTGGAAAATATAACACGGTATCTGCGGACTTCTGTTGAAGAACTAATTAAACTCAAGGTGTAAGTGTAACTGTAGCAGAGCATATATTCAGCATGCTGCCATGGCAAAGTCTCTATCGTTCTCTGCCGCCTCATTTGGCCAAAGCTCTGTTGGAGAAAGCTAATTTAGTTCAAAATTGTTACAAGGATGAGGATAAAATGTTAATCAAGACAATATAGCAACTCTGATTGGGCTCCATGTTGCCAATTAGGCCTACTGGCTCCTAACTGAAGTGGAATGAATAGCAACTGCGTGCACATTAGCCTACTGGAGAGCCTTTCTGCCTGTCCCATAACATAATTATACTCATGCTGTTGCATTTAATCAGATTCATGAAAGATTTAAAGTTCTTTTTAAGTGCAGACGGGCAATATAACCAAAAGGTCACAATGCAGCTTGTGGGTTTTTTAATTTGCACCACATACTGTAAGAGGATTTAGTGGGGGAGGCTGAATTGGATATATGTTTAACATTTGAAATATGATGCAGATGCTGCCACTGGCTTGTGAAGTGCAGTGAAGATATATACTGTAATCTGCACAACTGCTTGTTCTTTTTCTCTCGTGCCAGCTCAGCCGTAAACTCACCCACAGAAAATATTAATTTTTTGGTTTAAAGGTCCACGGTGAAATAGAGGAGTAGCTCTATTGAATTACCTGTTTTGCTTTTACAGCCACACACACACACACACACACACACACACACACACACACACACACACATGCGGAACTAAAAAGCAGTTGAAACAAACTCTGCTGTAGGCTTGTTATTTGAAATGTTGCTCATTATTACTGAGCGGATGCTGTATTCACACATATTTTACGTCATATCTTAAAGTGTTGAATATATTTTATTCAAGGTTGCTTTGGTTGTTTTTTTGTTTTTGTTTTTTTTTTAACCATTATTTTGCTTGTAAATAACCCCCCTGACGATTCTCCCTTCAAAAGAATTGCATCCAATTTCAACATATGCTCCATATTTTCTATATTCTTCAGATATTTTTCACTGAATATCAGTAAATGGGGAGGGTGTGTACCCAAACAACGTTTAAATGTAATCCTATACATCAATCTGATAACTTTTATACAAAAATAATTGTGTTAAGCTGTGTGAGTTTGCAAAAACAATGTCATTCTCAGAAGTGTTCTCTGGCCCCTACCCAATCAGACACGTGATGAGTGATGATGTATTTTAGATGTGTCTTGTATATATATTTATGCTGTATTTAATTCTATATTGTATGTCAGTTTAATCTACTCTTTAGATTATCTTTTTTGCGTAACTTTAATCTTAATTTGCTAGTCCCTTCTCCCTTTTCTTCAAAATGCCTTGCCTTTTGCCAGGCCACAGTCGTAACTAAGAACTGTGCTCTTAATCTGTTCTTGCCGGGTTAAATTAAGGTACAATTAAAAATAAAATAATATATATATATATGTTTATCCGTTAGTCATCATTCAACCACTGTCCTAGTTATGACCCTAGGTCTTTGTATTGTGTGTTTTTCTTTAAAGGGGGTATAATGTTTTCCTCCCAGGCGGAGCACGTCTGTGAGGTGATTGAGGAAGGGGGCGTTGACATCCACTGACACAAGTGGCTGCCCCTGATTGGTTGAGCTCCAGGCCGATCAGGAATAAAGACCAGCTGCTTCCACTTGCTGTGGTTTTTCCGCTTGTCTTTTCCAGTTGACCAGCACAGCTCGTCCTTGTAGAACTTCTGTTTCTAGTGCCTTGTGAGAATTGTGAGCTGTAAAAGCAGAATCCGAAAATACTTAATAAAACCCAAGGGGTAATTAGAGCGGCATATTAAAAAACAACACTAATAATTATAATTATTATACACACGCAGAAAAAAGGCTACGCAAAGAAAATGTGCAAATGAGAGATAAGGTACAAATAAAATGTGCAATTTAGGTTTTGTTTAAAGAAAAAGTATGTTTTTTGAAAATTAAGATGTTTACAGCCTAATTTTTTTATTTTTATTTTGGCTGGCTTCCTTGGGACTGGACAGATCTCCTAGATCTGGGACGTAACCTCCAATTTCCACTGCATTCGTAACTGCTGCGGAATCGCAATGCAGCTAATAGGTTAAAGTGCCAAATTCCACCGCATTTCAATCTGCTGCGTCGTGCCATGGCCCTCTGCAGTTAATATGCAGCCCTTCTATTTTTGCCGGACGCCGGAGCTGTGCTGCAGCAATTAAACAAATGAAGTAGTGCATAGATCTGAATTATTTTCCAAATGAAATACTTTGTTTTCAAAGTGGATCGTAATTCCATCCATTGACCAAGGTTACCCCTGGTAGAGGAAAACACGGACATTCCGGGGCCTGCATCCGGACCATTTCGGACTCAATCCAAAAACCGAGCACATATTCAACCTCGAGAATAAAACCTGTCTGCTGATACCACATTTTTGCCAAATTGAGCACTTTTTTTTTCAGCCCGAAATTTGTGCGTTTCAGCTCTAGCCGACGCAATTCGGACTCTACCCAAAAACCAAGCACATATTCGGACTCTATGGGACCAGACTTTTCAGCTGATAACCACGTTTAATCCAATTACACTTGAATTAGTGGGATTATCGGAATTTTTGCTGCAACAGATACGCAGCAAAACAGGAGGGGGTGGGGGTGGCCAGACTGCGGATTGCGCTGCAGTTTTGCAGCGGAGCAGTTGTTAATCTATATCAGCACTCTTGGAACGTCTGTTGTCCAAACAAATTACTTAATTGGAATTAAGTGTTGTATAATACCTTTTACCAAAAGCCTGAAACACCTTAATCTGCCAGAGCTTTAAATGCCCATGACCTGGCACGAGGTCAACCTATGCTGATACCGACTACTTCTGACTGGACCACACCCCAGCAGATGTGATGATGCTCTGACCCAATACTCTTTTTTTTAACAAATCCTTATGCTATTTCCTTTGTTTCTAACACAATGACATAGTGCCTGCTATATTCCACCCACAAATATTCAGTTTTATTCACTGTAAATGGTCACAATATAATGGCTGATGGATGCTTAAAGCTTACTTTGCTCTCCATAACAAAGGAATGGAAAGAAAATAACAGAGAAAATATGAAGCCAGGACATTTTCTACTTCACCAGCTTGTCTTAACAAATGCAAATTCATCATCCAGAAACATCCGTGGTCATGTAATGACACTGGCGATCAAAACAACAATATTCTATCTGATTTGTTTTTGTCTGCATATTAGCTCCACTGCAG
Source organism: Gouania willdenowi (assembly GCF_900634775.1). Taxonomy (NCBI): domain Eukaryota; kingdom Metazoa; phylum Chordata; class Actinopteri; order Blenniiformes; family Gobiesocidae; genus Gouania; species Gouania willdenowi. The sequence goes on from NC_041051.1 coordinate 25,048,953, forward strand.
TGTGCGGCTTGCTGCCTGCTGGGCTTAATCTCAGCCCTATGTGGACCCCAGTGTCCGTCATTTTCCCATGATTAGTGGTAATACATGTGCAGTTTGTTGCTTCTGTTTGATGTTTGTTGAACAAGACTGGATGCACTTTTTTACGAGATGAATCAAGCTTCAGTCTAGATGACTGAGGGCTCGCACAGATGAAGGTACATTTTAATATGCAGCACTTGCATAAACAATCAATACCCTCATTTATCATTGCTTGTTATACAGTTGTCAATGCAGTTTGTGGTAATCACGCTTTATACGTTGGATTTATAAAGATTAGGGTAGAAAAGTATGGAAATGTGTGCATCAGCTTTAATGGAAGATACAATGCTATAAAGTACATCAAATTAACAGCTCAAAAAACTCAGATCTATGCTTTAACTTTCCCTGTTCACAGAGTAATAAAGGATATGTGACTGGCTCCCACATTGTGAAGTCAGTGGACGGTAAATGAGGTGGAAATAGGTATTTCAATGTGTGATAACACACCTCTGTGAGCACACAGTACAATTATTGAATCTCTGGAGCATCAGACTTCTCCTGCAGGTAACGGCACGTACAGAGAGAACAAATTACATGAAGTGAAAATAGGCTGAATATTAGAGTGGAAGGATTCAAAACCCAGGAGCATCAGATGTGGCAGATTTACAAGGTTATCCAACGAGTTCTAGGGAGTGGGCGACACTGTGCTGAGGCTTTCACCAACATTTATCAACTTTTCAACACATATAGACATTAGGTCCTTGTAATAATCATTTCAAAAGTTTTAGAATATAAAGTAAAAAAAAAACATATTGTGATTTATAAGACTGGAATAGACAGCACACAACATAAATGTATGTGATTTCACATTGGCAAGTCAATAGGGCTGGGATATGGATCAAAACTCACATCTTGCTATTTTTCTCAAAATAGCAACGTACAATATGAAGCTCAATAATCTTATTTCAAATGAAGTCTGACCAGAAAGACAATTCTGTGTTAAATTTGATGATCCAAATGGCACACAGGCACATTTACTAACAAACACATATCAGATTTAGAAATACTTTATTTATCCCAGGGGAAATTACTTGAATTCATCAAACAAAAAACTATTAAAAAATAGGGAAGTAAACAAGTCAAATTAAGAAATGATTTAAAAGTTGAAAAAGTAAGAAAAAAGCTGGAGCGACTATAACAGGAAACATGCACGGTGGCCCAAGAGCACAAGCCACTTTTGGCTTTTTCTCCTCTAAGGGACAGCACTTGTGAGTGACTTCTGTAGTGTGGCTTGTTTCGGGGGCGGTTTGTGTTAAAACTGTGCTTTTTATCCCCGAAATAAAAAACTAGATATGCAGTAGTCCTTCGTTTATCGCGGGGGTTACGTTCTAAAAATAACCCGCAATAGGCAAAATCCGCGAAGTCGTCAGTTTTATTTTTTTTTACAATTATTATACATGTTTTAAGGCTGTAAAACCCCTCCCCACACACTTTATACACTTTTCTCAGACAGACGTCGACATTGTGGGTTTTGTCGAGGAGAAAACTTGCTAACATACAGCACTTCAGAGTGCATAGGATCAAAAAAAGTCCCCATTAGTTTCATATGTGTGTTTGAAGCGAAGCACCGCCCACCAGCGACACATCCAACTCTGTGAGTTTCACTACCTGCTGAAGCGAGGAGCTGCGCTTCTTTTTTCTCCTCTCACAAACATAAACCACCAGTGAAAAAAGCCGGTGTAATTAGCGGCTAACGCTATCCTAGCTCAGTGCTACAGAGAGAACTTTTACCTGCTACTACCACCTCCTCGCTGATTCTCCTCCACGCCATATCCTTCCTAGTCCGGTCCCGGTAATAAAGGCCGTGTCATACAGCTCCAGGTGGTTACACACAGCTTCTACTCCATGTTTGAATGGGTGAACAGACCGGTGTCCGTGTTGACGACCGGATCGGTCCACACCGCCGCACAGGAAAGATTTCGCATCTGGGCCGCGTTTATCCTTTGACTTTCAATGTAATCTGGGCGTATGGACATTTTGTGATGCATCCGGAGTGAACGCAGCAGCTAATCAGGACAGAGAGCACAATGCGCGGGTTCTCCCTTAGCCAATCAAGACGCAGAACACAATGCGTGTTCATACGCTGTAAAAAAATGCATGCAAAATTGCACTGTAAAAAAAATCCGCGAAACACCGAGGCTGCGAAAGGTGAACCGTGTTATAGCGAGGGACTACTGTATCTTAAATCTCGATATATCGCCCAGGTCTATTAGTCAAGAGATGGTCAAATCAAGGTCAATAGCATGGTATATTATTTCCTAAGTATGTGTTTGACAGACATACACAATGTTGTTAACAATCCACCCTCATCATAAAACGGTCTCACACTTCCTGCCATGGCACTGACAGATCTGCCCTGCAGAGGAGAAGGATTTTTCCCAAATCTTGCCCTTTTACACATTTATAAGAAGTCGAATCCAATTGCCTGCTATTGCCTTCATTTTTCTTTGAAATGGTCATTACTGCAGGAGATTCCCGAGAGAAGCTTTCTCCCTGGCTTTCGCTTGCTTTTTTTTTTTTTTTTTTTTTGAAATGTGTAAGCTTGAGATGATGAAGGCGCCTTTTGGCACTGCGTAGCACCTATTGTCTGATCATCTGTTATCTCATATTGGGATATTGATTTGGAGAGGGAATGGGTTTTTCTAGGCATTCAAAGACTCACATTTGTCTGCAGAACTTTTACATGCTGTATCAATAAACATCAGAAAGGATTGCTAATTTTCTTTGTATGATTGCATTTATCCAAATATTGTGCGGAGTTGTCCTTGGTTCTGAAATGGACCCTTCTTCCTTATTCCAAAAAATTGGGGGTTAAAACAGTAAGTAAAGTATGCATAGTTTTTGTTATTGAAAAGTGTATTAATAATGTGCAATATTTTACTTTTATTCTATTATATTGTATTATCTTTAATACTGTATATCAGACTTGCACTGAAATACTATGAGTTTGAATACAGTTCTGTTATGTGTATAAAGATAATAATTATTCTGATTATATATATGATCAATTTCTTTCATCATACTGTTCAACAATACAATATAGCAAACAAAAATCCCAAGAATTTCAAATATAAGGTGAAATTTGTATTTAATTATAAAATTTAAATTTATTTTTGTTTGAACCCTCTTTTTTTTTTTAATTAGAAATGAAAATAGTGAATGAGCTTACTTTTATTTGTATATAAAGGCCTTACTCACTGATGGTCTCAAACACAAAATCTTTTTTATTTTTATTTTGTATATATCTATACAGATAACAGATCAGAGAAATAAGATAACACAGAATAATTAAAACAACACAACTATTAAAAAAAAAAACTAAGAAAAAACAAACAGCAGGGAAACATTTAGCGGGTATACTACGAAGCTAGATTACCTCTTATCGCACGAACCTCCGGGATTTGATAAGTGTGTGTTGTCCTACGAAGCTCGCGTTTTGATGTTTCAAACGGCAAACGGCAGTTTCAACATGTACAAGCATCCTGTGTCATACCTACGTATAGTAAGGTTTGTAATAAGGCAAACCGTTTGTAAATCTGTCAATATTTCATCGAGTTAACTACTAGCTACCGTAGGGCGCGTCAGAATGTCAGAACGTCAGAACGTCAGTTGCTTGTGGTAAGATGACTGCCATTGAGCTACGCTGGCAAATCCCGCTTGTGTCATCTAGTGTTTCTATATATCTATGCTTTAGCTAGCGGCGTTTCCTGTCTTTGCCTCCAGCCAAGTCACTCGTGACGTGAGTCATTAAGGGGTCAATACACCCTTTCACGTGACGTCAGCACTTGACTTAGCAATGCACGCCGCCATTTTAAGAGTGGTAATCATTTGCCCGACAACCGCTATTTACCGCTGATTTTGCAGTCTGGCAGATTTTTATCGTATAATGTCCAAATCCTGTGTAGTATTTGGTTGTCATAACCACGCCTGGTTGAAGTAAAAAATATAGCCTTTTACAGAATACCGACAGAAACGGAAATATGGATCCAAGCACTGAGGCGAACAAACGTAGATGGAACTACGTGGAGCCCAAAATCAAAGTGGTCGTATGTTTGCAGTAGACATTTCTTTAATGGCAGGTTGTGTATTTTTGGGATCTTATTTCTTTCTGACTGATTTTATGACACTGATTATGAATTAGCCTACATTTAAATTGTAATTTTTTCAGTAATGACTGAAATGTTTATGGCTAATATGTCTAACTTGAAGACAAGCAACGTTCAATTAACAGTAAATATGCAATGCGTTGACTTGTATATGAACTGTAAGTATATTAAATAAACAAATGTGCTTCATATACCCATTTATGTTTAAAATTAGGCTAGCCTAGCATAGCCACATTGCGTAAACAGCCAATTATCATGATGACACAGGCCTATATAGACACAAAAACACATACATAAGCGTACCTTAAAGAAAATATATGCATCCAAGTTTTTGTAAGTCCTCATCTTCTCATTGTGTAGATGCCAGGGCTGTTAATGAGCTACTCGTAAATATCAGGCCATTGGAGATCTGGCCATGTTGTCGGGTCGTTTTTCCATGAACCTTGAGGTGTTTGGTATGGACATGATTCTAAACCATCCAGATGTAACTTCCCTTCATATCGGTGCTTGGCCTTTGGCTCTAATCTGCTGAAATATTCGTACAACATTGAGTAAAACCTTCGTGTTGTCCGCAGTAAATAGTGTAAATAGCGGTTGTCAGGCAAATGTAAACCCCTCTTAGAATAGCAAAGGGCGTTGCTAAAGCAAATGTCCCGGATGATGATGTCACTGCGAAAAGGTGTATAGGTTGGACGTGGTTCCTGATGTATTTATTGGTGCATGTTTTTTCCCCCACAATATCAATTTCTATGTTATATTATTGAATTGAGAGTTGTACGATACCATTTTAACAAAGAACCTCTAGTACCGGAGCTCACTCCTCTGAACACAAGCCACGCATCCTTAGTGCTCAGTTCTGCCCCCCCGTCAGTGGGGCCCGGTAGTGCCTGCCTTACATTGCACATGTTCAATGCGGCTTTATGGCCAATCAGAGGGACTAGAAAGGCAAAATATGTCACAGACATTCATTAAACACATTAGACAGATGGCTCAATGTCAGTATGTGCAGTACGTGTGTAATCAAATATGTATATTGACGATATAAAGAGTTGGTGTTTGCCAAGTTCTGTTCAGTGTGTGTCTGAGCAACATCACAAATGAAGCACAGCTTGTCTTTGTCTCCCCTAAATTCAGTGATTTTAACCATACAAATGTGGAACTCAAGCAGAAAAACAAATTTATACAACAGTAAAGTGGACAATTTGATGTTCTCATATTTTACATATCATGATGTCTACTCTGACTGCATGCCACTGATCTGGGCAGTACACAAACACTAATCCAGTGAGTGCAGGGTGAAATATAAAAGGGCTGACCCTACACCAGTAGCAGATGACCAGTCCACTACCCAACAAGAGTTGTTTAAGTTTGGACCAGTTCTGCTGAAATGTAGAAGCAAACCATTACTTGCAGTTTTCTTGATTTAAGTCATGACCTTTTCTTTCTGTCTGTCTATCTTTGTGTGTTTGAAGTACTTTTTATAGAATGTTTATTATATCTTAGTTTGGCTTTGGTGCTATAGTACTTTCAGCCACATGTATCAGTTATTTCTGTTCATTACCTCTATTTGATTTGTAAATGATGAGCAAATGTGGGTTCAATAACCAGTTAACCAGTTAACCTAAATACGGGTCAAAGTGCCTTTTCTCACTCTCGCTCTTAAAGGATAAAATGCTTCTCAAAGCTTCTCAAATACAGCAGCATATCACAAGTGTCATACTGTTTGAAAGCTTAGAATCTCCCGTTTTAAACCATTCTAAGACACAACCCTCACATCAAGTCAATTATTTTGTCAAAGTTGGGGAAAAAAGCCTTCTCACCTTTAAATCCCTGTGATTTTTTTTTTTTTTCTCCTTATTTACTCCTTATTTATGTCTATATGGATGCAGTATTGTAATTTTTTACAGTTGCTCCAAAAATACCTGGCATACTTACCTTATTAAATCAAAAAAAAAAATCAAGCATTGGCCGTGGAGGCAGTGCTGCACATAATGGATGCAGATGGTTTAATATGGTGTTGGACACCAGATCCCTTCTACTTTTTAAATACCACTCATAGCCAACTATACCATATTTACAGTATTAGAAATAAAACTATGGGACTCAATTTGCTGCAGGTGTTATATTATTACAATATATATTAGACAACAGCATTGCTCATTCATTCATACAGTTTTAGAAATGTCTGACTGCTGAGGTCTTTGGTTTTGAAAGTCATTAGATTACTTGTGCTAAATTGTTCCGATGACTGATTAAATACATCTGGCAAAGTGTCACATAATGATGGTGTTGTTTATTTTAATTGTTACGGATGGCAATGTATACAACGGAATTGAAGAATAGCAGCTCTTTGATTTCTCCTCTGGAGGTTTTAGAAACTTGGCCCGTTCCAACATCAGCAGCAGGAGAGAGGAGGACCTGTCAACAGGAGCAGGGATGAGGAGACATGGCAGCGTGCTTTATTGATATTTCTACTGCTTTGTGCCTCTGTGAGCATGAGAGAGAGAGGAGAGTCAGAGACGTTCTGAGCTAATAGTCCATCAGTCACTGCCTCTTCTTCAGTGCTCAGCTCGGTCTCACTATCAGCTCATTTTATTCATCCTCTCTGGCAGTTGAAGCGCACAAGAGTGTTTTGTTAAACTTCTTAATCTATCTTCAAATGCCAGTTTGAAAACCACCGTTTTAAACAAATCCATGTCTTAACTGGTTCTCCTGCCACTATGAAGGTGTAATGGTTGGTAATCCAGCTTTGTTATGTACATTATTACATATCATATTATCTAGTCTAAGTCTATATCAGAAAGGCTTATGTGAAAACAAGGTGGCGTTGATTCAGTTTTTTCTTTTTAGAAACAAAGTCACTTAGAGGGTATGAAAAGTTCAAAACACTGGGTTGCAAACTGTAATTTAATTGAAAAAGTTTTGTTGGTTTCCTAAATCCATCAGGTCTGTCGATCCATCTCCTTCTTTCACTTCTTCTCAGTGAAACAAAAAGTGGCTTTAAACATGTAACAATTCATATATTTATTGACAACAAATCTGATCATTTCCATGGGGAGCAAAGTATGATAATTGACCATACTTCAGTGACCTGCCTGGTACCCACGACAGGTCTGTATTGTATAGAGCAGGATACGCAAAGTGGCATTCCAGAACTTCTTGCCTGTCTTTTGGATTTAAACCTTGAACACGGTGATTACTTTTATTTTGTGTTACATTTGTCTGCACTTGTTTTCCCGTGAAATACGAGCATCAATACCGTTTATTTCATAACTGCCAGTCACAGTTATTGTGATCCTAAATAGGTGTGTGCATTGCCATGAATCTGAGGATACGACATTATTCACAGTTTACCTGTCACGGTATGTCATATATATATCCCAATACGAAACAATATGATATACATCGCGATATATCGCAATATCAATAATTAAAATGGTATATGAAGAAAACAAGTAAATGGTAACTAACTGTAATTCAGGTACTAATCTTACAAGCTAAAATACATTGAGGAGTGAGGTAGTTCAACAAGGTTTGAAGTGGTTCACTGACACCTAGTGACTGGCGTTTACGTATTATAGATATGTTAGCGCAATGAAATGGTGCGTCAAAAAAAAAAGATTAAAAAAATTGATTCGGATATTTTTTGAATTGATACAATAATCGCACTGTGTAATATCGCAATGTATCACCAAATCGATTTTTTCTTACACCCTTAATTAATCAATCCTAAATATAGCATTCTCTTTAGATCATACGGGGCTTCCTTTTGCAGGTTCTTGGCAGGTGGCAATGAATACTGCCACAGGTATCAGGCTGTAGACAATTATTATTATATTAAAATTGGACAACTGGATTCTTAATTTCCGCAGTGCTAATATTTTTGGACATTTTAGTGTCAAACTTCAATTTATACAATCTCTGAATGTTTAAATTCAGATATTTTCCTTTTGTAATAGTTTTCTGGTTTTTGCAGTACACCCCCCCCGGCACATCCTTCAGTTAGAGGCTTCACTGGTCCAGGGGGCATTGACAGCTTATTGGTTCAGCCTCCGTCACCTGGGAGAGGCAGTTCCCTGCAATCATACTTTGAGTGAAGTGGATATAGCAGAGGGACTGATTTGCTGGTTTTAGCAGTTCTCAAAAAACAAAAAAATAAAACATTCTTTTCACCTTAAGCAGGCTCAGGATGATTAGATGAGTGAATGGATATCCATGAACTGAGATTAGCACTATGAGAGGCAGATTCACAAAAGGTTTAGTGGTATTAAAACGTGTTCAAACATCACTCCACACGCTAATAACGGTACAAAGTCCAGGGAATCAGGACTGCGTGTCTTCAGCGCGTCAGAAAGCGCCCTCTTTCCATTTAGGGTGTTTCCCCCTAGTGAATATGCATAGTAGGCGGATCTCCCAGGGGAAGAAAAAACATGGGAGGAGGAAATGCAAATAAATGAATGCAGGGGACCCAATGCGATTCATGACATTTGGAACTGTTTGCGGGTGATTGTTTTTGTACGGAAAAATGGCACAACTGAGAAGGAGGTGCAGACATGTATGCAGTTGACATAAAACACAGCGGAGATGGAAAAAATGCTCCACTGTGGTGTGTGTGTGTGTGTGTGTGTGTGTGTGTGTGTGTGTGTGAGTGAGCGAGAAGGAGAGGAAAAAAAGCTGGACGTGGAGCCGCGGTGCAGATGGTTGCTGTGCGCAGTGATGGATATATGAATATGACCATGGATCATTGTAGCTTCGGACTCACTGCTCCAGTCTGTCTTTCTCTTCATGTTTTGACTGTCAAAGTCTCGTGTTGTGTTGATGTCAGGCCAGAATCAGTGGATCAGATACGTAATTTACGCAGTGGCGATCACTGAAGGTGCACTGTTCACATATGAGCTGTGATGTGCGTGACACGGCGTTGCTCAAACCTTCTGGATTATGATCAGTAGATCATCTTCAAATAATGCAGACTGATTGACAGACTTGCTGCAGTAACTCAGATCAATGGTAGATCAATAACACATTTTCTATCCAAATCTGCCAAATGATCAAAACGCTCATTTAAATAGGGCCGGTCTGCACCAGTTCTGCTCGTGCATTAATAATTGCTGCAATCTCAGTGAATTCTGTGCAGCAGGTGTCACTAAAGGATTTAAGGCAGCGAGTGAACTTACTACCCTTTATTTCAGATCTTTGTGGATCCGCCGCTCAGTCAGGTATACAAACTCAAAATAGAAATGGTTTCTGAGGTCATGCAATTAAATATTTAGTATTTAAATGTGTGTGTGTATCTTTAAATAGCTGTATGCGCTCCTCTTGTAAACAGACAAATAAAGCATGTACGGGATAAGCATGTATAGAATTCATTAGATAAGTGGATGACGGTTTAAATTTAAACTTCCTTATTTCTGTGAGTTTTCTGTAAGTTTTGAAGCACCGTCACAATATTGATGAATGTCGCCTGTAGTTATCAAGGTGAGCGAATCAGTGGAGAAATGCAGGTCAGTGAAGGACTATCTGATTAAACACAGGTGTGTTGCATTGTGATTAAACACAGGTGTGTTGCATTGTGATTAAACACAGGTGTGTTGCATTGTGATTAAACACAGGTGTGTTGCATTGTGATTAAACACAGGTGTGTTGCATTGTGATTAAACACAGGTGTTTTTCTATCTCATCAGGAAGCGGCTGGAGAAGGACTTTATGGTTAAAATTTATTTGAATTAAAATGATTGAGATTTATATTGTATATTGCCATTTAGAGAAAAAATTATCGATGAGTTTTGGTCCATATCGCCCAGCCCTTCTGTGGGCTTTTTTTTTTAACATCTATCTGATGTACTATTAGTACTGATACAAATATGTAACTGTGATATTGTGTTTGTATTTGATGTGAGACTGCACTAGGGGTACCCTTCTGATTATTTTTATGTTTCTCTGGGAGTAAGGCCCCCTCTAATTCATGTCATTAACCTTGTAAAGCACTTTGAGCTGCATTGTTTTGTATTAAAGTGCTTTTACGAATAAAATATTGATGATTGATTTTCTGGTAGCAATTGAGACCTTTGGACATTGATTATAGCTGTGTTTCCATTACCCTTGGAAATCTGCAAAATCTAAATAGAAGTGCGTTAAAATAGGACATTTGTCCCATATTAAATTCCCTTCCCTCTGTAGGGGACGCTAACGTGCCAATGTTTGTTTTGTCACATTGAGATGGTTTAGGGCCGGGAGTTTAACAAGTGAATCACATTTGACGCAAATCCGACTTCGTATGTGCAAATAAGAGCATTTAAAAAATCTAAATAAAAAAATTCACGGCTCCGCTCTGCAAACACTGTAAAAGTTATCAAAAATCCATGGCTGACTTTTGATGTCCCACTTCTCTAGATGATTTCCAGCGACTTTGAGCCCTGTATGTGAAACGCCCTAGGAGAAGTGTGCTAAAATAAGATATTTGTCCCATATTAAATTACCTTCATTCTGTATGGGGTGCTAGTGCGCCAAAGTCTGTTTTTCCACAGTTTAACAACTGATTCACATTTGACGCAAATCGGAGTTCGTATGTGCAAATGGGACCATTTTCTAAAAATTTCATATTTTGTCATTTTTGCCCAAAATTCACGGCTCCGCTCTGCAAACACCGTAAAAGTTATCAAAAATCCATGGATTGCTTTCGGTGTCCCACTTCTCTCGATAATCTCCAGCGATTTTGAACCCCGTCAGTAAAGCGCCCTTGGAGAAATGCGTTAAAATACAACGTGAGTGAAAATAGCAATTTTCAATTTTCAATTTGAGATTCTGGGCTTTCTGAAGGTTTTTTGGCGTGGTCTGAATCATATTTTTTACTTAGTCTGGTCATGGTCTACTTCTGTGTCAAAAAATTCATTTTTTTGGCAATTCCTATCTCGTAATGCATTTTTGGCGTACTTGGGGGTGCTGGCGTGTCAGATTTTTGTGATTGAATGCTACATAATGGTTCAGTGGGTGAAAAGTAGGTAAGTTGATCCCGACACTGGGAAACAAAGAAGAAAAAAAGAAAAATATTTCAGCCCAATAACATCATTTCCCCCTTTTTGAGTAGCATAAACTATACATTTACGGAAGCGTCCGCCCCTTCCCTCGTAGTGTGGCCACAGAAAAATATTCATCATTATGAAAAAACTACAGATTGTTTACATTAACTGATTCCATTGCATGAAAGATGAGGGTAAGTTTATCACTAAAACATAAAAGATGTCTGCCATGTTTTTCACTGGGAGGCAGGCTGCGAGTCAGCAGTCACGTGACCTGATGTCAGCCCGCTGAAAAGATTGGGCGGAACAAACTGTAAGCATCTTACGATCTACGAGCGTCATATACGTAAAATGCTTACAATATTGCTTGTGGACAAACATTGCTATTACACATTTTGCTGTGAGACTGGGTCGGATTACGACAGCAACAGATTTTTGTTTAAAAATTACAATTACAATTATTATTATGCCATAATTGTGATTAATTATCAATTGCGTGATTACAATCATAACTGACCCCAACCCTGATAAGGAGGCATTAAACAAGTATGATAAACTTGCAACTACAGTAGATTTGGCTCAAGAATGTAACTAGACATCATGTAGCATTGTTCTTTTTGAGAAAATGATGGAATTTGAGTTTAGCACAGAACTGTAACTGCTGTCATTAACATCAAATTAAATCTTTGATTTTCTTAAGAAAGCGATGTCACTTCTGGCTCATAAATGATTGTGTTCTTTTATTTACTGCCGTTGCAAACACAAATAAAGGCTTCACTTTGTCACACAGCTGAAATCCCTCTTCTTCATTCCAACAACACTCATTTCACAGCACAGTTTTATTTTTTTATTTTCAGGGTTTACGCTCATGACTTTTTAAATGATCCCCTGCATCTTTCTGTTCTATTTTAGTTTCTATGTGTTTGCTAATCCCTTTGCCTCTGTCTTTCACCACACACTCCCATTTTCCCCCCTTCTGCAAGCAAACAGAAGCAATGCCAAGAACAGCTCTGCCAGCCTGCTCAGGATTTACATATGTAAATGAGAGCCAATGCTACTCGTAGATCTGCAATTATGCAAACAGCTGAAGCTTACAAACAATGTTGGTTGCTATTACTTTACCAATAACAGAGTTTCCCATTCACTGATTTATACAGATAACCCCATTACGTTCTATTTCTTGCCTTTATGCAGCCGGTAGGAAGAAACACCGACATTAGACAATATGCATATTTGAATCAGATTATATTTGAAGTATATAAAAGAACTAAATTAAACTGCTGTTTATTTTCCCAAACTTGCCTGTTTTCTGGAGTTTTAGCCCTCTGAAAAGTCACTTTCATGACGCTTCTAAAAACAGGCTGTTTTCGGGCCTCATGCGTGGGCGTGTCTCTAGACACAGACTTCATGCCTTGCTCTTTGAGAGGGAGATCACATAGCGATTTTCTATTGCTATCTACACACTCATTGTTTTCAGTTAAGAAACTGCACATTACAGTAAAACACATGGCTATTTATGTGGCTATTGTGATTGTAAGTCTGACAAACGCTGCTCCACGGTGTGTTTATCACATCAGCAGCAGATTCTGTCATCTGTTTCAAACACTCACCAGAGCCGCTTTCTTGTCAACCGTACATATTTTGAGCACAGGAATAGTCCATTTAAGATGGTAGTCAACTGTTTTGTCCAACCGCTGCATCGCATTGGGTCACAAACACGTCAGATCATGTCGAAGGCAATACGAGGCGGTATACAGTAACAGCTACTAAAAGTGGAACTGACTGTGAGCGCTCACATTGCGGTTCAGATTACTGTAGCTATACACTGGATTATCTATACACTGAATGTAAATATATTATCTGTGGATAAAGGGACAAGTGGTTACATTCTTATAGGATAGGAGGAGGAGTTTCCACCTTATGACGTATTAGTGGGGAAAAATTCAACTTGCCCGTTTGGAGCTGATGTTTTACAATATGTGGAATAACAAGGGAGGGAGGAAAAATAACTTTTTCAACATTAGCCTTGTTAAAAGCCAGGTTTTCCACGCCACGGTCGGCTAAGCAAGGAGGGATAAAACAGTGATGATGCGCACGCCAAACAATTGCACAGAGTTGTGAGGTTTATTGTTCCAGATCGCGTTGCCGGACATCGGCACTTACTTTAGTCACATGCATTGGTTGCAGAACAAAGAGGTCAGAGCACATTACTCCAGTTTTAAAGTCTTTACACTGGCTCCCAGTCAGCCTCAGAATAGACTTTAAAGTTCTGCTGCTGGTGTATAAATCTGTGAATGGGTTTGGTCCAGAATACATCAGTGACATGTTAGTCAGGTATGAACCCAGCAGGTCTCTCAGATCTATGGACACAGATCAGATAGTGGAGCCCAGAGTTCACAGTAAACATGGTGATGCTGCTTTTAGTTGTTATGCTGCAAAGAAGTGGAACAAACTGCCAGTGGAGCTGAAGTCAGCATCCAATGTGAACATTTTTAAATCAAAGTTAAAGGCACTTTTTTTCTCTACTGCATATGATTGAGAGAGAGATTTTTTGTCATGTTGTTGATGTAATGATGATTTTACTGATGATTTTAATTGATTTTACTGATGATTTTAAATGTTATTATTGATTTAAATGTTCTTATTGATTTTAAACAATTGAATGTTTTATCATGTAAAGCACATTGACTTGCCTTGAGTATGAAATGCGCTATATAAATAAATTTGCCTTGCCTTGCCTTGCCTTGCCTTACAGATACCTCATGACAGTGCAGATTGTCGATGGATCACAGGATGATGCGGTCAACAGAAAGTTGCTCTCCCAAGCTCACCCCACCAGCATGATGCAAGCCAAAACTAAACACACCTCCAGGTGAGCACACGTACTAATATAAACTACTCCCACAATGCCACACCCAATCACCGTGGTGCAGAAGGGTGAGTACTCTGAGTGCGTGCACGATACCCATTCACACGCATGAACCTCATTTATAAACGGGTGAGGAACAACCAAACCCTGTACGGCTCCTACAGGCCCTGTGACTGAGGCTAAAGGAATGTATATCACCATAGCAAAACCATTATAAAGTGAATTTTTTACAATATTGCCCCTTTTAATAACGGGCATACAAACATACTAGTGAAAATTACTGAAAGTTACCTTAAAATACTTTTTTTGTCAATATTTCCAAGATATGCTACAGTTTCTTTGCCATGACTTTTTGGAGGTAGGAAAAATGAATTGGATTGCATTGCATAATGGGAAATTAGACACAAGACTCCTAAGAGAAGTGTTACAGTCCCTCTCTAATGGTGTGAAATGAGAACAGATCTGTTAAAGGCTCAAAGAACATAGAAATGGGATGGGATTGGCTTTATGCCGTCGTTCATTACCGCCCTCACTTTGATAGGCCCCTTTATGAGACTTAATTAAAAAGTCGATGGCATCTTTAATGGCTGCACTGCTTGCTGTTTTTCTCTGTTTTGAAAACATGGGTTCCCTAATGACCAGAGGCAGCCTCGTTTGGAGGCTAGAGATAGAAAAAAGGTTTTGACCTGTGCCACAAGGTCATGAAGCCCCAGCTGTGTCAGGATAGGTCGAGTTGGGATGTTTTCAATGACCAACAGGCCTCAGCTGCCAGTCAGTGAGCAGGAAATTGGACAAGCAAAGGTCCTTTAGATAATATGAGATAGAAAATAATGATTAATAGTCTGCATTTTCCTTATCTCCACTCATGGTCTTCTTGGCATTTTGTGTCATGTCCTTGTGCATCCTCTACATTATTACCAAAGTTATTGTGTGAAACAATAAGTTTGGTAATAACACATCAGTTTGACTAAATGTTGGTACACTAGCCACCCATACCATAATAACCTCATTTCTAACATTGTGTAGGTTTGATTAGTATTTTGGTGATCCATAACCCTGGGGTTCCTGCTTTATAGATCCCTAAAATGAATAATGATTTACAGAATTTTCAATCAAACTAATAACACAGACCACCTGGCACTCCTTATTTACTCATGACACAGTGGATCACAATGCAGCTGCAGGGAGTGCAAACTACGACAATCATTTTATGTATTTGTTGTCCTAATTTAATTAAATTAAATTTCATTTAAAAAAAGCTTTATGCAAGTGTGACATACAATGATGTACAAAAAAAAATGATAAAAAATTGCTACTAATTTATCCATCAGGACCCAATATAGATGGTCCATATTATCAGTAAAACCAAGCCTACAAATCTGTGGAAGATTGAGTCAATTTATTATCTAATTTATAGTCATCCTGTTACCAGGAAAGACCAAACATTATGCCTACTTAGTAATTACTTCTGTTTTTTAAGGAAACACTCAAGTGAATTAAAGCATCAATAACTACAGACAGACAACACACATCATGATGTCAAGGCATTTTACGAGAATATAACTAGAATACACTTTTTTTGGTTTTATTGTATCATTAATAACTAGTAATAGTAATAGATCAGAGGGCACCACATACACATATACTGCCTTGACAAAAACCCTTACCTGCATTAAGGTCCAGCTCTGTGGTTAACATTCTTTCTCATTGAAAAGGGCTCAAATAACTAATCTACTGTGTTAAGAGGCCTTTGGCAGAAAAAAGTGACACAATTTAATTTAATCTCCTGAAATGTCTTCACCAATAAATCCATGTTCACTTAAACAATGAGTACTAAACATGGCAAAGAAAGTACAAACATTTGATAAAAAGTTCTATACAGCATGTATGCTGTATAGAACTTGCTCAATGCTCAAATCTAATAGACTAGGAACCATTTGACATAAATTATTAACTATGACTAGTATTAACTCATCAGACATTCTTGGACAACCTAATCAAAAAAAAAAAAAAAGTTCTACTTTCCATTGAAGGTTGTTTCATTTGCTGGAAGTTTAAAGATTGAAACATCTTTACCATAGAAGTTATGCGAAACTGCTTGAGAGTCTTCTCCTTAATGTGAACTCAAATGCACTGTTAAAGACATTCAGCTTATACGACTCTTTACTATGCAAATATTTCTTCACAAGTCAGAGCTAGAGGAAGATGTGATTCACATCAGTCAAATTTTGGTTCAGAGCTCGGTAGTAGTCAAAAGGGAAAAAAAGTATTTTACTTCAACCATTGGGTCCTGGAATTTTTTTGTCTTTAATAGAAGCTAATTCATGATGAGTTAATGGGTAGTTCTAGACTTGTAGAGCAGCCAGGATGAAAAAAAAAAGCTTGCTCCATCAGTCGACAAGGTTTCCGCCATTTTGCGGAGCAAGCGCTCTTCTAGTGATGTTGGGCTGTTTAGCTGTGACTGGGGCTTCAAAAAGTGCACTTGTCTATCAGGTTTACCATCTCTAAAATGCCTAAATGTCCTCCAGGTTTTGCCCCCGAGAAAGTCCATTCTCCCATCTTCTCACCAGTGTTTCATAGCGCGATCTACCTTTGTCACGTCTTGAATGTAAACAGTGCTGCTACTCCTATGCACAATAAGAGCTCACAACACACCAACACACTCAAGTACAAATTAAAAAGTAGCTCAATTAAATAGTACTTAAATTAAAAGTTACTAGTTGGTAATACATCTTGCCACGGTTCCCTTGTATACAGTAAACATTCCATGTATAAACTCAAAAAGGAAGAGACCAAATCTTGCACAATTGGAACTTAATTTACAGTATTTTCCACAAAGGCATCTGTATAAAATAAAAGGTTTGACAAAATGTACAATTATTTTTCAAATACAATAACATCAATGAATTCAATTCAAAATAAAATATAAGGCTCTAAATGTAGCAAAATTTATGAACTTTAAAACTGAAAAAATAACCGGCATTCAATGCTGTTTTGGCGCGGTGCATTATGTTTAATCTGATTGGTCGACTATGATGTGATGCATTTCATTGTTGTGTGATCGTTTCATTTTTTGCTGTTTCACAATGTTCGTTGATAATTTCAAAACCAAAAAGAATAATACTCTGTAACAGTTGGGTGTAGAAAAGTAACAAATTACTTCTTTTAAAACATACCTAAGTACAAGTACCCATAAAAGCAACTCAATTACAGTAACTTGAGTACTTGTAATTTATTACTTTCACCTCTGGTGTTGACTGTAGTAAAAAAGAAAAGAACAATATTTAAGAAAATGCAGAGAAAACACACTACAAAAGCATAAAGTAGAGAAATTAGCACTGCACCAGAATCAACGACACATCCGGCCAAACATGGCGGTTCCCAATGGAATGTGTTTTAAGGTTTAAAATTAGGGATGCCAACCATTGCTGGCACATACACACACAGCAAATTATTTGAGGTCTGAATATTTTTTTAATACTTTTGACCACATTAGTCATCAAAAGTGCCATTTTCCTTATTTTAACCTGTGTCTGTGTGTGGTGGGCGGGGTTTGTATGAGGTGGATATTTTGTTTATTTTTATTTTTAACTTTGTAAAAGCACTTTGAGCTGCATTTTATTGTATGAAAAGCACTTTTTCCCATGGCACATCTGACAACATCTCATGACACAGTGGTGGACCACAGCACAGCACAGCAGTTGAAAACCACAGCTGTAGTTGATATATTGTGACATCCAGTTGTGCCCACTGCCAGTTTGAAGACCATCATTAACATATTGTAGACATCAGTGACGTGCCGTGAGCACTTGGGCTGTGTAGGCAGGGCGTTGCAAATCTAGACCACCAATGTCGACACCAATGACAATTTCATATGGCAAGTGTTAATCTAACAAAATGAAGATTATAAAACACCATTAAAGAAACTTAAACAAATATACAATATAGCCTTCATACTCTCCCAACAAGAAGTATCTCATGACACGGCAGCACATCCGTTGTTTGTGTTGGAAAGGCAGAAACAAGGAGAAAATGACAACAAGCTTTTGTACCATTCACTGTGGAAAGTGTGAACAATTTTCTGACCTTACCTTTGCTGAAGGTCTGGTAGCTCAGGTGTTAATCTCCCATCTTTTAAAAGCTGTTGTTTTTCCTCAAAAGAAAGTTGTGAAAATTTCTTTTTCATCTCTAGTGCTGTCATCCTTCCTGTAGCGTTATCCCGCCCACAGAAGATAGAGAACGTAGCAGCGGCCACGCTGTATCCATTCACTAATGCACTGTGAACGAACGTATAGCATTTAGCATAGCACAATTACGTCCAAAGGCTGACTCTTTCAAACTTATAGGTACTGTAGGCTATCAGAAATTGAAAAATAAATTATAATTAAAACAAATAATCAAAATATCATTTCACCCTTGGGTAGGCACTGCCTACCCTGACTGCACGTCACTGGTAGACATTTCAGAACTTTAAATGTATGTTCATTACCACAAACAAGTCTGCTGCTGACTGATGATTTAAAGATGTTTTCCCACCTTGATTGTTGAATGCTTTTCTCAGTTGTTTGAGCCTGCCTGACATTAGAGTGTGACCAGGCATCAACAGATCCTCTCTCTCCTACTGGCGAAAAAAAAAAAAAAAAAAAATCCTCTTTCAGAACAGGGAGTCTGTCTTCCAGTGGATGCCTCTAATTGGAAAGGAGTTGGCTTCTTTCTGGCAGCTCTGGAGGTTTCAAATAAAAACCATTTACCAACTTAAAAAGTCATTAAACATGCCATTAAATACAGCCTCTTTGATTTAAAGCTTGAAGTTTCCATTTCGAATGAAAGCTGGAAATTAAACTGCTTTCCTACCAACGCAATGAATCATGCTTGATCTGGAACACAGACTCCCTGATCTCCGTTTGGTGAGAGCACAGTGTAAGCTTTCTATTAGTCTCTCATCAAAATAAAGTTTTAACAATATACCCTATTAAACCTAGCACAGACAGACATGGCTTGAGTATTGTAGTTATGATGACCTAGAGCGTTCTAAAAATGCAAAAAAGTCAGCACAAGAAATTCATATAAAATCTGACGTGACAATGAATAGCTATAATATTGCTGAAACAGTTAGGGATTTGGGAATTTAACACTTTTGCATTGGTGAGAATTGTTCTGTCTAAGGTGGGTTTCCACTACCTTATGCCCAATGTCCACTGGGATAGGCTGCATCCCCTGCAACCCAATATGATTGTGCTATTTGAGAAGAAACATTTTATTCATTTAGGGGAAAAAAGAAAAGTGGACCTCTAATTGTCATGAATTATTATTAGAGAAGGACTAGAGCACATCAGTAAGGAGGAAGCAGGCAGGCTGGGTTAGTGACCATTATAAAAGTAAAGGATAAACCAAACCAATTCAATTACACAAACAAGGCCAACGAAACTGAAAGAAGATGATCAAAAACCAACCAAATAAAGAGCCCTTCCCAGGATTAAACTCAACATACTTAATTTACATGTCTGCATGTTAACCTACAAAGAGGAACAAAACTAGGATCTCAAAAACCCAGCTTACAGGTACATCTAAAAAAATTAAAATATCATGAAAAATGTAATATTTTTGGTCACTCATTTCAGAAAGTCACACCCATCTATGATATAAGCTCACGACACAGAGTGAAATATTTCAAGCCTTTATTTCTAAAAACTTTGATGCTTATGGCTTACAGATAATGAAAACCCAAAATTCAGTGTTTCAGAAAATTAGAATATTATATAAGATCAATAAAAAAAGGATATTTAGCACTTAGCCTTCACTCTCCATGTTTAACATAACACGTACAAAACGCTCATAAAATAGGGCGGTCTCCACCACTTCTGCACCTGCACTAATCATTGCTGCAATCTTAGTGAATTCCTCGCAGCAGGTGAGAAAACTGCGTCACCAAAGGATTTAGGGAAGCAACTGGTTTACCACCCTTTATTTCATATCTTAATGAATCTGCCCATTACTGTTTTAAAGCCTCTTTTTGTTGGTGCCATGTTTCTGACACTGCTTGGCACAGGAGATATAATTATCTTTCTGTACAGCTCTGATTGGCTCGGTTTCTTTCGAACCGAGGAAGTGAGCAGAAAACGGTGGCATTACCATACCCACTTTCTGACAAAAAGTAAGCAAGTGGGTATAGCTTATCGCCAGGCTATTAAAACATGATCTTGTATTTCAAACACTGGTAAATGATTTGTTCAAGGAAGCACTGCTGGTTGTTGGGCCTGTATCTCAGACAAACCATTCCACATGGTACTGATCAAAGGCCACATGTCTAATGTTGCCTTCACACTGACGGATCCTAGAGGTTCAAACGCAATTAATCATTAACACATATACATATCTGTAAGTATCTGTGTAACAGCTGGCTAACGCGGGTGTATGATTAGCTATGTATAGTAAGTGTAAATCCGAGCAAAGTGTGACATCAAATGTTTTTTTTTTTATAAAAGGTGTAGCTTATTTCTCTCAAGCTTAAAAAGCTAACACTTTACAGGATTCTCTCCTTTTGCTTTTTTGTAATTTGATTGCAATATGCCTGGTTCAGGTAAAGCAGAAGTAAAAGCACAGGCATTACCATTGTTTCTTTAGCTTCCAACGTTATTGGACTTCCTTGCACAAATTAGCTTAAGATGCTAGTAAGTAGCTTAACAAAAATGAGAAACAGCAGATGCACTTATTGGTTGATGTTAATGCAAATTCTGACAACGACAGAATTTGGGCTGCGATGGGATACGCTGGCAGCAGGTCTTGCTTTGTAATTTATGTAGCCACAACATGACAGCAAGGGAATTATTTCCTCTTCTAACAGCTATTGAATGGAAAGAATGGTTATTTCTCTTGAGGTTTCGCTGCCTGTGTGCTTACTGCTAGAAAGGTGTAACACTTTATTAGGTGGGAAGCAATAAAGGTCCACTCATGGCTCCTTTTTCACCTGCTTGTACAGTTGCAGGCTAAGTATTAAAACACAATGTTAACAATTAAAATTAATCAACCAAGTGTAAACTTTTCATTTATAAGGACGTTGCCAAACAAAGTGAAGTGCTGTTTAGTTAAGCTGTCCAATATGGCTCTCTAAGCAAAAATCCCGCAATGGATGAGGCTTTTACAGAAAGCAGCACTCCATCATTCCGTTATTGAACGTTTGGAGAATAGTGTTGAGACACGATGAGTTCTTGGTGATGCTACTGTGTGTGGCTTGCACTTCTTTGTTTCACTGCTGCTGTTAGCTCATATCTAAATGTAGTTTCTTCTTCTTTTTTTAAGCACACATCTGATTCAGCCCGCAGCGTGCGGCTGGTGAGTCCCAGCGGAGGTGTCGGCCTAAACAGCCGGGTCTGAAGTGATTATGTGAGTGCAGTGTGAGAGATTCCTTTAGGGCCTGTGGGAAGCCAGCACATTCTTTGTTGACAGTGGAAATGAGCGAGCGAGAGAACGGTAGAAGAGAGGGCAGATGATCTGAGCAGATAGAAAAAGGAGGACTGGTGTCAGAGAGATTAAAGGTATATGTGCAGATATAAAATCCTCTTTTTTACAATAATCCATTGCACTTTTCTTTAATTGTTCGTCCACATATTCGCTTAGTTGGAGTAGATGCCAGTTACATCTTAAATTGCTTTCAGATTGGATTCACTTAGCGTGTCTGTATTACAGAGGTGAAATTAATGGATTACAAGTACTCATATTACTGTAATTGAGTTGCTTTTATGGGTACTTGTACTCAAAATAAGTAATTTTACTTGTACTTAAGTACATTTTAAAAGAAGTAAATTCGCTACATTTCTTCACCCAACCATTACTGAGAAAATTATGATTTTTTGTTTTAAACTGATCAACTGACCTTATGAAACTACAAAAAATTAAATGACCAGACAACAATCAAATGCATCACATCATAGCCGACCAATCAGATTAAATGTAATGTATGGGGCCACAACAGCATTAAATGGAGGTTATTTTCTCAATTTTAGATTTCAATAAATGTAGCTATACTTAGAGCCTGACAATTAATTTTTTATTTTGAATTGAAATCATTGGTGTTATTTTATTTATTAATAATAATAATAATAATAATAATAATAATAATAATAATAATAATAATAATAATAATAATAATAATAATAATTGTACATTTTCACAAACCTTTTATTTTAAACAGATTCCTTTGTGGAAAAAATTTTTTGTTCCAATTGTGCAAGATTTGGTCTCTTCCTTTTTTAAGTTTATACATGAGATGTTTACTGTATGCAAGGGAACTGTGGCTAAATGTATTAGCAAAATTAAACATGGGGGTGGAAGTAACTATTAACTTTTACTTTTAGTACTATTTAATTTGAGCTACTTTTTACTTGTACTTGAGTATTTTATGTATGAGTTAATATTACTTGTACTTCAATATAATTTCAATCAAGTAACAGTACTTCTACTTGAGAAGGATAAGTACTCAGTACTATATCAGTGCTTTTACCAGTGTCATGCTGCCTTCTTATATACCCCACAATATCATTTTCCACTTTAAAAAAAACAACAAATCCAACCCATAACCATTCATTTCACAACAGTTTTTTTTTTATTTTATTTTTTTTTATCTTAATGTAATTTTCTTTTTTAGTGTAACCAATAGCATTTTACTGTCTTTCTTTTTTGCCATTGGCCTGTTTAGTCTTAAAGCATATACCCTTCAAGTTCTCCTTCCGAAAGGGAAACTAAGTGCTGAAAAGACGAGCTCTCGTTTATCGCTGCCTCACAGACAAATCCACTCTAAATGTTTGGTATATTTCACTCACTGGCTCAATATTTCATTTAAGTTTTTACACATAAACTCTGACACATTGTTGAATTTTTTTTTTTTTTTTCTGGAAGCGTCTGAGCTGAAGCCACAGCACAATGCCTTCAATTTCAAGGAGACTTGTTCAAAGTACACAGACAATTGAATTGAATTGCACAAAACCAGGCTTTTTCAATCATGGCAGTGGCAGGAAGTTTGATAACCCAACGGTTTTCAAGAGAGCAGGTGTCCTTGTTCTCTCAGCGCTGAACAACAAAGTAAACAGTGTGCATTTAAAAGTTCTGAGCCATCAAAGTGGCACACTCCAAAACCAAATGCTCACTGTGTTGTACGTTTTATGAAAACCAATGACATGTTGAAAACAAATAGAAAAAGGGAAATTCACATATTTCCTTTTTTTTTTTATTTCAACTAAATTTAAATCTGCAGTTCCTTTGTGTCATTAAGACCTGGCTGTTTTCTGAGCAGATTGTTGTTCTTGCACCACAAGGACAAATGGTTCACCTCAATCCTGTAGTTTATCTCATTGTTGTTGCTGATGAGGCCAACCACATCCATGTCGTCCTCAAACTGTGCGACAGAGTGCAGTTATGGGTCAGCAGAGTAAAGAGGACAGGGCTTAACACATCCATGAGGAACCCCTTGTGTTCAATATAACTGTGCTGGATGTTTTTCTGCTGACCCGTGTTGTGGCGGTGTGGATGAATGAGATGGAGTCAAGCTTTAGGGTTGCTGGTCAGATGCGGACACAAGGTTTATTTGGTCAAAGGGTTTGGGGGAACAGATTGACCTCGGTGAATCAGCTGCTGTTCAATGCTCTGAGGTTTATGCATGTTGCTGATAGCGGTAGTTATAACATAGCGGAGCCTCCTCAGGAAGACACCTTGGTGAATGCTATCAGTGTACGATTGTATCTGGCCTGCTTAGAATAGTCTGACCAAAACTGACCAAGAGATATTTCTGTAATTACATATCAACCCGTACCGCCTGTGGTCTCCCAGTTTGGAAACAAGTTATTGGGGAATGATTGTATTGAAATCAATACACAGTATTCTGACATATGAGTATTTTGAGTCCAATAATGTAAGTGCTGAGTTGAGAGTAGAGGAGATGGGGTCCTCGGTGGAGCCGGTATGTAAATTGGAAGGAATCCAGGGATGCGGGGGGGGGGACAACATCCTGACTGTGAAATGTTGGAGATGCCTGTGCAGACAGCTGTAAATTCCCCCACACAGACGCTTTACAAGTGTTGGTCCTGCCGAGTGCTCTTCTCACCTTGTCGGCAGTCAACATCATCACCTTGTAGTCAGGAGGGGATGGGGACTTCTGAGCAGGCGTGCGGTTGTGTGTCTGTGTATGTGGTCGTGGGGGGATCCAAGCACAGAAAGAGATGGAGGCAGTGTCAGTGCTCGATCCTTTCAATGCATGCAAGTAGGCTAGCCACTTCCTTCACTCGAAATCTTTACAACAGACGTGGTGTTTGAATGTAAACCGAACATACAACGTTTGTTAAATATTTTAATAGTACACACGTAAATATGTGAACTGTCTATCGGACACTGACAGGCAGCAGGCAGGCGTAGCGTACATAAGACCAGTGCCTGTTTATTTCTCAAACTAAAATCCAAAAGAGGCACAAGGAAACCTGGGAGCAGGTGGCAAAAACACAGCAGCAAACGAAGAGGGTAACGTCGACAATAAATCAACAATTATTCTGTGTCCAAACACTCAGCTAAATAGTGATTGGGAACAGGCCACACCTGGGTGCAGCTAATCACTCACAACCCAAACATACTGACATCACTGGGAGGTGAAGACATGAACAGGAATACCTGGGAAGCACAAAAAGACAAGCGTTAACAAAACATGAAACAAGACCCACAAAATTAAACTGAGGCTACTTTCACACAAATGCGCAAATAAAACCCAAATCTGATCTTATTGCCCATATGCGACCTGTATTTATATAATTCAGTTATGTTGATATTGAAGTCTGTTTTGTATCTGATCTGTTAAAAACAATCCAAACAACACAATTCCAATTTTTTCAAATCCAACCCAGGTAACTTTCATAAGTGGTCCTAAATTCGCTATGCGTATGAACAACAACTCCGTTGTTCAGATGTAGCAGTCATCACACTGCTAACGGCTAGAGCGGTAAACCTGGCTCTCTTCTTCCCTATGAGAGGTCCCGTCCTGCACTAGACATTCAAAGCACTTTACATCGCATTATTCTTTTATTCCACACACAGGGGCAGTAAGCTACTATTGTAGCCACCACTACAATATAGTCAGTGATGGTTTGTTTCCCCCCCACAGGTGCCATGCATCTTTACTGTGTTCTTTTAGCCTCTCTGATGCCGTGATAGAGGTTGGTCCTGTTGGTCTTTCTTGTCTCCTGCCTTGAAGGCAGCATTCCAAGCCTCCAGGAGCTTGTGGACCACCTCTGGTTGGCTCAAACAGTGATGGTCTTGAGATCTTCTTCTCTCACATCAACATTGGACATTAGAAAGACAGATATTGAGTCACCACTTGTTGCTAAAGTTGCTGCAAATCAAAGGAAGGGAAATATCTATCTATCTATCTATCTATCTATCTATCTATCTATCTATCTATCTATCTATCTACTGTATCTATCTATCTATCTATCTATCTATCTATCTATCTATCTATCTATCTATCTATCTACTGTATCTATCTACTGTATCTATCTATCTATCTATCTATCTATCTATCTATCTATCTATCTATCTATCTACTCTATCTATCTATCTATCTATCTATCTATCTATCTATCTATCTATCTATCTACTGTATCTATCTATCTATCTATCTATCTATCTATCTATCTATCTATCTATCTATCTATCTATCTATCTATCTATCTACTGTATCTATCTATCTATCTATCTATCTATCTATTGATGACAATAGTTCAGGAGTTGTGTTTTCTGACATTGCATGCAGTATTATTGGTGTCTGAGTTTTGGCTGTAGAAATCAGAGCTCTGTAATGTCACTGAGAAGCAAAACCATATAAACTGTGTTGCTTGGCACAAAAAGGTAAGTCACCACTTGTTGCTAAAGTTGCTGCAAATCAAAGGAAGGGAAATATCTATCTATCTATCTATCTATCTATCTATCTATCTATCTATCTATCTATCTATCTATCTATCTACTGTATCTATCTATCTATCTATCTATCTATCTATCTATCTATCTACTGTATCTATCTACTGTATCTATCTATCTATCTATCTATCTATCTACTCTATCTATCTATCTATCTATCTATCTATCTATCTATCTATCTATCTATCTACTGTATCTATCTATCTATCTACTCTATCTATCTATCTATCTATCTATCTATCTATCTATCTATCTATCTATCTATCTATCTATCTATCTATCTACTGTATCTATCTATCTATCTATCTATCTATCTATCTATCTATCTATCTATCTATCTATCTATCTACTGTATCTATCTATCTATCTATCTATCTATCTATTGATGACAATAGTTCAGGAGTTGTGTTTTCTGACATTGCATGCAGTATTATTGGTGTCTGAGTTTTGGCTGTAGAAATCAGAGCTCTGTAATGTCACTGAGAAGCAAAACCATATAAACTGTGTTGCTTGGCACAAAAAGGTAAATCACAATCAGAAAACGTCTTATTACCAAGTAGTTTACAATACAAGAAATTTGTCTTGGCAGATTGCGCAGAAACAGTAGAATGATGATAATAATAATAAACAGCATTTGTTTGTGTTGCTTTTTCTTCCTTCGTTCCAATGCTGTTCATACCTGACTCGTTCAGTGTACGCCCCGTCTTCCCCAATGTCTCTCATCCCAAAGTGAGCTGATGTAATTGAGAGAGAGCTTCAGCCCTCGAGTCCACGGGTAATCCACACTTTATAAGCACTCTAATTAAAGAACAAATTCAATACTCTCTCACAAGGTTTTTTTTTTACTGGCTGTGTCATTGCCAGCACCCCTTAGGTAATTATAAGGAGACTGGCAGTTCAATCATACTGCGGGAAATTATGTAAGAAAAACATAGAAAAGCTCTGCATAGAGAGTGCAGAGAGTAGATGCTGGGTTTACTGGAGGGGAAGTACCTTCTGTTTTATTGTGAGGAATGTTACGCACCAAAAACCAGTTTGATGAAGGAATTTAGAACATCCCATCTGAATACTGCGTAGCACTGCTCTGCCATGTTACTGCAGTGCTGGTTCACCTGCACAGTCAAATGCACACACATCAATGTTCTTATTTTCTCAATTTCCTTTTTTTTTTGGTAGACGTTTTGAAATCACACTTAAAGCATGCAGTGTAGGGAGGTTATATTTGTGTGAGAAGGAGGGGAGTTTTAATTAAGCTTCCTCTTCTCTTTTTTTCTCAAAGCGTCACTCCACAGGACCCTGCCTTCCACCCAACCACATGCGTATTTATTCATAATTGCATTTAAAGCGCAGTGCTAGACCTGTGGACTGAGCTGGAATTGTCACGCTATAATACAATCTTATCTAGTAAAGGCACCCATTGGTTAAACAACAAGGTGGTGTACTTCGAATATTTTTAAAGCTCAAACGAAAAATGTAAAGATGAATGAAAATGCACAGATAAACAATCTCATGATTAAAACGGACAGGTGAAGGAAATAATACACATTATGTCTATCCCTGTGTCCTTTTAACAGGTGGTAGGCAGAGATGGGCATCTTTAATCACAAAGGGGGCCAGAAAAATGTGATTGTTTGAGGGTCACATGATTAACATTCATGTTAGCATTTTGGGCCTGTACTACAAAGCTGGATAAGTATATCTGGGATAGATTTCTGGTTTGATGAAGCTTTGGAAACCGTGCAAGAGCAACTTACGTCGCAATTGAGGAATAATTATTCAAAAATATGAAGAATTAAAATCCGTCCATCAGATGCAAATCTATAACTTTTGTATAGGGTGTCATCGGTAAATGAAAGGATTGCATTCATCCATTAATATTCTTTCTTTCCTAAACAGTTGTTAGGTCTACGCACCAATCAGGATCTTCTAACAATGGGCAGGTCATTTTCCAAGAGAACTGATTGGTCAGGAGGAGTGGCTTTTGTACTTGCTCAGATCTTATCCACTTCTGAACCTGGTCTTGACCAGGTTAGTCGTTCAGCCTAAGTTACCATGGTGATTTAGCCTGAAACACAACAAAGGGTTTGTGTGCGTTTTTGTTATTGCTTTTTTTTTTTTTTTTGCAGTCACTTTAGTGTATTTGTGTTGTGTTTTAAATACTTTTATGGTATTACACGAGATGGACTGTTTCCCTTTTATATATGTTTTGTGTTATTTTGTGTATTTGTGATGTCATATTGTCAATTTCTGTTATTTTCTTCTTGTTTGTTTTTGGGGGTAATTTTGTGTATTTCTGTTTTCATTTAATACGTTTCTGTTGACCTTTTGTGTATCTTTCTCCAATTTTATGTATTTGTCATTTTGTATGCCAGTTGCCCATATCTGATTTAATGGAAACAGTTAGAAAAAGAAATGTCTACATTTAAATGTGGAGGGGGTTATTTCTAAAGGAAGAGGTGGAAACCATATTATATTAGGCTGGTGTTTGTAGTATTATGACCGACTGAGTCTGGTTGTTTTTACCAAAAAGCAGTATCCAACTGTGAGGAAAACTATAACAACATCAGCATTCTGTTCCTCAAAAAGATCAAACAGCTCAGAAAAGAACACTCCAGGTGTCATCTCAACTTTTCTTCTTTATTCACCTGCCAAAGCCAACCTCGAGTCTTTATGTATCATTCTAATTTCCTATGCTTTAAACAAAGTATCCCACCAGAAAACACTTTTGGAAGAGCTTCACAGCTAAACCGTGAAACATCGCTGGCGCTTTGGGCGAAGTTTGATGAATGTGATTTTGAAACTTCAAAAGGGAAATCTTATTAAGATCTACTCATAACATTGCAAAAGTGCCAAATTACCCTACACAGGCAGCTACCCACGGGTGCTGCGCTGCCTACACTCATCCGCAGCACAATCCAACCAGTGAGCCGTTCTTTTCATGATCGATTCCGATTTAGGCATGGAGATCCTAATCATGTTACAGCATGTTTTTTTTTATACACAATCATCAAAACACTGAGGCTGTATTAAATTTATATTTGATATTATTTCATTTAAGTTGGGATCTGCTTTACCAACCAGCAGAATATCTATAATTTAGGAGCAGAAGCTGTGCTTTTGAATCCTGTGTGGTATAGGGCGCTGATTGTAAAGTTGCGTATGCTAAAATAACAGCAACTTTTTGCAACATTTGTGATCTTTTCTCTGAAAAATATGTAAATGTTAAATGTCAATGTTAAATGTCAATGTTAAATGTCAATGTTAAATCTCAATGTTAAATGTAAATCTCAATGTTAAATCTAAATCTAAATGTTAAATCTAAATCTAAATGTTAAATCTAAATCTAAATGTTAAATCTAAATGTCACGGGTGAAACTAAACATTTAGCCAATATGGAAATTCACCTCAAGTACTAACACAAAAGCTCATTCTTGTGATTTTGCATATTAGCTAAATGTGTCACCCGAGACATATAGATTTAGATTTAGCATTTAGATTTAACATTTAGATTTAACTCTTAGATTTAATATTTAACATTTAGACTTACATTTACCATTGACATTATATTTTTACAAGAAAAAAAATCACAAATTTTACAAGTAATGTTGTAAATCTGGTCAAAAGTAACAAAAAAAAAAAATCACATACATTTTTTAAACGTAAATGTTTATTTTAGCATGCACAACTTTACAATTTGTGCCCCTGAACATGTTGAATTGTAGTTTGTCAGTTTTACATTTTGTTTTGAAGGGTTATGTTCCTCTGTGTGTTGCTATCACTCGCAGTCTTGTCTTTGCGTGTCTTCTATAAGTGAGTAAATTGCCCATTCTCCCTCTCGTCTCTCACAGGTGAACCTCATTTACTTGTTTACCCTCATTTACTATTTATAGTGTGGCTTCTCCAATCTATAAATAAAAGCCTTCGCACCTTAACCTGCCTGTCATTGTGTTTGGTTGTCTGTTCAAACTTTCCCCACCTCCATTATCCACTCACTGTCACCTCACATGTTAACCTTTCTTTTCTTGAGTTTGCTATAGGATAAATTAGATGAAGCAATAAATTAGTACTTAACTGAATGTTAAAGTGTCTTTGATTCACACTCACTCATATCATTTTTCTTTAGATTTTAAATTAGTGCCACCCAACCAAATCTCATCGGGGATCGTAACACTGTCACATTAAATAGTCTACTGCCTAGGTTCCCAAAGTGGGGTACTCAAATTGTCATAGGGGGTATGTGAATAAAAATTGAAAACAGTGTAAAAACAATGGAAACTAGAATATAAACAGAGCAGCAGTCAGGAGCCTCTATGCATTGCCACAATTTAGAATACCCTCTAGTGGTGACAGAAAACAATCTGAATCTCAAAAAGTGAAAATATGGTGAGAGCGCCATTACTTTGTGCTCGCCAAACATGCTTGATGCCCTTTGCTACCACGTACTTGTGTAAAAGTGCATTTTCATCTTTGACAAACATGAAAACAAAACATAGAACAAGACTTTGCTTGGAGAACGATTAAAGACTCAAACGCTCTGAAATTCATTCAAACATTACTGAGTTCTGTGCATCCTTCTCAATAAAGTTGTAGTGAGTTGTATTTGTACTGTTTCGGGGTGATCAATATGTTGTATTACTGCTATATGTTCAATCAACAAATATTTGTTAGATTTATATTTCCAAAGTAAAAGATTATTTTTCACTTAAAATGCCAGTAGGCTAATTAATTAAATAAATCAGGTGATAATTCTGAATAAGATGTTTTACTGTGTCCTTAACAGGACAGGTCGATTATTGGCTGGGCAGTCGGCGCTTTTTTGCATTATCTTACTCTTTAATGAAAGTGAAACCATGAAAATGTAGTTTTTATCAAACTGGAAGCCCTCTGTTTTATTCAGTAGCTTTAAAGTCTCGGAGTTTCAGAATGGTTGGTGACCCCTGGGTTAGAGGGTTATGGGAAGGACTTTGGTCAGGGACAAAACTTCCAATTTAAATACATCAGTTTGAAATTCCTTCCAAGCAGAATGATAAAAATTGTGCTCCTTGCAGCACGAAGAATAAGAAGAACCCGTGTTGACACGCACCTCTAAAACCACAGAGCACCTCTAAACTCAACTCTTCTATTTATTGATTGTTTTGGAGTTTTTTTTTTATACACACAAATGCCCAGGTAATTCCAGAGCCTCCCCATCCCTTTGCAATTGTCTTTATTTATAGGAGATGCTTCTGAAACTGTTGGCAGGCCAGGAGCCAATCGAAGCCCGATGGCGGCCGAGCTAATAGAATCTGACAGGAATGAAGCCATAGAGGCTGCTCAGGCATTGTAAAGTTGTCGCTGTTTAAGCCCTGACATTTGTCGCTCCACATAGTAAAGGAGAACACACAGGGCTGAGATTTGCTGCTCATCTTTAAGTCACATCAAATGAGAGTATGGGTACCTATAGATGATCAAACAGCATTCAGTGACATTGACAGGTACAAATCAATAAAGAGCTGTTCACCATATTGGCCATCAAGGAGTGTGGTGGAGTTGAACTAACCAAATGTGACTGCAATGCGGTTTACTTCTATTGACACTGCTGTTGCCAAGTGACTGCTTGTCAAAATCCCAGAAGATCCTAATGGCAAAGAATACTGGTCACTTTAAATCAGAGGTCACCAACTTGGTAACCACAGGCACTCGGTAGCACTCATGGACCATGTGAGGTGCCCTCAGTCTTATTTTAGTCGACTACAATGCCAAGCAATTTTAGTCAACTAAATCAATAACAGATTTACTAGACAATTTTTTACCGCTGGTATAGGAAACAAACTAAACCTACTGTAATTTACGAGTGTATATGTAATATATAAAACACAAATTTACCTTTATTTCAATAAGCCTTTTCACACTCTTGGAAATCTCGCTCTCATTCAGTTCTGTCGCTTGACTTCATTGGTCCAGAGGGATAAACTTAGCTTAGCTGGCAACGAGTCTGACAGAGATTTAGATTATTTTTACTGTTAGATCATTGATTCCTAGAGGTGTCCAGATCCAATATTGATATCGGATATCGGTCCGATATCAGCCAAAAAATGACAATCAGATTTTGTAAGACTGGAAACAAAATCACCAATATAAGCACTCTGATAAAATTCTGTGCTCCAGCACTTCTATTCATAGGTGACTGTGGTTCACACTCCAACAAGGTAACCTACTGTTGCTGACTATTGTTCTCTGTTTGAGTAACATCACTTGATCAAGCCTTTTCTAACATTCCACACTACAAAATAAGTAATAAAAGCAGTGACGTGCCATGACCACTAGGGTTGGGTAGGCAAATCGAGACCACCAATGACAATTTCATATGTTTCTGCTGGTAAGCGTCAATTCAATTCAATTCAACTGTATTTGTATTGAGCAATTTACATCAAAGTCATCTCAAAGCGCTCATCAAAATATAAAATTCATAATAAGAAAGAAAAAACCCAACAAGATCCACATGAACGAGCATTTAGCCATCCAACAAAATCAGCATCGTAAAACACCATTAAAGAAACAAACAATTATTTAACATAGCCTCCATACTCTCCCAACTAGATATATATCTCATGACACGGCAAGAGAGAGAGAACGTAGCAGTGGCAGCCACGTGGGATCAATTCACTAATGTACTGTAAACTTACGTATAGCATTTAGCATAGCATTGTTATCATCTTGGACGACAGATGTAGTTATTACTTAGTAAAGTCAAATACCGCTGCACGTGATAAAGTTTTTGTGTTAAATGAACCATTTATAAACGTTCATTTTCACTGAACCATTGTGACATATGTTTTTAAATGCTGTAGATTTGGTGTTTGGGTTGTGGTATGTTATACAGTATATAATAAGATATAAATGAAATATATTTTATTAAAATGCAAAGTGGATTTTACAAATTGTACATGTTTTACGATTGGCCAAAAGTTATTTATTAGTAGCTAGTAACAAAGCAACATGGGGATTTTCTATTTAATGTAGAAAATGAAACAATTGCATAAATTAGGAGAAATAAAGTGTTGCAGGTTGAAACGTGAACATTTCTGACCTTTTTAAGTACCTGTTAGTGTTCCTTATTTATTAAATTGAAACCGTGAAAATGTAGCGTTTAAAAACCTCTTTTCAAACTGGTAGCCCTTCAGACTTTCTATTACCTATGATGAAGTAGCTAATAGTTTCAGAGAGGTTGTCGACCCCTGCTCTAAGTAATCCCTCACTATTGCTTTGTTCAATGAATCTCTGTCACCTCTTTTAACATCATTCTGTAATGGTGGGATGTTTTCTGAGAAATCGCTCAAAAATCACCTGGTGAATCAGTGGCACAATATGATGCATCACCTCCAAGCCAGACAATTTAAGACTTAAACCCTGCGGTTTTTTTTTTCCACTCAGCAGGTTTAGTTTTAACAAACCTTAGAGCAGTAATTTAACTAAGTCTGAAACATCAGTGTCACAAAGAAAAGCACGTAACTTCAACTACAAGATTTAGTCCTGGTCAGGAGCACATTTAACAAGTCAAAAGGTCTACGTTTTCTTCCTAAAGTAGATTAGATTAGATCAGTGTTTCTCAAACGAGGGTACGTGTACCCCTAGTTTTGGTTTTAAGTCAGTAAAACAAAGTAACCACACTATTTGTTGTTATTGTGATTCGGTTTTAAAACAGAATAACCAAAGAACAAAGGGTTCACAGATTCTGATTTCCACTTTGCGTTATTCCTGCAATCTGATGTGTACACACAGTAACCCATAACCCCAAATAAAAAGAAAGGTTACATAAGATTGATCAATCTGTTGCAACAATAAAACATTTTTTTATCCAATTGTAGGACAGATAAGTCTTCATGTACATGCCTACTTGAGCTAAAACTAATGGATAGGAGACACTCCAGAGTCTCTCTGATAGGATCCTTTTTAAATGCAACGTGAGAAGATCATCCCTCACGTTGCGATGGCTTGTGAAGGAAGGCAACAAGTATTGAATTAGTTTGCATGAGAGGAGGGAAATTGAAATATGGATTGGGGTCGCGAATGCCTGCTGGTGTTATTGGCTGTTTCGGATATGGAGGATGAAACGTATTTGCCGTGTATGTGTGTGTCAGCGTGTGACGGATGCAGACGGGAGTGAGTATCGAATGGTTTTACCTCCGTTTCTGCACAGAGCTACTTTCCAATAACAAGCTGGGAGCAGGAGAGACACAGATGAAGTGAATGTTTTAAGAGCAAAAGTAATCTTAAAGACAAGACAAGCCATTCCTCACTTTAATACGCAGCCTCATCCTCAGCTTCCAAGCCAGACACGAGTCTCTCGCCATCTGCCATTTAGATGTATTTAAATCATGCATGCAGGCTGACTTTGGACCTGCAGGTATGAACCAGCCAGGTCCCCGGTCCCTGCCAGGCTGTGAAAGCAAAAGCCTGTGACCTGCAGAAGCCATCAGAATATGAATTAATGACGATGGCTTGTGATTGGCCAAGAGTAAGATTCAGCTCTGATATTATTTGGCATTTGTTGGTTGGGAACTCAGCTTGATCTTCTGATCAGCACATGTAACTCAGTCATGGCTGAACTGCTGTCTGCACTGGCATTTGAGAATATTGCTGCTATTATTTAGAGAAGGAAGGGGGAAAGGAGTGTTTACTCAAAAGTCAAAAAGTACAAATATTTTGTAAACGTTAGGAGATGGAAAAAAAAAAGATTTTTATTTCGGTTCCATTTGATGAAAATGGCTTACTTTGAGATGCACCATTCACAGAGCTGATGCACCTGTACAAAAATGTTTAAATACAACTATAACAAAAAAATACAAAAGAAAAAGAGTGAATAAACACTCCAGTGTGTTTTTATGATTCCTTTATGCTTTTCCTCTCATCACTCTAACTTCCGGGATTTATTCTGTGTGCTGTACTACAACGCTGGTTAACTTCTTACCATGATAACACACAATCCATGACAGTATAAAGATTTCAGTGAATTACCCCAAGTGACCCATAAACTGCTGTTATTCCTACAGATACATTTTTTTTTTTAAAAAAAACAACAAAAAACAAAACAATTTAAATGTTTTGACAGTTTCATTCAGCCACTTCTTATTTTTTAATATGATAGTAGATATAGAACCATACAGGTAGAATGTTTGTAAATAAGGGGAATATAA
The DNA here is from genome assembly GCF_900634775.1 of Gouania willdenowi. Lineage (NCBI taxonomy): Eukaryota > Metazoa > Chordata > Actinopteri > Blenniiformes > Gobiesocidae > Gouania > Gouania willdenowi. The sequence continues at coordinate 25,084,150 of NC_041051.1, forward strand.
CGTTAACGCTTGTTTTTAGTCTTTATTTTATGTATAGCTGGAAAAAGGGGCAGGGATGAGGATTTAAATATATTTGACATGGATCTCATTGTGGCTGCTGTTGTTTAACTATTTTTTTCAACTTGGCTCACCCTGCGCTTTTAAAAAGTCCTGCAGACTTGGATTCAATAAAAAAAAAAACGATCACTAATGCATAATTGTAGCCACTTTAAAATTCCTTGTGTTACCTACTGTGATGGAGCTGTAATGCATCAGCCTGCTAAACACCATTAGTGAAATGTTAGCAGTAAATGAGTGAACGACAAACATTAAAAAACACTTTTTGACCATTTAAGTGAAACTCTGTCTTATTCACCCGATGATCTTTCATAGCACTAACGGGCTACAGTACAGAGTCAAGGACATACCCTGCGACTGCACCTTGAAATGACCTTGAAACACATCAACTACCATCCTGTTGTAACCGTGTTCTCAAAGTTAAAAGGTTTTGTTTCATTTTTATACACCGGCCAGGCAGTTCCAGTTCATAGGCAAGAGAGAGTGTAATTGTGACTGAGAAATCAATAACTTATATTGTTCTAAAATTGAGGGGTTGTGTTTTTATGTCAGAAACTGCGTATAGAAGGTGGAATATAAAACAGCTCCTTGAGGGTCCCACATGTAAGCAGCAGTATTGATTTTCAGAGTCCTGGTCCAATTGTGGCTCCACAGATTTTTGTCAATGTCCTTTCAAAAAGGGGAGACTGGCTCTAAAGTATACAGCAGAAGTTTTGACACAGCCCAACTTTGCCTCGTGCCCTCTATTTCGCCCAACCTGCCGAATTGTCGTCGTTTTTAAAGCCACACAGAATAACGGAGTCTTGTATTTGCACAGTTTCCATGGTTTCTCTGAGGACACAGCTGGAGGATGGAAGATTTCCCCCGTTGGCAACTCCTGTTAAGAGATTCAGTGGCATTACAACATAAAGAGAAAATAATCCCTCCAGTTTGTGTGGGGCTATGTGCTTGTGCCCACTGGCAAGTGGCTGGGAGAGGAGTTTGAGTGACAGGCTCAGCATGTTTAGTGTGAGTGTGTTCGCTGTGCTACCCAGTGAGGAGGGGGAATATTCACACATATCCCATGCAGTTTAGCAGTAGCTATGAACAACCATACATTAGTGGGGAAAAAAAATGGCAGCTGTTATTTTTATTGCCTTAGGATTTACAGGGTAAAATCACTCTCTAATTTCCAGCTGGTTTTCCTGCTGCGCTACCCCTACTGCTGACACGGCTTTTTATTCTGTCCTAGCTGGCTTGATCAGACAAAGCCACAGGGTGCTGTGTGTGTGTGTGTGTGTGTGTTTATGGTTTTGAGCCTGGGAGTGGTGGTCGGGGTCTGTTTTGGTACCCTGATATTAAAACTTTTCCTCACCTCTCTACTCTTTAAAAATAAAAAGGTTTACTAGCAAATAAAGTGCCTGACCACGTGTTTCGGGATGTTTTTACTTCCATTGCAATGATTGACCAATCAGATAAGTAAATACTGTAATTGCAACGGTTTTTGAAAACAGAAAAAAAAGGAGAGTCATGGATTATTCAACATTAGCAAGTAACCTTAAAGCAGAACTAAGTAACTTTTTCACCTTAATAAATCCTTCTCGTAGTCCATGTGAGGGTAATACAAGTGTTTATGGGGTGATTGGGGGGTCTTTCATCCCCCCTGCTGTCTCTGGCCAGAAAACCGCACTTGCAACTTTCCCTGCCTCCGACCCGGTGGCAAGACATACTGCTTTACGGCAGCCCAATACAAACTAATGCTAGATTATGACCAGCCCCTTGACTGCACACGGTTGTCTACAAATTCACCTTTCTCAAACTTATATCATGACGGAGGCAGCAAAAAAAAAAACGGCAGAAAAGAACCTTTGTTCGAGGAACGGAGCAACTCCATGCAGTGACAGCTCAGCAGCAACACACAGCAAACACACACACTGTCGTCACGGCATCAGGCATGTACACACACTTGTAACCCAGTGCTCCATCAGGCAGCACACACACAAATATCCATCCATCCATCTATCCATTTTCAGAGCCGCTTTGTCAGCACACAAACAAACACATCACACACATTTCCACACTCCCTTCCGTATTACTCCCACATCATTAATTTATTTTGCTTGTTTTTCTTCCTCATACTGTTCACATGGTCACATGGGACTATATGTGTGAAAGCACACAAAGTGTCACTGTTGTATTAGGATTTTTATGACAGTGACATAACCAAAAGGGACCTTTAGGGGGAGCGCTAAGCACGAGTTACTTAGTTCTGCTTTAAATTATAAGTAAAGACCTTTCATTTAGAAATATATCTGAAAGTAATCAAATTGTGAATATAGCTTCTCTTTTGTATGCATGTATTAGTAAATCTGATTCAGAATAAGTCAGTCCTCACCAGCCATGAATCTCTCTTCACGAATTAACTGCAAACAATAAGTGCTTTCCTCACTCATATGAAATCAACTTCAAGACTCTTTGATGTCTTTCCTTTTTTCCTTTTAGTGTTGTCAGCTTTTTTAGTCCCTGTATTTTTGAGTTATGATATCTATACTGAGTTAGTTTTGCTAATCACAAATAACATCTGATCCAATCTTACCTTGGTAAGTACTATATTTTGGACATTTCTCCATGGGCCTTGAGCAAATAGCATTCTACTGATCTTAATTTTTGGCAGGGCATCCAGTTCTGCTCTTATTGGATGATTATGAGGCTTTAAGATTTTTTGGACATGCTAGAGTCCTTTAAAATGATTAATTCTATAATCTGGTATTGTGTATAATCTAACAACACAGCCTTGTGGGCTACCTCAGTGTCACTGGTTGGTGTTTGTGTCGACACAGACACTGCTACAGATCTCTTGCTGTAGGGAGTGGGGATGTAACGATTAATCGTAAGGCAGTTAAACATTGATTCATAGGTATCACGGTTCACATTAATACTGTGAAAATCGCAGTACTTTTTTAAACAGCAGAGGGCGCTGAATATCCTTCTCTTGTCCAGAAGTGTAGGCAGCGGGCGGAATTTGCTACTACTTCCTTTCTGGCCGCCTTCTACTCTTAAACATGTTCATAAATTATTCCTTACCCCTTTAGCACCGAAAGAATATCTGTAATATTACGTGAATATCTGTAAGAGTCACGTTTTTCTATTAGCTCTGTCTGTTAGTGCATAGCATATCTTCTTCACTGCAAGAATATCTGCATGCCAACAAGTAACAAGTCCAATTGTTTAGACACAAAATACATTTTCAGTTGCACTTTTAAAAGAAAAAGAACTATTATGCAGTTTTGCATTGTTTACTATAGAACCATAATTTAAATTAATAGGCTTCTTCTTCATTTGTATTATTCCTTTATTTATTTTATTCAAGATTTATTTTTAGTCAAATTGCATTGTTTTGAATCGTTTATCAAGGGATTCTTTTGACAATGAAAAATAAAAGGAAAATAGTACAGTATTTTCCCCCCAAAAAATAAAGAAATATTTTTCAGTCAATATAAATTTTTCACAAAATCCAGGCAACCCCATTTAAACTCCAGGCGACCACACATGGGGTCCTGACCACAGGGTTGAAAATCACCGATTTAGTGGCTCCTGGTAAGATTTATTTTTATTTATCATTTTTGGTCATCTCACCAAGACTGACATTTCATTTGTTAATTCTCCACTCACTCTTTCCTAAGTATCCCCTGTAGTACCATTGTGTTCCCCTAGGGGTACACCTGCCCCCATTTGAGAAACACACTGCTCATCTGCTTCTGTACATCTGCCTAAAGTGCAAAATTGCTTGATTGGTCCCTGAAAACATCCATGTAAGTGGACAAAGTTTTACATCAGGGGTTTTCAAAGGGAAGGATGTTTGTAGAGGGTGATGACACGAGGCAGCTGATACTGCATCGCAGGGAAAACCAGAATGGGCTCAGCCAACCTAAACTCAAGCTTCTTTTTTCTTCAAATTCAATCTGCAGTAAAAAATTTTATATTTTAGTCTTTAATTCAAACAAAACAAGCAGGATGATGTATGAAGTTTAGTATCCTATTGAAAATAATCAATAGAAAAAAGTTTAACTGCACTCAAACCATTTTAATGGCTATACAATGTACTTGCTAAAAGTTTGAATTCACTGAGTAGTGTAAACTTGCTATTTTTTCTTAAAACCCACAATTTAAAACAGTACATCTCCTAAAACTACACATTTATTTGAAAAAGGTTATAATCCTACAGGGGTTAAAAAATAAGAGAAATATAAACTTTGTATTAGTGCTACCATTGAGTAAAAACATAAAAATGTATTGGAAAAGGCTCAAAACAGTGTTTTTTATTTAATTTTTATTGCTTCCTCGAGTTTATAGTCTAGATGTGTTTCTTCTTTCCTCCTCTTTCAACTCCGAATCTCTCCAAATAACCAGTCTCTCCACTATGCTGTGTCCCCACTTGAGTGTTAATGAGGCAGATGAATATTCATGAATAGAAGCTGATATATTGCTGTGGGGATGATTGTGTGGCCAGGACACATAAGAATCAGTTAAGCAGTTTACAGATGCCACATAGATTCTGGACTCCTCTACTAATGACACAGATGACTGTTTTGTTCTAGTTAGTGATTGTAGCCATACCTTCTTTAAAGGCATTTACTACTACTTAGAATACTGCTATCTTTACACTGCTATCTTTATACTCTAGCTTACTTTCCTTTTGTGGTTTGAGATCACAAACTATCATGTTTAACCCTCCTATTATCCTCAAATATTACTAACACATTATTGTACTCTTAGGGGATATTTGCCTCCAGAAAATAATTTTCAGATAATCGTTGACCAACTTTTTGTGTCAGGCACTTTGTTTATTTGTTGAATACTTAAATAACCCTTTGATAATGCAACAGCTAATACAACTTGGAATCAAATTGACCCCAGAGGAACACCAATGCATGTAATATCAATTGTCCCCATCAAATTAGGAAAAGTCATGAAATATGAAGCAAAAAAAAGTACTTTTTTTCTTTAATGATAAACATTGAATGGGGTCAAATTGACCTCAAGGAAAATAGGAGGGTTAAGTTACTGCTAGCCTTCCTTTTTGTCTTACCCTCTTATTAAAGTGAAAACACAAAAATGTAGTATTTAAGAAGTCATTTTCTAACTGATAGCCCTTCGGACTGTGCAGTGCCTATGAAGTAGCTCACAGTTGTGAGCATCAGTGTCTTGAGTTAGGTTTGTGTTCATAATTTGTGAAACCCTGGTGTATATTTTTAAATTGTGTACAAAATAAATCCATTACTGATAAAAGTGAACTGAAAAAACTAATTAGTGAGATCACTTAATTACATAAGGCTGGGATACACTGTGCGATTTTTTTCGTTGCACTCAGCTCCAGCTCAAACTGTGCGACTCATGTGCAGAGCCCATGGACTGACACGATCTGACTGCTCACACTGTACGTTCATACACGACACGTCGGGGTCTTGTTTCCGGAAATGCAACGTACAAATTAGAAGAAGAATAAGAAGAACTCTGAAGCATCACCATTAAGACAGACGGAGAAGAAAAACCCGGAAGTGGAGAGACAGTCGCATATCTCAGCAAAAAGAGCTTTAAAAAAGAAAAGACGGCGATGTGATGGACCAGGAGCCTACGGTGTTTGCGTATGCGCAGTGTGAGCGTTTACGGTAAGCCGGTCCGCGGCACTGCTTCAACTGTGAAATACCCTCACGAGGAGCGACTAGATTTCAAACATGTTTGATTTCCTTACGACCATAAGATTGCTGATCAGGAGCTGGTCGTGAGGTGTTCATCGCTTCTCCTGACCTCATGTATACTACGCGATGCATGACACATGATCTCGCAGAGACTCGCACAATCCCACAAAATAGACGCATGAGTCTATGTGTGTATGCCCGCCTTTAAATGTTCACAAATGCAGAGATAAAACAGGGAAAACAATAAGGACGCCTGGAACAACAATGATAAGAACAAAATAAGATAAATCCAAATCCACATCAATGTTTACTTAACCTAACAACTAAAAGCAATACTATGAAATAAGTATGAAAATAATGTCAAAGTGAAATCCTACAAGAATCATTGTGTTTCAGGTCATAAAACATTTCACCAAAGAAAATAATACAAATCCACAAAATAGTCACAGTAGCAATATGTGTAGTCATTGAAAACAGATATGACACGAGCAAACCTCTTGGAATGCAATCTAAAAACGATGTGAGTCGGGTGCTCAGTTGTTGAAAAAGGCCAGGAATGTGAGAACAGAGCAGAAATGAGATAGCAGAGTCAAATAAGTGATATATCAGAAATAATTCCCAAGCTAGAGGCACCATGGGGAGAAAAGGAAGACTGGCATGGTGATGAAATGTAAATGAAGAAGACGCTGATCAAAGAGACGTTAGGGATCTTTGTGTGAAGAGCAGACCAACGCTGACAAAGAAGAAAATGGACATGGAGCATGTGTTACGTATACAATGTTTGGTTTTCGAACATTCATTTTCAGAAGTTTTTGAGGGATCTTTGGCTTGATGACCCAAACCCAGTGTTTGCTGCAGCCTGCCCTGAGGTTAGGGTGTATTCCAGTTCGTTGGGGTTAAAAGGCTTTCTGTCGGAGCTGCTTACGAGATACTTCCTGCTAAGTATGTATTGTCTGTACCAGGTTTGGTGGACTGAATGATGTGTGCAATCCTGAGCACAAAGGTACACATTCTGCCTCGACTTCAAGGAGAACACACTTTCTGTCCACACCTTGAATAATTACACACCTCGGCCTCTCGGTTTGCCATGTGGGCTGCGCTGCTCAAAGTTTAACTCTAGGTTAGTGGTTGAATTTTTCCCAATGCTAATAATTCAGCATTCCATTAGTTCAGGCAGGCACGGAAGTCAAGCTAGTCCAGCCCCTTCATCTGTTGGTAGCTATTAACAACTGACAGCATCCATCTCCTAATCAGTTAATCATCCAGCTGATCATGTTCCATGCTTCCCATTGGTTAGAGTTAGTTTCAGTGCTGCATTTAAACCATAAACGCCTCGCCAGCTCCTCCTCTACTGTCTAATTAAAGAGAGTCTTCTAGTGGCATCAAACATCTGTGCTTCTCTTCCAAGGGGTCATGCTGACCGCTCTCTCTGTTTATGCCTGTCTATGTAGCTCAGGGAAGAACGAACGGGAGCTCCCTTCGCTTCGAGCTTTCCACGCAGCTGCTGGAAGGGCAGAGAGGTCCCAGAACAGAGCCTTACAGCCAAATCTAAACAGCATGCTAAATAATGCTGACTAAAGTGATCCTGACTGAACTAAGTTCCTTCCTTGTACTCATTTATAAATATAGTGTTTTGTTAGGGCTGGGTTGGTTTACTCTTTTCCTACCTGCCTAAAAACAAAGTTGGTACTTTTGTAATACAAAATAATTACAGTTCTATTTGTAGTGCTAACCTGGCTTTTCATATTTTCTTCAGGTGGAATTAAACATTGGCGAAATGGCCAAGTTAAATATATACCGTTAAAACAGGCCTTATGCTATGACGGCAAGGTTAGACAATTCACGCACTGTCCAAATCTAAGTTACAGTGCCTGGCGCGGACTGTTCCTGAGGTGTTGGGGAGGACTGAAAAAAAAAGTCCATCTGTGAGCAGTCTGTACTCAGGAAGGCATGGAGACTATTGTTGAACCCATATCACATCCTTCACACGGAATAGGAGGTCCTGCTTTCTGGCAGAAGGTACAGGATGTTGAAATATATGTAACTGTTTAAAGCACTCTTTTGTATCCACTTCCATCAAAATGTTGAGTACTTTTCAATAGTTAAAATAAGCAAGGAGTAGAGCAAACCATAAGATGAAGGAACAAAACAAGAAAGACAGCTCTTCTATATGGCTGTTTAGTCTCTGGATGGACTTTGTATGGTTTTGATAAACTTATCTGTATTTAAACTAGTTTAACCCTTTCATGCATAAATTGTGATAACCTTAGTGAAGATTTGTTTCCCTGGGTGTTTTTTTTTATTACCAAGTTGTTTTTAAAAAACAGACATAGGTGGTCAGAAACTGTACAACCAAATATTAAAGTCAGCGTGTAGGATTTGGTGATAACTATGAGAGAAGGGTTGAGTATTATTACACTGGCCTCAGTTGCTCGTATCTTACGGATACCTGAGAAAAGGGTAGAGAAATTCTTATTCTCTTACCCTAAAATTGACATGCTTTTTTTTACCACAAAAGTGCCGTATTTTCCGGGCTATTGATCGCACTGCAATTTTCCAAGAAAAATCCATACAAAGTCCGCTCTTAACCATTAGACCATCACCGTCCAAACCATAGAGCACATGGTCAAATAAAGAAGAGAGGAACCAGAACAAGTGGTTGGTAGGACAAAATATCAGGTGGGGATAGGGAACATTACAGTAATGATGAGGTTCATGGGTGGTGAGGAGCTGACTTATTGAGAATCAGATATACAAATATGCGTAGGGGTGATATGTTTGAAGCAGGCAGATTGATACAACGTTAATCTTTTAAAGCAGATGTGTTGCAACAGAATTTCTTGATTGCTTATTTTGCTGAGGGTGAAAATCACCTCATTTCCTGATTGAGGCATCATTGCATCATAAAAATCACTAACATGTTCCTTATACAAGTTTTGAATCTAAATAATTCTTCCTATGATGTCAAGAAAGGAGGAGAGTTTATTTTTATGTGTCAGTGTGATCGCTGATTTCACAGACTGACGGCAGCACATATAGAAAATTGTTGGGTTTATTTAAATTTTAACTTTCATTGAACCATACATCAAAATGAACATTGGATAGTCTATTTCTTTAAAATTAGAATGAACATGTTTTACCATTTCACGAGGACATTAAAAATATGTTCTTTCACTTTGTACTCTGAGTTTTTCTTTTCAATTTCAAAAGCTGAGTCTCATGGTCGAGTGACCGTTGAGTGCAGATGGACCGAGTGGCTCCTTCTGTGGAGACACAACGGATGCCTTTCCATTTTCCTTGTATCTTCAGGCCCCTTGTGTTCATAAAGAAATGTTGCACCGCTACTTAATGTTGTCAGTTCCAGTCTGAAGGGCATCCATACTGATTCTCATGCACACACACATCCTCACCCTGTAGTCAGGTGGGAACGGTGGAGGTCGGCTAATTTATCAGCGCGCTGACTGTAAGGCTACGGGGAACCCTCCATCTTCATCAGTTCACTCAGCAAATGGGCAAACCACAGTCACTGTGGCTAGATTCAGCTCATGTGTCTCCATTAAACGTCAGTAACAAAGGTTGGACTGAGTTTGGCTCTTATGTTCCAGTAATAAAGGATGTGCTTTAGTCATGTACCATATGAAACTGCTTAAGAACATTAGTATTCCATCATTGGCAAAGGCCCATCCCTTTAGTGGTCATACAAAGGTCACCTTTGCCAGTGTATTAAAGAGTCACGTGACATTCAATATCTGACACAAGGTTAAACAAACACATTTTTTGTATTTCTTTTTTTAACACTTCAAATTTACCATGCATGTTGAATACTTTGGTAGATTGGTTTTGGTCCACAGGGTTAATATAATGATTTTACATGTTTTCAATATGCTTACATTGCCTTTGAGGAGGGATTCTAACCAAAAGAGGGAACCGAAACAAAGAATGGATTTTCACCTACCAGCTATACAGGATAAAGCAAGCATAGAAGATGAATTAATACAGTATAAATGACTTTATTAAGGTATAAATAACTCAGTTTAAGTTTAACATGAAGTAAATAATTTTAAACTTTAACGCACTCAACAAAAGGTAAACAATGAAGTAATCAGAAAACAGTAGCTGAGTTTCCATTACCCTTGGAAATGCACAAAATCTAAATAGCGCAATAAAAACTGGTACTAGGAACACCTGAATTTCGAAAAAGCACTTAAATATCGCTAAAAAGTTTGGCCGTTTTCATGAGGTATTTCAGACGTAAAGGCGCCATTGAAACACTTTTTCCGCAAATACACGTCACAGAATGTGACGTACCTGGTCACGTGACCACTTCTATCAGAGAAGATATGACGCGTTACGTGTAAACAGAAGAGAAGACCGAGACATTTCCTCAGCATTATACATGAAAGTTATTACTGCCACATTAGACGTGAAGCAACAAAGGAAAACAGAGTGTTACAAGGAGGTTCTAAGTGTTTGTCTTTTTGCAGCAAAGTCCCACATGAACACAATCAAAGGCAAATTATACCTTGTCGAAGTTTAAAAATAGTGCTTTTATTTTGCGAAAATCTGTAATAGAAACCCAGTTAGTGACTGACAAATAAGTCCCAAAACGTAAGGCTGACATTAGCATTTTTGGGTAAAATTTGAAAAGGGAGTTAATTTGGTAAAATAATCTTTTGAAACATGTCAAAGGTGACATATGTTGGCAGAATTAATGCAGTGGTAAAAATATACACTGATGAAGAACTGTTTAGCTTCTGTGTTGTTTTAATTCACTATATGTATTTTTAACCAGTCATTATTTATCAGATACTCCTGAAGTGAGTTAAGAAATTAAATCTGTAAATGCTCAACTGATATTGAGCTAATGTGCACTACTACTGAATTATTTACTTAGCTTCTATTGCCTGCATGCTGTTCCCAAATCCACTTCCTGTTCAGCAAAATGTGTTCATTGATGAAAAAACACACACACTGTCACCAAAATACCTAAGAATAGAATAGAGTTTATTGCCACATAAGTTCAAAAGAACAGGTACAATGGAATTGAAATGAACAACAACAACAAATCAGCCTAGTCAGTATAAGTTAAGGTGCAAAAACAAGGAAAAAACCTTTAGAGTATAGGCTGGCTGTGAAATTGGGGGAGTATTTAAAAGTAAATGCATGAATGAAATAATAATATGAAAGCGCAAACCCCAACATCGCCCTCATTGTGGAGACTCTTTATGCCATTGCAGAGATGGCTGTGAGCGTCTTGGAGCTGAGCTTTTACTACTGCGTGTAATTACCTAAATACAGACCTACAGAAAAAACAACTAATAGAAAAACTTATTTTCTTTAGGTAAAGTGTTAACCAACTATGTCTTCTGTACATCTTAACCATCTTAAATTTCAACCCATACTAAAGACCCATTATTATAATTTATAACTGTATCATCAAATTAATTATGTTTGATTTTGTCAGTTCACTTTGTATTTCGAAATATTAAGTTAGTAAAAATTAAAAATGTACTAATCTGACTTGGGTGATTCGCTTACTGAGTGCAAACACTAATTTGTTGTGTAGCATTGCACCGCTGGATGAAACTGAGCTAATACTGATCAGTATAATTCAAATTCATTATCCAAATGGAGGTCTCGATTCAGAATCATACTCAAAATAAGAGTAGAAAAAAATCAAATCACAGGCTTAACCAACTTCTTCAATGAGGCTCAGTAGTGTGTGTGGCCTCCATATGCCTGCACGCACACCCTGCAAAGCCTGGGCATGCTTTTGATGAGGCGACAGATGTTTTCCTGAGGGATCACCTCTCAGACCTGGATCAAAGCATTAGTCAACTCCTGGACAGTCTGTGGTGCGACACGGCGTTGGTGGATGGAATTAGACATGACGTCCCAGATGTGTTTGATTGGATTAAGGTCTGGGAAACAAGCAGGCCAGTCCATACCATCAATACCTTCCCAGTTCCTAATGGCAGTCAGGATACCTCTGGCTAGCACATGGAATGTTGTGTGACCCTCCAAAGAGCTGCCTCCTCAAACCATCACAAACCCACCGCCAAACCTGCCCTGGCGTCTCCAGACTCTGTCACGTGTGTCAAATGTGGCAAAGCAGCAAGGTTTTCAAAAATAAACATAATTCTTCCACAGCTTACAGATTCAAACATGTTATTTAAATTATTTTGCTTTTATTGTACACAGCATAGTATTTAAAATGTCTAATGAAAAGGATAAGCAGACCATTACAAAATACAAAAGTGGCCCATACATATGTACCATCTTTCAGAAAAGTGACGAAAGTGGCATAATTTCATGCGGTATGTGGCATTGCTCCTTCTGTTCCTCTTTGCACTAAGGCACAGATAGCAGTCCTGCTGCTGGGTTGTTGTCCTCCCACAGGCCCTCCATATCTCCTGGTATTTCCTCCATGCTCTTGACACCGTGCTCACAAACTGAGTAAACCATTCTTGCTCCAGCGTGTTTTGATGAGCTGCACTACATGAATATTTTCTGTGGGTTGTAGACAGCCTCACGTTACCTCTGCTGGTGAGTGCACTGGCAAAATGCAAAAGTGACTGAAAATCAGCCAGACAGGATGAGGAAGGAGAAAGGTCTCTGGTCACCACCTGCAGAACCATTTATTTAAAAGGGTTGTCCTGCTAATTACCTCTTATTGCTACCTGTTGTCAGTTCCATTTGCACGACCGCAGGTGAAAGTGATTCGCAAATTTGAGTTGCTTCCTAACTGGACAGGTTGATTACCCGGAAGTGTGATTGACTTGGAGATGCATTGTGTTGTTTATGTGACAAATGTACTTCAAGCCACAGTTGTTATCATCCAGCAATACATTTGTTGTAAGGTTTTACAGTTACACCATCTGAACACCTCAGACAGCACAAGAAAGTTGAGAAAAACAAACTTCCACTGAGATCGCGTAGCCATAACACATTTGTAATATTAATGTTTACTGTAATATGTTACTTTTGTTGCAGTCACTAATGCAATGGTCATCTCCAACTGTCGAGTAGTGCTGAATGTTTCTCTCGGCAACAAATGTGAGGAAAGAGGACCTCATCAGCAATTTTATTTTGTAACACCGAATTTCCACTGGATGCGTAACTTCTTTGCTGCATAACGGTTCTGTAATCCGCTGTCTGTCAAATGCCCACTGCATCTGTCTGTGATGCGTAACTGTCAGGAGACTCAGGAGATCTCTCTAATTCACGCATAATCACGCGATATAGCATGTTGTAGTCAATAGAAAGAGAACCACAAAGCCATATATACAGTTCATTGTGTCCTTCAAGAGGAACAGAAGTTCTGTCCTGTAGGACTTCCTTTTTTGGGGAGATTAATGTGATTCAAACATGGATAAGTGCAACATTTGTATGTCAAATACGTGTCCTGTCTAGGGTGTCTGATACAGTGGGGCAAAAAAGTATTTAGTCAGCCACCAATTGTGCACTTAAAAAGATGAGAGAGGCCTGTAATTTTCACCATCGGTATACCTCCACTATGAGAGACAAAATGAGAAAAAATTTCCAGAAAATCACATTGTAGGATTTTTAATGAATTAATTGGTAAATCCCTCGGTAAAATAAGTATTTGGTCACCTACAAGCAAGCAAGATTTCTGTCTCTCACAGACCTGTAACTTCTTTAAGAGGCTCCTCTGTCCTCCACTCGTTACCTGTATTAATGGCACCTGTTTGAACTCATTATCAGTATAAAAGACACCTGTCCACAACCTCAAACAGTCACACTCCAAACTCCACTATGGCCAAGACCAAAGAGCTGTCAAAGGACACCAGAAACGAAATTGTAGACCTGCACCAGACTGGGAAGACTGAATCTGCAATAGGTGAGCAGCTTGGTGTGAAGAAATAAACTGTGGGAGCAATTAATAGAAAATGGAAGACATACAAGACCACTGATAATCTCCCTCCATCTGGGGCTCCATGCAAGATCTCACCTCGTGGGGTCAAAATGATCACAAGAACAGTGAGCGAAAATCCCAGAACCACACGGGGGACCTGGTGAATGACCTGCAGAGACCTGCAGAGGGTACATCACAAAGTATTGAGATTAACTTTTGTTATTGACCAAATACATATTTTCCACCATAATTTACAAATAAATTCATTAAAAATCCTAGTCTGATTTTCTGGATTTTTTTTTCTCATTTTGTCTCTCTTAGTTGAGGTATACCTATGATGGAGACCTCTCTCATCTTTTTAAGTGAGAGTGCCTGCAAAATTGGTGGCTGACTAAATAATTTTTTGCCCCACTGTATGTGATTGCAGAATCTCTCCTGGTCAGTTCTAGTCAAACTGCCCTAAGCAGGCCAGATACCATCGTACTGATAGCATTTACCAAGATCTCTTCTCAGAGGCTCTGTCATTGTTATGACTAGCACTATCAGGAACATACAAAACCCTGAGAGCACAGAACAACGGCAGATTCATTGGGGGGGACACACGGAAACCTTTGAATCCCAGACCGGTTGCTTCCAAAACCCATTGAACAAATAAACCCTGTGTCCACATCTGACCAGCAACCCTAAAACTTGACTCCATCTCATTCCATTCAAAACTGCCACGGCAGTGTACTACCGCTTACTGCATGAAGAAAGCTGAAAATAGGCAGCAGCAGACCCCTGCGACTCTGAAAAGGAGCAAGTGGGCCGGAAAATGGATGAAAATACAATCCGTATTTTATTTTGAAAATCAACCCGATGTTTTATTCTGTGTCTGTACACTACTTCCTGTCACGCGTGAGCTCATTTTTGATGAATTTACGCGTCGTGCTCTGGCATCTGGCAAAAACGGATTGATGGAGTCGATAAGCAGCAGTGACGGACCACATACACGTGGTGGAAATTGACACATTTACCAGAATGAAAATGTATCAGCTCCTTTGTCATGTAGCAGTGGATACGTAACAGTTACGCAGTGGAAAATTGGGGGTCATGAGTGGTCATCTTCACTATCGGTTAATATTAACTTTGAAAGTCTACTAATCTTACGTTACTCAACATATTGATCAGTTTTGAGATGGCCTAAAACTATTTTAACGGGGAACATTTACATAGCAAGTGTACAGTGCAAACAAAATCACAGGGATGAGCTATAAAGTTCAAATAATATAATGAATGTGACTAAAAAAGATTATGTACAGAACAATTTAACTCCAATAAAAATGTACATAACCATAAAAGTATGAAACGTGTCCTGATAAGATAATAAAGGTTAAAAAACATTTAAATTAAAAAAAAAAAATACAATACAAAATACATACTGTATTATACTGATTATAATAATACAGATTGATTATAATTATCCTTTTGTGTTAAAGAAATACTCAATGTTTACATACAAGTTACTATACTATATTTCACTTGGCCAAATCCCTGAGAGCAAAGAACAATTTCACCACCACACGGCACGACATTATTAAAAACTTGAATTTATACAAGTTTAAAGTAACACAAGTTTTGAAATGCCCTTCTTCCCTTTCCAGAGAAATACAAGAGATATTAATAATCTAGAAACCACAGGTTCATTAAGTGTTTTCAACAGGTTGGCAGCAAGAGGGCCATTAGAAGTCCTTACATTAGGAAGCATATTATCTCGTGGCTGCTGCTGCACTTTGAAGCAGCAAAAATACAGATTGACTTCTTGTAAAAGCTTCTTTTAGACTTAGTTTTTAAAAGCGCCTGCTGTTTCTTTTTTCTCCTGCCATGTGATATGTCAGGGCCGCATTCTGTTCTCAGTGAAGGCTGCCTGTCTGCATGGTTGTCCTCCTACGTCTCCTTTCTCCTTGGCCTCCATGGCTCCTTTTGCTCTCACCACCCAGCCTGGTGATCAAAGTGCTCTATTGCAGGGTGCTGAGTGGGTTCCAGCGGCGACAAACATCTGAAAATATGTGGACGTCATTACAATTCTGTCTTCTTTTGTGATTACAGGCTTTGTGACAGGTGTCAGCGTTCCCATCAGCTCACATTAAGCCACGGTTCTGTGCCGCCATCACTGCTGCTGGTAATCCTTTAATGTTAAATCTTCCTCACCAGCCCAATCAATTATATGTGATTACACTGATGTCAAAGTCTTTAGCATCCGCCTGAGCGGCACCAACTGTCACCGTTGACGACAACATTGTGTCCACCTCTTATTTTAGTCAATGGAGCTCAGGTTCACAACAAAAGCTATTGTTTCTCTATACAGATGATGAAGTTTAGATTTTTTATTAGTAATTAGATCTATTATGAAATATTCTGATGATTCTCACCTACAAAAAATAAAATAGAAAAAAAAAATTACTAATTTTTCAAATATTTTTCTTCTATGTACTCTAATTTTGCATCAAGTGCACAAAACAACTGAGATCCCTAAACCAACAACTATTTAATGTTCAAAGTCACAGGTTTAGGGTGCTGAACATAAAAAGTTGGTCACTGTTTCATAGCTGACATTTAGCTCACTTTCCTCACCTTTTGCTCATTTTTCTTTCATTTGAGACAAATTGATGTAAAACAGCATGTTCTATATCATTGTTAAAAATGTGTAAACATGAAAAATAAATCTAAACATTCTTTTCATTTATTTCATGTATTTATTTGGCATACATAAAAAAAAAAAAAACAATATTTAAGGTGCAAGGGAGAAAACAAAGCCCAAATTGCTTGTATAAGAACTCCATCTCTTTCAATAAACACAAACAGTTTAAAACAATGTCTAACAAACAAACACTTATAAAATCTAGAGACAAAATGCACAAATGAACTTTGATAGGTGGAAAACTAATATATAAACAAAGTTCACAAAAAATGATATCAAAATACATATGAAAATATTGGACAAAGTATGAATTGAAGATCAAAAAAGAAATACAAACTTAAAACATACAGTATATGCATACTGTATACCTACATACGTATATACATACACACATGCAAACACAAACATACAAGTTACACTTGGATTGTAATCATGGTGGCACAGAGTAATGTTAATGTTAATCTAAATGTAAAAGTAAAATCTAAATGTTAAATCTAAATGTTAAATTGGTCGCCATGTCTAATGCTAAATGTTTGGAAATCATAAAAAAAGTGGGCTAGATTTAACATTTAGATTTAATATTTACATTTAAATTGAATATTTCCTTTTAGATTTTTTTTTCATGTTTACACATTGTTTTTTAACAATGATATAGAACATGCTGTTTTACACAAAGTTCTCTATCAAATGAAAGAAAAATTAGCTAAATGAGAGGTACGTGAGCTAAATGTTCAAAATATGTAAAAAAAAAAAAAAAAAAGGGGGGGGTTTCAGTTTTTAAATTTGGCACCCCATACACTGGTCATTGAAATTACCCATTTTTCAAAACGGAAAACAATTGGCAGTTCATACAGATAATCATTGTTTGAGGATGTGCTGTGGGAATCTATTCAACTAAACACCTCCAATTTACAACTTGACAGGAAATGTTTTATCCGTTGAAATAAATTGTGACTGTGCTTTCTCATTCATCTGTGCTATCTTGAGTATGAGCCTCTATTGGCCACAAGGCTTCTCCTGCATTTCCGGCATGAGCGCTCCGTCACACCGACATTCACACATGGCCTTCAAGCGTCTCTAAATATCATAAAGCTGTGAATTTAGGTTCTAACACTTTCTAACACACACAAACACACCATGAGTAAGCGTTGCTTGTGTTTCTTTTCTCATGCAAGGATGCATCAGCCACTCTCTTTTAACAGTGAAACATGTTTTTCACACTGTGTATTTAGAATCTCTTAATCACCAATTATTCCCATTTTGATGTTTTCTCACCACCAACACCAGCTTTGTCTTAAGTATTACCATCTCACTGTAATATATAATTTAATCCAAACTAAAAAAAAATCCAACAAAGTAGAAAATAGGGGAGGGGGGATATATGATACTGGGCTCATAATAACGATAAAATGTTTTTGGAAAGGAAAAGAAACACCAGTTTGAAAAATAACCATTCTTTCATTTAATTACAACTGTTGCGTTTAACCCTTTCAACTCAATTTTAATATAAACAATAACTGAAAACAATATTAAACAGTCACATTTTTCATTCTACAAACAAAACTCAAAAACAGAGACTGACAACTCATGCCAGTCTAAAATGAAAACCAAATATAGTCATTATCTAGTCATGGGAATGTATGCTCCACACACATAAGCCTACAATATTGTAATACCACTACGATATGTCTTGTGGTGTTATGATATTGTGATGTCATCTTGCACAATAAATTGTCCTTCCCTTAAAATAGTCCACAAAACACAAAAGGCCCAAAATTCTCTAAGAAGCAAACATTTAGGCTCCAGGAACACGAGAAGCAACAAGGAGGAGAAGAAATGAAAACCCAGGACATGAACACCAGCAAACACACTGTGTTGTTTGGTGCACAATCCTTCTTAAATATTTTACGGAATGTTAACAGGGCATGAAAAACTCTTGAGTAAAGACAATCTCTCTGCCCTTACACACTTGCAAGGCAGGGGGTGCCAAATTACAAGAAGAACCTAAGAAGAACCCCCTGGAGAGTGAAGTGATCCCTCCCCGAACCTGACAGAGCTGTGATTGTACCCGATCAGAGTCTCTCATACTACTGATACGCTTTTATGAAGCAACTGTTGAAACTTCCTAGCTTGGTTGTTAAGCCACACCCACTTCCTTACTTTTTGTAAGAAAGTGGGTGTGGTAATACCGCCGTTTCTTCGAAAGAAACCGAGCCAACAAACATGGCCATGTCGAAGATGTTCAGAGCTGTGCTCTGCTCTGTTTTAAAAGACCTGGAAATATCGTTGAAACCCCAACAAGAAGAGTCTTTAAAACCGTAAGTCTGTATCGCACTACACGCCCATTTCCTCTGCCGGCTCTGTTTAGGGAGCCAGCTTAGCTTGTCGCGTTATGGTCGTCATGTCCACTCTTGATTTGATTGATTGCGCGTGTTTGTCCCGCCCCCAGAACCCAAATGCTCGGGGAGCGCTTCCAGACAAATGGCCTATATTAAACATTGAATAATACAAGGAGATTAGGATGGATTCCAGGCAAGAAACTTTCTACATTCACGCATTGGGAAATCAAAAGATAAGCGCACGAACGCACACGGGGAACAAACGCACAAGCGCGCACACTCTCAGATTTCTCTGTAACCTGTATCCCTCTGGTTAACAGACATCTGTCATCACTACTATGTGAAAAATGCGAGCACAATGTCCAGCAGTGGCTCTGTGGAGAGTGTGATTCCTACCAGGTTTGAAGGAAAAGGAGGTGAAGAAGAGTCAGCGATGCCGTGGAGTGCATACCTTATTACTATAACTGCATTATACAAAATGTGACCATGCAACTTCCGGGACATACAGTACATGATCTGCAGCAA
This sequence comes from Gouania willdenowi, assembly GCF_900634775.1. NCBI lineage: Eukaryota > Metazoa > Chordata > Actinopteri > Blenniiformes > Gobiesocidae > Gouania > Gouania willdenowi. Next base: position 25,103,305 of record NC_041051.1, read on the forward strand.
ATACCTTATATTAGTGCTGGGTACCATAGCCCACCTTGAGAGGTCTCAACTTCTTACTTTGCCAGCAAAAAGAAGAGCTGCCAGTGTTAGGTCATACATCCACCTTTGTGTCCCTTCATGTACCAACGTTTGAGAGGCACTGCTTCAATGTGTCCCCATGACCCTGAAATAGGACAAAAGCGGGTCTGGAAATGAATGGATGAATGCTTCAATGTGTATGTATGCATTGACTCACCCTCTTCACACTGTCAGCCTGTCCTTTAATCCTTTATGTGTTACCAAATGCTGGATGAAGATAATTCGCTCTAGCCTTGGTACTTACTTACTTTGAGGTTTCATCGAACAAGATTAATGGTCCCTCCTTCTGCAACGACTGTTGTTTTGAGAGAGTGGATAGGGCTTGGAATGAAAACAACTGAGCAGCGGGGGTGTAGGGAGGATAGGTTGGTAGGGAAAAGTAAATGGAGGCTGGGTGAATCATGATTGTAAAAGATGGAGAGATTGATGAGGAAATGCCACTATGGAGGATTCTGAGAGCTCATTAAATTTGGTCCGTGTTTTATTGAGTGAGAGTTGGGGCCCACTTGTGATTGGTTACATAGTCAAGCATCACTCTTTCGGCTTTTGCGGATGGGGTGTGGAATTGGCTGCATTTGTTTTGTATGTCAGCAGAATTTTATTTAAATGTCAGCCTTTCTCTTAGGATGCAAATGAGAAAGAAGCACGATGCTGTGATGAAACGATCTCCTACATGTGTTTCTGTCGCATTACGCCAGCGTAGCCTGAGTCTTTGGGATTTAGTGGGTTGTTGTATGGCTGTAAGGAATTAGCAGTCCTTCATCCCTCCTCTCCTTAGAAAGACTCTATTGCTCATTGGCTGTGTGTGGGTGGATCACGGCATTTGGCTGCGATGACAGTTGTGCTCTTAATTGTGTCAGTTATTCTCCCTCGGTGGCTCTTTCTGAATGTAGTGGGCGCTTGATGTAACCCCACTGGCATTTATTCCTCTCTATGTTCAGAGTTTTTAAAAGGCTTGGCAGGTTATTAGGAGTGACGAGACAATGAGAAGTTGATTTTTCTTTTTCTTCATGATTTTAGTACTGCTCAAAAATTTTTATTTTTTTATTTCATTGGCTTTCCTTCATCTTTGTCTGTCCTTGTTTGCCCTCTCCTCTATTTATCAGTATGTCATCCCATCCCATCTATTAATTTACGCTTTATTTTCTGCTCCTAACACTTTGTACCTCGATCATGCTTAGGCAGTCCTACAGAACCCAAACCTGTTGGGTTGATGGTAGGACACAATGGACAGGTATGTCCTCCTGTCTCAACTAACTAAGATTACTGAAGGTACAGTGTTAGACTCAAGTAAAGAAGCTGCCATGAAAACCATGTGTTTTTCCAAGCTTCAGGTTATTTCTCATTTTTTTTGTAATCTCTACAGTGAGCCACAGCTGTGATCATGCTCAGAAAGTTAGATTAAATCAACCTTTAGAGGGTTAAATATATCTTAAAATGGTTTATATTTGACATTTTCTATTTGACATTATTTTAAAGATCCAGCTTGGGATGGGCATTACAAATTAATTTAGACTGTAAATACCAAAGTAGGTGGCACTACTTTTATACTGTATACCTGTTAGGGATATAACGATTCACTCAACTCCCAATACGATTTGATTCACAATACTGGGTTCACAATACGATTCTCTCACAATTTATTTTACAAAATGGGACTGTAGACAATTGATGACTGAAAAATATTACTTTATTTTTTTGGGGAAAAAAAACTAGAAAATACTGTACTATTTTCCTTTTATGTTTCATTTTCAAAAGAATCCCTTGATAAACTATTCAAAACAATTGACTAAAAATAAATCTTGAATGAAATAAATAAAGGAATAATACAAATGAAGAAGAAGCCTATTAATTTAAATTCTGGTTCTATAGTAAACAATGCAAAACTGCATAATAATTCTTTTTCTTTTTAAGTGCAACTGAAAATGTATTTTGTGCCTTAAGAATTGGACAGCAAATCAGCAAAATGAGTTACATCATTAGCGAATGATTGAAAATTATTTGGAAAATGCACCATTTAGCAACAAAGTTTTTCAGGCCTAATTGAAAGGAAATGACAGTTTGGAGCGTGACGACAGAAATCTGCTTGACTTTATTTGCTCCTGATGCTGGGAACACACAGGAAACATGTCCATGATGACCTGAGGGGTGTGGATGCCTTTAGACAACTCACAAGTCAAAAATGTAATTAGGCCTGAGGCCATTTACAATAGAATATAATTTGTCATTTACATACATTGTGAGAGACAATTTGTTGCATCTAGCTTTTAAGAATCCAGACAAGAACAAGTAAAACCAATAAAAAAAAAAAATATATATATATATATATATATATATAGAGAAAGTTAGCAATATAAAAAACGTTGTGATAAATAAAATATAAAAACACTGTTAATTGCATTTTTCATTTTTGTAGCTTTTATTGTGTATTAAAGAGTCTGATGGCCTGAGGAATTAAACTGTTACAGAACCAGGTAGTCTAGTCCAGATTGTAAACTAGGTATAGGATTTGAAGTCACAGGAAGGCTGAAGTGATTTTAAGGCCTGGGGTAAATCTTATTTACGTTGCTAAGTACTGTTACTGCAGACTTCCGGTCTGATTTTTTTTGTTTAGACCTGCAAACAATTAATTAGGCTTTTCTGCATCTGGTTTAGACAGAAAACCATTGATTCTACGAATGTTTTTCAAATGGTAATAGGCAGACTTAGTTATAACTTTAAGCTATAACTAGGAAATAAACATAACGATATTTTATGCTTGATTTGTAACCTTTAATAACATGGCATTCAGGCGTGCACTGATTGTTGTCCTTTGACTTTCGAGGCCAAAAACAACCACTTTGCCATTGTGTTAAAATAAATTCACTAAAGTACCAATCAAACCCTGTTTTGACATCTTTAGTTTGTATTATGAACCTCTTTTGGTGGAGCTTCATATGCATCTCTCAGTTTTCAATGAAATCAAACAGTTTTGAGATATAACATTTTTAAGAGCTTGATTTAAAATAATAAAATCTCTCTCTTTCTCAAGTTTTGGAACAGACTGTGGCTCACATGGAATACATATTAGATTTGAGGTTGATATATTTTTTTGTGAAATGATGGAGTCTTTCCTTCCCCTCATTTTTGCCCCAAGCTCTTTTTGGTGAATTCAGGAGAACCAATTTTTGAGACCCAGAACACATCGTACAACAGAGTACACTGGGGTTATTTTGTATGACAGGAGATACAGCCGAGGAAGTGTGTGTGTGTGTGTGTGTGTGGGGGGTAGCGCACAATATAGAGCGCTATAAATGTGAGCTGAATTCTAGCACAATCAAGTCTGTTCACCCATCCATACATTTTTTACCATTTACCTGGGATGGGTTGCCTTTCATTCGAGAATCAAGGTCCAAGGGTTTGGAGGAAGACGGGTGAGGAACAGAACCCAAGCTGCTTGAGGTCCAGTGTGAAATATCCACAGTCAATCATGATTTGGGGTGCAATGTTCTGTTCTGTTCCTCACCCGTCTTCCTCCAAACCCTTGGACCTTGATTCCTGAATGAAAGGCACACTTTACTTTCATCAGAAAAGAGGACCTTGGACCACTGGCCAACAGTCCAGTCCTTTTTCTACTCTTTTTTTTCTGCAAAAACTAAAAAATAAATGGTGATTTCTTCCTTCTAATTCTTTGAATTCCTGTTTTCATGGGTTTTATGAGCTGGAAGCCCAAATTAAGTAAAAATAAACAAATAAATACTTGAAATAATTTAAATTGTGCGCCCCAAATCTATAATCTATGAAAGTTTAACCTTTTGAATTGAATTATGGAATTTAAACAACTTTTCCATGATATTAAATTTTTTTGTGTATGTATGCATTTTAAACATGTTCAGATTATTCATATTGGGATGAAAAGGGCCCTGTGTGAAAATAAGATAGTTGTTAAGCAAAGTTTTGCACTAAAAAGTAGTAAAAACAGTTATTCATGCTGCATCAGGGCCCTAGCTACCACCCTCTTTAGCAAAAGGCTGGTATCAGTTATTGGCCAAATAAGTAGCAAAATGTTGGCCAAAAAACCAGTATCATTCATTCTTACTATGAGTCATATTTGTCCCAGATGTGCTGAAAGACATTTGTTTCTCTTTAAGTTGTTTTGAATTAAAAATGTTCAGGATCTGCGACTAATGCCAAATTTGGAAGACAGCAGGAATGCACCTTATCTATCATATCTGATTGGTATTGAATGGATGCTCTAAATGCAGCCTATTGATCGGATTTCTGTCTGTTATTCCTGTCAAGTTTGGAGCATTGAAGATATAATCTGCTTCACCAAGTGAGAGAGAACGATCTGATTTTGCATTCATTTGAGGTGATCTATTGATCAAAGGTGGCTCACTGCATGGACACGCACGCACGCACGCACACACACACACACACACACACACGGACACACACACTCATCACGAAGCTTGCAAGCTTTTTGACATTTCTTTCCTGGCTCAACCTTTGTATTTTGCATCTGATTGACATTTCCTTGGTATATGTGTGCAAACATACAGATCTTAAGATATTTCATCCATTCATGCAGGTAGTCCTTTTCTTTCTCATCAGTAAAAGCCCACTGACACTTTTGGAGAGTTGCCATGAATACATAAATTCACATAAATTACAGTCATCTTTTAAGTAGGTATTAGTTTTTAAATGAAAAAGGAACAGTAATCGAAACATTCATTTTTCTAAGAGTTAGCAGAATTTATAAAACGAATTGACAAATGCACAATAATTATGATGAAAAAATATTGTCTTTTTGATTATCATTTACTCATCATAAAGTCATATACAGTAATTCTTATTAATTTTAATACAATGAATACATGTAATAGCTCTATAAATATATAGAAAACATATGTACGGATGCAAAATTTACCAAAACACACCTCAGAGAAACAAACTCATTTCAATGATCAAATCACACGAGTATAAACAGTCTGTCCAGGATTTTTCGTCAAATTTGTGTGATTATTGTCTGATTTTCTAGCAGCTTTTTTAAAAGTTGCGTTTTTTAGGGCTTTTCCATACTTTTGCATAAAAGGTAAATTTACAAAAAAACGTACTGTCTTTGAAATATTTCATTACAATACAGGAAACAATTTACCAGGATATGGATTCTCAACTTTGGTTAACCATGTGAATCATTGTATACTTATGCTTTTGAGTTGATGCTTGCTTTCTGTTCTATGCTCCAGAATTATCCCAAAGTTTGTAAAGAAAAAAAAAAAGTTTTCTTATAATTAAAGAATAAAAACAGTAATGCCTATAGCGCTGTGTGTAGTGTGCTTAAGAGCCAAGCTTTACAAATTGTGTTAATCAATCAACAAAAACTCTATTTGCTGCCAAAAACTGATCCGTCTACACTTTATGATTATCAGGTATTTACTATGGAGCCTCTATTGTAATAACAGTATTGTGTATTTCCATCCACAAATGTATGAACTGTCAAAATCAGCTGTGCAGACAGGCATCTTGTTTTTCCTTATTGAATTGGTATTCATGTTGCTTTACTTTCTTGCTTGTTAAAAGTGTTATTAATTGATTTATTGATTATAAGAGCTCTTCTGAAACAATTCCCAATTGAACTGTGCAGCGTGGATATGAATTGTTCGAGGTGTGGTTGATTGAAACGAAGAAGTATCAAATAGCAAACACATATTTATCTAAAAATCCAGCTACAAAATGTTTGTGTAATGGTCCTCTGGCATTTAAAACAGAAACTTCAGGGAGTTATTCAAGCGTTATTCATATTTGAGCATAAAGGAAGGATAGAACGAAAGGGAAATGAGGACACAAAGGATGAAACAGAGGATACACGAACTCTGGAGACTTAAAGAGAAAAGAGCAGTAAAATGTGACCTTTAGGGAAAATTATGTGAGCCTGTGTGTTTCATGCTTCCCCCCCAACAACTTTCCAATGTTAATTAGGTAATGTAAAACTTGCAAGACAGCAGGAAAGCAGGAACAAAAGCTGGAATAAAAGGCGGTGTGGAAAACTCACAGACAAAATTTTGCGCTTGTGCTGATAGAAAGTCGGAAGTGATGAATGCATTATTAATGCAATGAGAGAACCCACTGGGTGCGAATTCCAGAAGTTAAGAGTATGTCGTTTTAGAGCATCTTATGTAAAAGTTTTATCGTTTGAATTTGAGTATAGCTGCCCTGAGCTACCACAGGTACTCTCTGATCATTAAGAGATTGATGTAATCAGGAGCTATAGTCAACTGTGAGATAAAAACAATTAAATGTTTTATGAACACTGGTCACAGTTACATGATGTTTTTTTTTTTTTTTTTTCGGAACAAGTTATTCTAAATTAAATCATTCGGAATTAGTGTTCTGCTTTGCCGAAATGAGGTTTACATGGAAAATCAATTTATTCTGCTTTATTCAATTCCGCTTTAGGTCTGGGTGTTGGGAAGGCTCTGATTGGACAGGGGGCGAACGTGACGCATCACGTCTATCAGAAAAAACACACAAAAAACCATTTATTGTCAACTTTAACACAGAAAACCACACGTGAGAACTGTTTCCATTTCCATGTTTTTATTTGCAGTTTTGAAGCAGCAGCTCAACAGTAACATACGGTTTCAGTGTGGACCGCAGAGCGGAAGCGAGATAGGAACTAATCACCGGTAAAAAGCCCAGTAAAACTCCGGAAAACAAACACTAGGAATAAATAGTTGCTCCCTCATGGGCCGCATTTACTATATCTCTGGCTCCTATTGCCAGCTGTTAGTGAAACCTGTTCCGTTTATCTCGTTTACCGAGGTCCTTTTGTGTTTAATAAGTACGTGTGAAAGTCCGCATGTTTATGCTTCCGTCCATCCACTCTTTTCATTAACTCCATGTCTTTTAAGGCTCTTATTAATGTCCGGCCTGCCGCCATCTTGGATTATGTCGTCCCCAATGCGTCATCTCCGCATATCGCGCAAGCGCAGAACGACCGAAATTCATTTCAAGTGGAATTAAGCAAGTCAAGTGTTTACAAGAAAGAGGAATTCGGCGACTATGGGCGTGGTTGTCGTCCCTGGGGGCACTGCTCTCGGTGCTGCTTCCGTTCCGGGTCCTTCTGGCCTGGGGTCCGGACCCTGCTGGCTCTGGGCCCACCGGCGGGCGCCCGCCGACTGCCCGTTCCGCGCGGCTCTGGCCGTCTGCTGGGCGGGGGCCTTGGCTCCTCTGCTGGGGTCTCGGGCGGGGGGCTCTCTGGGCCCTTCCCTCGTATACTGGTATACGATGCACTGGCACGCCTTGGGATGTGGGATAAAACTCATACTGGGCTTAACCTTAGACACGTTAATCCCAAATACCTGCTTTAGGCACTACCATTCACTCATTCCCCCTGTTCACAGCCACCACCATTATAGCTAAGCTTCACACTTGTCACCATACTGGCTGGATTACACAACATAATAAGCACAATTTATTCTACAACCTCACATCTCACCCTCACTTCAAAACAGTCTATTCTTCCCCACCTTTTCTATTTCCTGCCTTGAGTCTCTCCTCCCTGCTCCCTTTCCCCTCCCCTTCCCCCTCCCCCTCCACTTAGGTGTAACACTGCTCTCCCTTTTTATATCCTCCCTATAATAAAAGATTTCTTACCCTTCCTTAGGGAGGGCTGGTGATGGTCACAATTAAGCAATAAAATAAATCAATGTAATTTATTGCAATAAAAAAATATGCATTGCTGTCTCATAATGATTGCACTTCCTGTGGTGTTGACCTTTTACAGCATGTGCAGACAAGTAAAAAAAAAAAAAAAAAAAACAAGAAAGAGGAATTATCTAATTAGAAATTTAAATCGGAATAAACCAGCCACGTAATTCGGATTTAAGTTTAATTTGGAATTAAATTAGCATTAGGAATTAAGTGTTTACATGGTCAGTTTAAAGAGGAATTAACTTTTATTCTGCTTTAAAGAGGAATAAAAGCTCCCATGTAAATGTGGCCATTGAAGGAATTAAAGTGTGCTAAGAGAATTTGAGGATTTCCAGTTATCCAGGTCATGTTCACTCTTGATAGTTTGGTAGAACAACAATACTAGGTTTAAGTGTCTCATCATCTCTCATCCAAGAGGCTTCTTCAGTTCTAAACCTGACAATTCAATGTATGGTAATTATACTGTAGATTTCTATAGGTTTAATATGAACGATGGAACATGAATCCATTTTGTCAAACAGGAACAACCACTTTTCATCAGGGCTGAAACATTAACAATCTACGAGCCTACAAGTAACATCAAAATCAGTTTTCTGCTTCTGTTTCCCAGTAATTATCCAATGCTCTCATTAGGGGTAGATGCTCCTGATCTCAGGGAGAGGGCAGTGCTCTCTCATCGGACATTGGGGAATGTAGGTTTTCGAGGAAGCACATGGTTTCTTGTTGATTGATTTATAACATGGTCAACCAAGAGCTACATCAGGCAACCATTACAGGAAGTAAAGCCTTTTTTTGGAGGTGGTAGAGCAATCATTTGTAGTGAGGATTGATCTTTGGAACTAGAATTCCATGTGCTACACAAAAAGGTTACACTCTCACCAGGATTTGAGGCAATATAATATTTAGTCAAGAATCCTTGAATCCAACATTCCCTGGCCACCTTGCACTGCTATCAAATTATTTCACTCACAAAGTGGGAGATAGAAGAACTGGCTAAGCATGTTCTGCTAAGACTCGTACAAAAATGTTCCCGGTCCCACACCAGGAACATATACTGTATAGTAGGGTCACCAGGTAGCCTGCATAGACCATATGATGTGCCCTCTGGAGCTCTAGTCACCAATGAGCTCCATTTAAAATCTGACTTACTTTCCAGGATTCACAATCACAAGGATAAATACAGATGAGAGATATAGTTAGTACTTATGAGAGTTAAATATTGCTGCAGGTGATAACGTTTTAGCATTAAATTACCATCTATATATATAGTTTCACTGAAATATTGTGACTAATGTTTTTAAGTGCTGCAGATTTGGTGTATGGGTTGTGGTACCCTATTTGGCTTTTCCAAATAATTTTTTATTTTACTCCATCCCTGGTAGGATCTGACACTTAACTACTCACTTCTGAAGCTTTGACTACATTTGGTCCACTTTAATACCTTTATCAAACTCTAAAATAATACAATTTTGTTGTTTAGATGTCTCTCAGAATCTAACTAAATCTAACAGAACTAAACAGTTTTTTCACACCACGTGTGCTTTTTTATTTGTGTCCAAACTTTGAGCTCTAGCTGGTTTAAGAAGAGGTTTCCCTGTTCTGACACTTCTGACTCTCAGAAAGTGTGATGAGGTACCTTTGCAGGAAACAAGGTTAAAACTATTTTGCATGTGAAAGACATCTATAACTTAACTCTTGGCTAACCAGGTCAAAGTTTTGGACATTTGTGATTCACTAAAACTACTGTAATGTGTTTTCAAACCTGTGCATGAAGCAGCTCCCTGTCTGTTGATCTAGATCACTGTTACATTTGGCTATTTTGTCATTGTGGCTTTATGTTTTCATCATTTGAAGACTGACTATTTATTGTCTACCCTATTGGACTAATCGTAAAGTGCATGAGAATATTAATCTTGGATTAAACAAATCACTCCATGCACTTCCTGTATTGTGCTGATGTAATCGCGGGGTTACAGGCTTGAATGAATGGATTACTTTTCAAGACAAATCGCTAATCTGTAAGTGTATACTGTACATTTGGATTACGAGGAACACATAGATTTTTGAATGCATTATAATCACTCGTTACAAATCTCTTCTCTTCTATTCTCCCATGCATGTAAGTCAAAAAAGCCTGCTCACTATTCGCCCTCTGTACTTAAGTCAGTCACTGCACGCCTCCATCCCAGTTACGCACTCTGGGTGGAGCGGCCCTGAAATGTGGGCGTTCTCATTCAAATCTGGTCTTGCGTGCATTCTCCTGTCTGCTTAAGTTCTTTTCCTCTTACACGCTTCTAAACCTGGAATGCAGGGTCCCGATAAGGTGAAACATTATACTGCACTAGAAGTTTGTAATTACTTACAATTTAAGCCACACACACTCATAATATTACAGAACAAACTCCCAGAAAGAATCTACCTAAACTGACACTGTCACAGGGTTCAATATGTTCACATTTACCAGTTCTAGACAGGACAAAATGTGTTACATTTCATTATATTTTATCTGTGCGTAGTGGAGCTGATCAGCTGTGCGCCTCAGCTGCTGCTGCTGCTGCTGCTCCTCGATAAATGAAACTCTGACAGACGTCAGACTTATGTCCACGTTGGTCAGAGTAATTTCCAACTATTTTCATACTCAGTCCAACGTAAAGCCACAGTTTGAGCCACTACAGAGTAAATAATAAGTGAAACAGCTGTCATACAGTATGCGGAGGTTGGTGTCGATGAAATGCACATGATACGATGGATACCAGAAACTGCTCTCGCACACATTTAAATGAGGCTCAGCTTCAGTTCACATCAGCTCCATAAGGCTTTAAACGATTCATATTTAAAACTTATGCAGGAAGCCAATTGTTCTATTTCACTGCATACAGCTCTGTCTCCTCTGGATTAAAGCAGGATGCTCTGCAGGATTATTTCCTCAATCCTCCAGCACATCACACTTTAGAGCTACAGGTTGATGACATATGATGCTGATGCTGATCATTTCTGACTGCAGGAATGGAAGAAGGAAATAAAATCAGGCTTTCCACACAAGCAAACGTTAATCTATCGTTAATATGAGGGGGGCAAAAAAAGAGAGATTTTAACTGTGGTTCAGACAAAAAAATGTGTCCAATCCTCACACTACAATAATCTGATCAAATCAACCGGTTACATTGTTGATCAACAAAGGCTTTTCAAATTAAACGTGTGCTTTATCATTTTCACAGATTTCAATGACATTTACAAGCGTTCGGAAAACTCCATGTTCCATGATTTCTAGACAGCCCCCAAAATGACATCATGTCCCAGACCGCCTCCTTGGCTTCAGACCGCCTTCTTTGACAGACTATGCGCTTTTGGTCGATTTACGCTCGGTGGGTGTGTCAGGAGCCTGGACCGGAGAATACGCGCAGGAGAGAAGCGCGTAACTGCAGGATCATAAAAAAGCGCTTAAGTCCAGGCCGGAGAATAGGGCCCTTAATTATTATGTTCAAATGCAGATTATTGATCATGTTGGTTGGGTGTATCTATCATAAAAAATTGGTCTGTAAAGTATTTTAACACTGGGGTCATTGTAACCACAGCAAAGAATATCAGAATATAAAAAAATGAAGCTTCTTACACAACGGTTCTTACAAAAAGTTTTTAGAATAGGGAAAAAAGCATACACATGAAAAGTTTAGGTATGTGTTTGAAAGACAGTTTTAATTGACCCTAAAGAAAGTTGCAGCCAATTTGCTTTAATTACAGTGACACGTCTCAATATGGATATTGAGTAATTAGCTGAAAAATGATTGTGAATGGTTAGTCAGTCGAGTTTTAGAGGAGCTGTTGGAAGGCTCTGCTCTTTCTAAAACCACCCTTTCCAAAATATGTCAGGAGGCTTGTCAGGGGGCCCGTGCTCCACAGACCCCTTCCTTACACATGGCTGCTTCAGTTAATTGTAGCCACTTTAGATCAGTCACAGACTGGAACTGCACACCAGAGCAAACCACTGGGCTCACCTGACCCGTCACTCACTCGCCACCACATCCAAGGACATTGTGTAAGTCTTTCACACTATGTGTGCATAGCAGAATACGACTTAGGATACACTCATACTACGTTAACTCAACGGGCCTCTGCATTTACAATAGCTAGTCCTAAGTCAAGTCATGTCAAGTTTATTTACTGTATATAGCACTTTTCATGTAGAAGACGATTCAAAGTGCTTTACACAAAACAAACATCACAGTAGCGCTAGCACACCATAAAAATTACATTTAAAAATGTGGAAAAATCAAAACACGTAAAATAGACTGACTGTTTAATTAAAAGCAATGTCGAATAAAAAATTATTTAACCTTAATTTAAAAGTGCTGAGAGTTTGGGTGGACCTGCAGTTTTTGTGACATATTTTGGTCCTGTGCCATGTAGTGCTTTATAAGAAAGTCAGAGTATTTTATTTGTGGTTTTATGCATTAATTTTTTTTAAGCATTTGTTAATTTGATCAATGCAATTGATCACGGTTTGTAAAGTCTCCTGTGGATATACTGTAGTTATGTAAATGTGCATGTCGTCTGCATAATTATGATAGCTTGTTCATTGTTTTTATTATCTGAGTCAATGGGAGCATGTAAATGTTGAAGAGTAGGGGGCTCAAAACGGGGCCCTGGGGAACTCCACATTTAGATTTTTATTGGTTCAGATTTTTTAAATAGGACTCAAACCAGTTCAGTGCCGTGCCAGAAAGTCCCACCCAGTTTTCCAGTCGGTCTAATAATACAGCATGTGATGGTCTACTATGTCGAATGCTGCACTGAGGTCCACTAAAACCAAAACTGAAATGTTGCCAATATCTAAAGCACATTTGAACTCACACACTTTCATTTAATTCAACTAAAAGCTCAGGTGGCAGTGGATATAAAGACCCAACAGTACAAGACATCTTAAAAAGTAGACTTTATGAAATTACTATAACTCCATCTTCACAAAGTGACACTGAAAAGCAGTTTTACAGCTATTGGAAGATGAATGTTGTCATCCCATAGCTGGTACTTACTCACACTTGGAAAGCCAAGCATAACAAAATGAACCAAGGGCAAACCTGCACTCAAGATGAATTAAAATGGCTTTTCAATGTGTAGACATTTTTCCACTCAGGAGGTAAGCCCAGGGAAAACAATGATTAAAGACTTTAAATGTGTGTTATATTTGAAACAAGAATATCAACAGTAGCCAAAGAATTTGCCATGAAGAAGTAGGAAATTCAACCAAAGTTGACATTTTTTAAAGACCTTAAAATTATGTTTAACCTTTTTATGAAGGTACTTCATTGTAATTGTCCAAAAATGTGCAATTTAGATACCAAGTAAATGTACCGTAGCTACTGCACCTACCTACATAATAATCTTAATGAATTATGTGAGAACAGCGGCTGTCATTTGGTCTGGTAACATTGAGTATATAAAAGTCAGAGCAAGGCCAAACTGCACCAGTAAAAACTTGCTATGTGAAGCCAGTTAAAGGAAATAAAAAATGAACAGTTTAAAACTTTGTGTTACAGTGTGCATAGAAACAATTGCCATCCTGTTATTCCTCACCCCTACAATTGCTTGCACGAATAATGGTTGTGAGTTGTGATTTGCCATTTTGTTAAACCATTAGCAGTATTTAACAAGGTAACTCCAGATGCGAATGTGGCAAGGGATTCAGACAATAACAAACTACAAGGTCGCTCTTCCACCATGTGACAACAATCCATACCTACTCAACACAATAAATACATTATTCTGCAAATGTGCAACCACCAACAACACATCTGCTATAGAAAACAACTCCCACCAGGATGAGGAGACACTTCTCTTCCATCGAGGACATTGCAGGCAAATGCCGTCTAAGCAGACACCCTGCACCCCCTCCACAGAGTATTCGCCCTGTTGCACTCTGGGAAGAGGTTTCACAGAATCAGAACCAGGACTACCCGGTTCTGTTAATGTTTTTTTTTCCCTCAGACTCTTGAACTCACAATGAAGGCTAAAAATGCATTTGTTGACCACAAAAAACCTCTATATTAAGGAAAGTGCTATTTGAATGGCGCTAACTTTGTGTATAAACTCTATTTATTTACTTTGTTCTTTTTTCTGTGTTCTTGTCCAGTTTTCACAAGCTTTATGAAACATTGAACTTATCATTGTCATCCATTTCAGTCCTTTAGACCAGTGGGGATACTACGATGGCACTACAGGGGGTACTTGAGAGAGAGTGGAAAATTAACAAAAGTATTAAAAAAAGTGGAATTATGGGGAGTATTTTTGGCTAAAAGCTATAATCATCATTTATTAGAACATGAACTAAAATTACAAGGGTCCCCACACCGGGAGATGACAGGAAATGATAAAAACTGTAAAAATAAATGTATTCAGGAGGCACTAAACATTTCATTTCACTTATTTATAAAGTTAGACTCTTTAAAATGTGTGTTAACATTCATTCCGTCATTATGCTCTATTATTTTTTTGAAATAGTATTTTGATCAAGATGTAATATTCTGGACAAAGGAGGTACTTTAATTCAGGAATAATAGAATTGGGGTACTTGAGCCAAACAAGTTTGAGAACCTCTGCTTTAGACAAAAGAAATAGCATTTTTCCTTTTGTAATTGTTTAACAAACTCCAGTTAATATCTCAATCACTGCTGCCTTTCAACTCATATATAACTTATCATTCAGCGTACACACATTCTTATCAAATACTTACAATTTCAATGATCCACTAATTACTACTAGCTAGTCAAATGAGTTAAAACACAATTTGAAAGGGGCTTCATAGTAGGGCTGAACGATTTTGGAAAATATTCTAATTGCATTTTTTTCCCTCAATATTGCAATTACAATTTAATTATGCAATTATTTTTTATCCAAGGGCCTCTTGTCATGTATTTTTCAATTAACACAAGCAATAAATCAATATATATATATATCATAATAAACAATTTCAGCACTTCTTAAACACGCTCTGAACTTAACAGGACACGACAAGAAAAAAAATTAAATAAATACAATTGCAGCCTTTGCGATTAGAAAATCGCGTTCTATGATATTGTGATATCGCAATTAATCGTTCAGCCTTACTTCATAGTGCACCTGGGTAGTATCTAAGCATACAAAGAGGTAAGCCCAAGGAATGTTCTGCAATGACCCAATAGGTCACCTGATTCTAATCCAATCGAGTATGTATTTCACTCAATAAAAACAAATCTGGAGGGAGACTATCCCAAGATCGGATAAGAAAGACAGCAGACTAAAGAGTGCGGGGATCATTAACAGTATTTGTAATGGCTGTATCGTCAATAATTCAGAATGTCAGTTTAATTTATGATGTAAATTGTTTTGATTTTATTCTAGTCTATTTGAGTGTTTAAACGAAACACTCAAATGTCTACCTTATATGGGTTAGAATAACCTCATATTAAAACTGAAAGGCTCCATGCTGAAATGCTCTATTTTTACATCAACCTCTGTTCATTTCCACAACTAATTTTCACCCAAGTTCCAACCTCACCTATCCTTGCATGAAGCTCATTTCCTTCTTTCTCTTTAATTCCCTGTTGGCATTTCAACCCCATTACATACCTTTTCAACTAAAGACAACTTGAGTTTCTGCTCAGGGATTGTGCATCACTAATTGTGTGCTAGTTTGCTGTTCTGTGCTTCTGTTTGGGGTTCGACTCGCTGCGCCTGTTCCTCTTTTTCCAGTAACGCTGAACACAAGGGAGGTATGGAAAAACAACCACAGGGAATTCATTAATTTGAAACATCCCACTTGGGAGTAAATGTCCTAAATGAAAGTGTGTGTGTGTTGTTTTAAATGGCAGGTTTCTCCTATTTCTGTGCTCTTTTTGCTGGTGCCCTTTGTTGTACGAGAGCTCAGTCATCTGACATTTAATACTCAACCTCACCAAACGGGTACCGTGGCTTTGGTAGCTCCTTGTTATAGCGTGAATAAGAACAGACAGATGTGACAGCTGGATAACCATATGTGACAGGGCTTTTAGATCTTTGCATCTTAATTATTCCATCCCATGGGACTAGTTTTGACATTTGAGTCTTAACCTAAGACCTTTTAAACTGCCTGCCTTCATTTGGCATTATCTATGTCTTGGCAACCTTAATCAAGCTGTCTGAAAGGTGTCTTGTACCTGTAGAGATGGATTGGTTGGTATTCTTCATATTGAAATCATTGCTTGTCAATCAATTTCCTCTTTGCCAAAAAGACTCCTATGAAGATTTTACAGTTTTTGTTTCAATGATTTAAGGCATATGTTGCTCTTTGCCACAGAGGAACTGGAACTGAGATGAATAATTTTCTGTTTTGTGTGGTTTGGAAACCCTTTGAGACTCGCTTTGAATCAAATGTAGTTCAAGGAACAAGATGAGCCATTATAACCCCTCGGAGTCAGTATAACTCTCACTATAGCCCATCCAGAGCTATAGAATAAACTCCAACAAATATATTTTGGTCCATTTTTGACTTAATTTTATCAGACATATAGTATATGCTCAAATATTTCCATAACAAAATATTTCCCGATTGAATAATGAGCCTTTATATTTTTGTTCAGTCTACAAAGAGAGAGTCAGAGGCCGGTGAAAATCATCCAAGATCGAGTAAAACTGAAGGCAGGAAACCATCAGACGGTACAAGGACAGTCATTGCCCAAAAACAACTTGCACCCCTGTGGGTCATGGTCAAAAACATGCCCTGTGAGAAATGTGAGAGCAGTTTGGAAAACCATCAAGAGGAGTTAAAACAACAACTCAAAACCTCAAAGGCCAGTGAGAGACGTTAAATCCACCAAAACGATGGGCTAAGGAAACGAAATGAGGTACACAAAGAGAGAGGATTTAATCGGGATCTCCGAACGAATGCGGAGAAGGAGAGGACTAGACATCATTTGTGACTTAGCAGCGAGACAAGGACCAAAAAAAGAGCATAAACCCAATAAATTATTTGTCAAAAGATTCTTGTCATTTCAGCATTTTGAAAGTTGTAAACGGTTAAAGTTTTTATTATTTTGGTAAATGTATGTCGGAGGAAAAAGTGAAGCATCTATGATCAAACGCTGATCCACGTGTGTTTGATATCCAGTAGTTTACACAGTGTTGTCCTCTTTCTGAATGTCAATATTTGAACACCCCCCCCACTCAAAAAAAAAAACCGAGTTGAATCCTCGCGATCATACGAACAAATATTTAAGTCACATTTTTTGCAGATATCTAATTTAATTTTTCGCAACTGTATGTATTATTGAATATATCTTTTTTTTTCAGCACACTTTATTACAAATTCCTAGTGTTACTTGACATGTCAAATGAATGCATGTTGTCATAATCCTTGTTTATTGCTTAGCGGCTCAACCGCGAGCACTAAAAAATAATGACTACAAATATCTCCTACTAAGATACAGAAGAATACATTTCTCCGAAGTGTTTTCTCTTTTGTCTCTCAGTGGGTATATTATCTACAGAGAGCACCTATAATGAGGCTTCTTTTTAATGCTGTCTTAAGTGTGAACAGAATATCACAGCAGGGAAATCTCTTTGTAGCACTTCGCTTAAGTGAGATTTGGTGAATTAATAGAACAGGTTAAAAATGTTGTGAAGACACCAACACAGTCTTATAGTCTTTCTGCAAACTATTAAAGCCATTAACTCAACTAAGATGAGACGAATGAGAGTTTCATTAACACTTCTTTCTCCACAGACGCTCAATTGGAGACATTGTTGCACAGTAGCACTTTGAGGTTACTTGGAGAAAAAAAAATCCTATTCAATCTTTATTTCAACAGGTTGTTTTAATGTGACGTTTTCAATGGGCTGTTTTGGAAAGTTGTTAATGAGTTGGTAGAGGCAAGATGGCTTTGATAGCCATAACAAAATAACGCCAATTATGTGACTAGCTGTTTCTAATTTAAACTATGCACCAAAATAATACAAAGTCTTCAACTACAGCACCTCATTAGAAAATCCCTACCCTAGAATAACAAGAAAAGACCAAAAAGTTGACAGCTAGTCAGTGTCGGCATCACGGGGGGGCATTCGTGGGCAGTGCCCCCCCTGCTGACAAACTGTGCCCCCACCCCACTCTTCCCACTACAGGAGGATCTTTTCATTAATCAAAGATATCTGATTGGCTATCACAACTGAGTGTGTTCATTCACTGACAGCAGACGAGTCTGCTCCATAGATATATTATACTGTGGTGTAATTGTGCTGTTGTTAAGATCAGCCAATAGAATGTGTATATGTCTATGGCCTGCTCCTTTGATTCATGTGACGTCACTCACATTGCTGGATCGCGACAAAGTGAGAGTGCTAAATTCAGATGGAGGGCATGACGTAAAACTTGAGAACTTAATCAAAATGCCCATGTTTTGTGTAGTTTACGGCTGCTCCAATCGTTCTAACCGAGAAAAGTATCGAAGATCGTCGTTCACAAAGGTGAGAAATGTAAAAAGCTCAAAGAACAACGCTGTAAAAAGTGGATTTTAAACCTACGTCTGCTGTCGGGAGGAGCAGAGTCTGCTGATGCCCGTTGTGTCTGTAGAGACCACTTCGTCAGAGAATGTTAGCGAGCTAACTTTGTTTTTGTGGCTGTGTTTATATAGCATTAGGTTGTCGTTAAATGCGCATTTACTATTATTTACCTTCTTTCTTTCACCCCTGCTGCACACAGTGCACATAAAGCTGAACACCCTAATGCTATTTCGCTACATGTCATAAAGTACTATGTATCCTTGGCTAACGTTGTCGTTAAGATGTTTAGCATGTTTGTTTACATTATAGCCGTTACAGCTGAGGAGGTTGTGGACACGCTCATAAAAAAAGTTATATTTGGTGTAATAGGATCATGTTTAAATGTTGAATGGTGTTATATTTTTCTATTTTAAATGTTGGTGCGCAGATTTTGGTGCTTTCCTTAATGCCCCCACATTTAATACCACCTGGTGCAGCTAGTCACTTCCAGCCCAAACTAAAAAGGGGAAGACCAGTATCTGTATGGATAAAAGAGAAACTCTCTTCACAACAGGGTGTATTTACTATTTACAAACTCAAGGTTCCCGCTGAGGTTGAGGAAACAATCATTTTGAAGAGGCTATTTTAAAAGAATGCTTATTCACATGCAGATAGGGATGACATTGAAGAAGAGGCCTTAAATGAGTTAGGTTCTGTTCATGGCGTTGGTGATTATGTGGTTCTTAATCTTATTGGAAGTACTGAACCCTGCAAGCTTCATCTGCATTCACTGAACCCTTTGTAATTGGAAAAAAAAAATATTTCTTCAAAACTCAGGTATTTATCTTTTTTGGACACACACGTAAGCCCGGGCTGATTTTTGACTTTGTTCAAAACGCTTTAAATTATTATTATTTTTTAAATTGATATTTCCATTTAAAATTTTATATTACCATACTTTTTTTTTTTTTTTTTAATTCACTAGTTTATCATGGAGTTGTTTTTGTGTGACACAAAAGGAATAGATTGTTATGTAGACAAATCTTTGTTAGAATTGTTATTTATATCAATGTTTCTCAAATGGAGGTACGCATTGGCACTATAGGGGGTACGAGAGAGAGAGAGAGAAACAGAGGTAAATTAACAAATAAAAGCATTAGAAATATTAGGTTTTATATTATATACAGTATATAAAAATTAGAATCAGACTAAATATTAACAGCAACTCACAAAATGACACCAACAAAACACAAAATAAGAGAAAAAAATACTGAATAATAAAAAGAACAGACAAACAAAGTACACAAAATGACACCAAAATGATGACAGAAATGATTTTGATTAGAATGGAAAAATAAATTAAAAATACAAGGGTCAGTCTTTGTCACACACCAGGTCGGAGATGACTGTAAATGATAACAACTTTCATTCAATGTATTTACAAAATGAGATTCTTTAATATGTTTATCAATCATTTATTCCATCATTATGCTTTTTAGTTGTTTTATCACAGAATTCGGAGCAAAATGTTGTAGCTGAACGTAGAGGGTACTTGCATTCAAAAGTAAGAGAAAGGGGATACTTGAGCCAAAGAAAATTCAGAATCGCTGATCTATGTTATGATAAATCATATCATTAGTTGCTGATACTTGTACACAATAGACAAACTAATTGAGCAAGAATGAGAAGATTGCAAGTGGAAAGAGCCTGAGAATTCAGTACCAAATACAATAATAAATCATCGGACAGTACAGGGACAGTTAATTTGACTTTATTACAAAACAGACATTTTTTTTTAATTAATTTTTTTATCACGTAGTCCACCTCATTTTTTGCCAGGATGTTACCTTGACAAGAGAAATCCAGCTTTGTAGGCCAAGGAGCGCAATCCAAATCCCTTACAATAGAACTAAAACCAGTTAAAATACATATGCATTGTCTATGTTAAATGTGGGTCTGAGCTGAGGTATTGATTTAATATAATTAATATAACTGCTTCTGCTTGCATTTCCTTCATTATTGCTCATACCTCTAGAAACCCCATAAATAGCAATGATTACGTTTGCTTACAACAATCTTTAAAAATCTAGTAGATGCTTCAAAATGGTTGAAAAGTTGTTCTATATTTGATATGTTAATGTTTGCAGAGAGCGTTAAGTGTGTTTAACTCTGTTGGGTTCCCAAACATTTTTAGTTAAAAGATCCAAAACAGATCTTTGATGGTTCCCATGGTGTCACAGAAGCAGCACTGATCAACAGTGAGCTGGGTGCAGATGCAGAAACACAACATCAGTTTGTGACAGTAATGCTACATCTAATGAATAAACAGCAGTAGTTTTACAACAGGTAGCGGGAGCAGACAGATGATTTAGATCAGACATAGGCAACTTTTATCACAGCGGGGCCGCAACACTGTTCTTCTACTATTCCTTCACAGTTTATGATTTTCTTCCCACCATATTTTTCCTTTTCACAGCCTCAAACGTTGTCACGGAAACCTCAGTGACAATTGATGTCTAAAACAGCGGCTGTTTTATGTTCTTTTAAAATAAGTTCCATTGCTTAAGAAAAAGAAAAATCCGGATCTGCATGTCTATTTCTAGCAAAAATCAATCAATCAATTAATTTGTTGTGTTGATTGTCACCTACCCTCCCCATGGAAGAGAAAAACAGTATTAGAGGGACAGATGTAAAAAGAGAGGGCAGTGTTACACCTAAGTGAGGGGGAATTACAAGGGTAAAGGGGTTAGGAAGGACAATAAAAAGGAGGATGATATATGGTATAATGTGTTGCTATTATTTTGTTAAGTAGTGTAATCCGTTGTACCAGTGTAATGATAGGTAGAGACAATATTGGGGGGAATAAAAATCCAATGCTCAAACACTATGAAGATAAGAGTAAACAGAATGAGTAGATGTGTGCTTACAAGTGCGACAGAGCTCCTTGTTGAAAGCAAATGTTTCTCAGTTATTTCATAACCAGAGCTGTCCCAAAGTCCCAGACATGCCTGTGAGTCCCTCAACCGACAGATTGTTACCCCTAAAAGTTTGATAGTGGCAAAGTGCAATCATAGAGAGAGAAAGCTTGTATTCAGAGCTTAGACATTGGTTACGGTCTCACATTCACTACGAACATCTGAAATGTCACTGTGTGTTTGTGTGAGTGGGCCTTTATCTACCTGGCATTTCCTGCTTTCAAAACGGACTGTGGTTACTCAACGTCATCTGATGACCCTTCAAAAGGCTCAAGCACCGCAAAGAATACTGATTGGAACAGATGTAACGTTAACAGGAGTCTGTGAGATGTGGACGCAGAGGATGATACTGGGATTTTTTTTAACCTTTAGCAGCTGTTATTTGGTGGCTTTTTTGTAAAGTGTTGTGGAAGTTCACATTGGCTTTTCCTCTAATGCTCAGGTTTTTTTAGATTCTATTAGTTGGCAATTAAGGGGTCTAGATTCAAAAGGCTGACAGATTATTTAAGATGATACTATACATTTATGTCTGTCAGATATTGGCATATCAGTTTATGGCTACAATCAAAATATTCATTTATTATAATTTCATATATATATATTTATTTATTTATTTTTCTTTCTTTCCTATAACAAAATTATTCAGTTAAATATGCTTTTTGCTTGTTCAGGCTTTTAAGTTGAAATGATTATTGTAAAGCTACATTTTTAAAACTGCATAATGGCTTTTAAATTATTTATTATTAGAACAAAAAGTCTTTAGACAGAAGACAACTGCAGACTTGTTTCTGCATCTGATTCTTACTGCGGAAATAAGAGCAAATGTGTTGGGTTTCCTTAACGTCACCTTTTTCTCAGTAAGGCTGCCATTTCAAATGAAGAGATTATTTTCCAGCCCTCACTGTTTTACGTCTGTCCTCTTTAATTTAATGGCTAAAATGTATAAAAGGTGAGACGGTAACTTCAGGATTCAAAAGGCGATTCATCTTTAATGAATCTAATGGTAACCATTTAAATTTCTCCCTGAATATAAATGAATATGTGCAAATGCGTGTATGTGCGTAAATGTGGTAATTGGGAAGCCGAGTGACGCAGGGGCACACAAAGGAGTAACCCTTGTCATACCAAGTGCAACCGATGGATAGGACTGAACTTATTAGCGCTGCTACCTATTCTATTCTTTTCCTTGCTGTGAAAAGAGCAACGGGTTGGCAAAGACACGGTCCCAGTGATCCGAGAGTTTTAGTGGTTTTTCTCACTCTCTGTGTCTTTTTACATGAAGAAAAAATACAGGCAAAATTTGGCAATTTTGCTTTTATGACAAAGTGCTTTACAATATCAGTTCATTCATACACCAATGGGACAGAACTGCCATGCAAGGCACGAGTCGACCATTTGGGGCATCTTAGAATCTGTGTTTCCATTACCCTTGGAAATGCGCAAAAACTAAATGGTGCAATAAAAACTGGTAAAGGAAACACCTGAACACAGATATCGCTAAAAAGTTTTTACGCTTTGACGAGGAGGAATTTCAGAGGTTTTAATTTTGAAATGTGTCACAAAAGCACTATGGATACACTTTCCCCGCAAATACACGTCACAGAAAGTGACGTACCTGCTCACATGACGTGAGGTACCTGGTCACATGACCACTTTTCTCCAAGAAAACATGATGCGGTACATCTAAACAGAAGAGGAGACCAGACATTTCTTGGCATTGTACTTAAAAATCATTACTGCCACATTAGACAGCAAACAACAATTGAATACAGAGTGTTATAAGGAGTTTTAGGGCATTCATCTTCCTGCAGCAAAGTCTCGCAGGATGAGAATTCACAGGAGTTACGAGGCTCCTGCCCAAAACAACCTTCACTGGAAACACTTTTAAAGCGCAATTATACTTTGCCGACATTTAGAAACATCGCTTTTATTTTGCGAAAATCTGTAATGGAAACCGAGTTCAGTGTCTTGTCCAAGGACACTTCGACAAGTTTAGCCCTTGGATCAAACTCACTGTATCAGAAGACGTCTATTATATAGACGTATATTCTACAATTCCACAATTTTCATTAAGCAGACGCTTTTATCCAAAGCAATATAAAACACAAGCAGTTAGGGTTAAGGGACTTCCTCAACATCCAACAGTGATGACCCAGGTTAGATTCAAACCGGTGACCCTCCAATTACGAGCCCGCTTCCTTAATCGTTACACCAGCACCGCAAGTGAAAGAAAGAAAGAAAGAAAGAAAGAAAGAAAGAAAGAAAGAAAGAAAGAAAGAAAGAAAGAAAGAAAGAAAGAAAGAAAGAAAGAAAGAAAGAAAGAAAGAAAGAAAGAAAGAATAGCAATTGGTTAACAACAGCTTATGCTGCCTGGCCCCTAATAAATAATAAATAAGATTAATTTCTATCTATTATTCTCACTCATTAGCCACCTTGTCCCAAAGGGTTCTAATGTGGCCTACATTTTATGCTTAACATACGATGTGGCAAGATGCTATTGCTAGTGGGAGTTCCAAGAATAAGATCACAGGGTTTTCTGAAAGCACCTCCATGTTTATTGTAGTCAAAAACAGCAAAGTGTATAACCTCATCAAAACCTCAAACCTTTAGCAGTCATAATAACACTGAAAAGCTTTACTCAAGTGAAATCAACATGGTATCAACAACAGAGGCATTACACTCGGGTCTGTAACTTACGACAGAAACTAGCTACACTACTGAAAATTAGGCACAAGTTACAATGGTCACCACTTAGACCATAAAACCGTGTTCCAGTGTGACAAGATTTTGAATAGCAGGAAATGAATGTTCATTATTTCACCATTGATGGGTTGTTTGGCAGTAGCTCGGTGAGCAGAGGCTTGGGTAGTATAAGCAGAAGTGTCTGTTTATGATTTGGTAGCAGAGACTAAAAAACTTCTAGTAGACCCTAATTTAACAGAAAAGACAGATTAATACAAGGTTGTAATTTAAAACATAGGCCTTCATTTATATTTTACATTTGTTCCACAGTCAAACTTGTGGCCTTGCAACCAGGATATGAATCACATCCTAAATGTCAAAGATGGACACGTTATTGAGTCGACAGTCTTTGCTGTGTCTCCTGATGACACAGGCCTATAATGGATTCCATTATAGACAATGTGATTTTATATGTAAAAAAATTGAACTTTTTGTAAAAGTGTTAATCATCATTCCTGAAGGCAAGCCTTTACCAAAATGACAAGGCTTACTTTAAACCGTTTAAAAACCTGCGTGTTATTTTTGACACAGTCCACCCATTTCTCTCTCTCCGCCTAGAACAAAGGTGCTAATGCATGTTTTTATTTCCAGATGTATAGATTACTGCAATGCCCTTCTTTGTTCCTCAAAAAAAGTACATTAGACTTGCAGCTACTCCAAAATTCTGCGACACAAGTACTGAGGAGAACCAAAAGTCAGGAAACACCTTACACTTGTCTGTAAGAAACGAGTTGAAGTGGTACTAGCTTGTATGGGAGAACAGTATACTAACACTTTATGTGTGACGTAGTGGACAAGTCTACAGAAAGAGGATAGAATGCAAGGGGCCACCACCTAAAGTCTTGGTTGGGTGGCTTATTAGTCAATTGTCTGAGTAACGCATGACACCAGGATGAACTATGGAAGGTAGGACATATTCCCGTAGCATGTGTTAGGAGGTTGATATTCTTTGATTGGGTTGGAAAAACACAATAAAGAAGTCATCGACTTGCCTTCTGAAACACCCATACATCCAATCCAGTACTTGCAACATGTTTTGGTCAATCCTCAAAACACAGAGTTCAAGGAGAGTTGAATCATGATTTCTGCATCAACAGCGCTAAAAATAATTTTGCAAGACTGTAGGAAGCCAAACTGACATTTTGCTCATGACAGTTGGTCAGAAATGGCTTCTTTTCAATATCTAAACATGTGATTCACTTAGTAAATTGGTTGTGTTCCCAATGTTTGTTCAAACACGTCATTCCCAGAGTTTTTTCTCCATTGATCGGCTTTGGCTCGTTTCTCTGCCACTACAGACAGCAGTGACGTGTGGTCAGGGGAGGCAGATTTGACAGTGCTTCCACTCTTGGAAGGAAGAACTACTTATGGTAAATACATGTTGGCATTGGTGTACTGATCTTTTAATTTTTCATATTTTGGTGACCCACAAGTAAGACTGAAGAGACATTCACCAAATGTCTGTACCTGTAAGGGAGATATGTTATGATTTTGAGTTTCTGGGTTTACGTGTGTGTGACGCTTTTGTCCTCTCTCGCTGCTAAGTTTGTATTCATATAATAAGTGGAGAGTAAAGTGATTCGACACATCTCCGTCTCTCGTGTCCTCACTTACCGCACTTCACAATGTAATTTTAACATTTTATGATATTTTTAAATACAAGTTGTTTCAGTTTTCACTTTCAGATTTTGACAAACTGAGGCGGCGGGAGAGCCTGACATTAGATTGAAAAACTTCATATTAAGTGTAGGGGTGAGAATATAAGGAACCTTACGATTTGATTCGATTACAATTCAGGGTGCTACGATTCGATTAATCAACGATTATCACAATAATGGGTGTTCACCGGATTGTCTCTCCAAATGTCTTTTTTTTCCCCTAAAAAATTGTCTAAAAGAAACAAACATTTTATTAAAACATCATTCATTTTGTTGAAATTAGAGGGATGTTCAATTTCAGCTTTTTTGGCTATTTCCGATGTTACGACACCAATATTTATAGACCCCCTCCCACATCTATCTCCATAGAAATATCAGGTTAAGCCTACTTTTGTGTGTGATGCCCCACGGGATGTATTCAACAAATAAACTTCATCTGTGCAAAATAAGAATACTTATTCAACTTTAGTTATGGAAAAAGTTTCATATTCGTTTCTACTGATAATAAATGTTATGGCACGTTGGTTAAGTTTTAAGAAAAGGTCAAACTAAGATTATGAATAATAACACAACAAATACACTACCAATAAAAAAGTTCCCAACCCTACATATTAATAATGTGCTAATCTGTTTTATGGTCTGAAAATGTATAGTAGTTTCTATGCAGTTCATTACAGTATGCTCAATTATGTGGGTGCATTACCTTACTTTGGAATTATTGCTGAATATCATCCCTTGATCCCCGTCTGACTGATTTTCTAAGCCTGGTCCTATGGATCAGGTATCTCATTGAGCATTGTGCGTTGGTTACTAAAAGCTGATACCTGTTGGCATGTGAAGATATTGACTAGCCATACACATGCTGTCTAACTCCCTCAGTGCACTGAGAAGGATCAGAGGAGATTAAAGAAGTGAGTTGGATGAAAATAGAGATAAAGACAGCCTTTGTTTTTTTTTTTTGGTCCCCTCTCAAGCCCACGCTCCCGCTAATTACCAAGCTCTCAGGGTCTTGCAAACACTGTTTGAAATCAACTGGATGCAGATAATTGAGCAGGAAATGTGTTACATGACAAAGTCAGGCTGAAGGACAGCTGCTGGAGAAGGTCTCCTTTCTTCTTCACCTCTGTTTTCTCTTTTGGGTTGACTTTTGAAGTCAAACTTTCCCCAAAAGAGTCATAGCAGAGTGTTTGGCTTTGTTGTTTGTGGAGATTGAAGCTTTGGGCATGTTTGAGTGGCCTTTTGTGATAAGCTACATTCAAAGCACAGACAGGCCAGTGGTTGATGTGTCAGGCAGGCTGGGGTTTTCTTGTTGCTTAATAATTGCTTTTAGCCTTGTGTTTAGCTTTAAAACAAATCCTTTATATCAAAGAAGAAAAAAAGTTTTATAGCTACAGGCAGGGTGTGTTCCTCCATGCATCTCGAATGGTCTCCAACCTTACACATTGGAGATTTGGTGTGAAGTCTGGAATTGATTTCAGTGCTTCATGAAAAATGTGATTTACTGGTTGAGAGACACAAATCCCGAGCAGAGATGGGTTCCCCTGAGAATGTTGGAGTAAAGTGAAAACAAGGTGAAGAGAGACTCCCTGTTGATCTATTTGCATTTTAATTATAAATTGCATCATTGCGCCAAGCAGTTACAAAACAACTCCGTCTTCCTCTGTTGTTCCCTCCCTCCTTCAAGCTCAGCTCATTTCACAAAAATGAAAGTTCATGAAGATAATCCTCTGCAGGGCAAGACGTGTTGGAACACACATTTAACACACACCTCAAACACAAAAACCCTCTATTATTCAAGAACTCAACGACACATTAAAGTGCAGCTCAAGTTGAAGAATACTCCAATTTGTGGTTTAGGTTTATGCTGGGGTTCAACTTAGCTTTATATTCAGTCAAATAAGAAACTCAAATAACCCAACTATGGATTATATGACATTTGGTTGTATGTAAAGTCACAGTAGAGTTTTAGCTCCTTGGCACTCAACATCTTCTGTGCCCGACACATGAGACTTTTGAAATTAAAGCTCAGAGAAGTTGCATTTAAGCAGGCGCTTGAGTTTGTGTATAAAAAGGTGATTGGTCTGACGCTGTAATCTCCCCTCTCTGTCACAAGAGCGCGCATGTAGCCAGGCTGATAGCAACTCTCTTAACTTAGCGAGTTGATATTGTCCTTCGTAGGGCAGCTTCTGTCTAATGAAGAATGTTTGGTTAGGTGAAGCCTGCTAACGAATTTAAATCCAGGATATAATTATCTAGCTTCATAGAATAGGCCCTATAGGTATAAAAATGTATCCTGGAATGATTCATTGAAAAATGCAATGCTTGATTTCTCAATAAGTGTGTCTACGTGTTCATTCTGTGTTCACTGTTTGTTAGCTGAGAGTCCAGGCCGTGTACTTCTCACATATCCATTCACACATTGAAGCTTTCTGGCAGGATAAGTGAACTTTACACGGATCAAGTCTTCACCAGTTGGGACGTGGCTTCAGTGTGTAGGTGAAACGTGGAGGAGGTGCTGTTTTGTTTGCGTTTGGATTCAAGCATTGAAACTTTCCACGCTGAGTCACAAAGCAGCTGGTCCTATATTAGAGCAACACGGAGAATGGAGAAACGTTTGAACGGATGGAGAGAAGAGCACATGATAGAAAAAAAAGCAAAAACACACTTTCTTTTGTGCTCTTTTTTTCCTCAATAACTACCTCACCTAAGCTACATGATTTAAAAAAAAAAAAACTTCCATTGATGAACAAACATTCAACAATTAGAAAATCTGTAATCTCTGAGTTATGTAATATTCACCATGGCTGTGTTGACTAACCTGCACAGTGGTAAATATCCACAAATTAATTTATGTCACTTGAAAGCAATTTTATGAGACTAATAAAATATTTCAAATAATAATGTCAAATTGTTCTGACTTTCATATTGCTAAAGAATGTTCAAAACCTTTAAACATCCTATTTAATGTTGTTTCTGTTGCACAAAATGGACACATTTTAGATTTCATGTAATTGGTACAGAACATGTGGTCTATTTGAGGGTCAACGGCTTTTCAGAAAATGTGTGGAAATCATAGTTTGCTGGCTTTGCGGTAATCCTGGTTTTAGCAAGAAGAAACAAAAAAGTCTGTGAGCTGATTGTTTGCAGAGGGAGAGGAAATCACAGTGAACACAGTGATGTGGAGAGACGTTGCACCATTGCTGTGTGGCTCAGAAAGTACTTTTGTTTCTTTTGGTTCTAAACCATCACACCTTCGGCGGTCTTCTATCTGACACTCCGTCATGCATCTGTCATGCATGTGTGCCTCCTGTTTCTGGCACCTCATCCCAGTTCTCACTCTTGCTTTTGCTCTCAGACTCAGAGTGTCAGGGCGCTCACATCTGCGTCAGACAACTTTCTTTTTCTCTCACATTCTTCTCTGAATGGCAGATTGGTTTATCTTTAACCTTGCTTGAGAAATCTCAATCTCTAAAGCCCCAAAAAGTGGTATTTATTGGGCAAAAGGTAGCTTATTTGGATAAAAAGTGGCCAAAAAAATCAACAAAAAATAGAAAAAAAGGGATATTCATTGGCAAAAGATAGCTAAAGTCTGAAAATAGTCATTTTTTAAAAAAAAGGGTCGGAAATGGGACAAAGGAAGTAGCAAAATGGCCAAAGGAAATAAAAAAGGGGTTAAAAGTTTCCCCCTTTTAAGGTTTTTTGGGGGAATAATAAGACATAAAGAGCCACATGTTGAGCATCACTGACTTGATGTGTCCTCTGATAACAGAAAATACCAGGGCTGAATTTTTGTCCCAGTGCACCCCTGCCTTTAGCCCAGCCACTTAAAGCTGTTTTACCACACTGATGAGTCACAAACAGTCCATTGAGATCTGATAATAAACAGGCACCATTACAACTCTCTGTTTTCTAAGCAGATCTGGAGGAAAAAGGGTAACAGCAGTCTTGGTGTCAGAAAAGCACAGGTTTCACCCGAAGCTTTGGAAACTCAGATTGCATGTGGGCGCTTTGTGTTCAGAAGTGCGTCAAACATGCTGTGAGCGCTGCAGCTCAGTGTCAGTTTACCAAGCTTCTTTCTGGCAGGTTTTCTGTGTTTTGTTGCTAGTCCCTCTAAACTGTGCACTCCGCCTCTGTAGCTCACCGTTGTGCTCGCTCCCTGCTGTTGGACAAGGTGACCCTCTAAACACTTCAGGGTCACTATTTGTTTAACCAACTGAACACAGCTCCAAACCCCAGTACAACTGGTAAAGCTGTCCTAACCACGCTTTTGCGTGAGTCATAATATGCAATCATTTTTTTAAATTAATGTTGAAGGTTATAACACTTATGGCCTGTACTATGAAGCTGGATAAGTATATATAGGATATCTCTTTGTTCGCAGGCTCCACCTAAACAAACATTCTCCATGAAAGAGCAGCTGTACTACGAAGCAGGTTATCAACACATTTACTTAACTCAGGTGATTTCAGCCTGGCGACATGCGCGTTCTAGTGACAGGGGTGGAGATTGCAGCGACAGACCAATTACAAACACGGAAAAACCTGGCAGACTTACATCACAATTGAGGAATAACTCTTTAAAAATGTGAAAAATTAAAATCAATAAGTCAAAAATGCTCTTCAACTGAACCAAAAAAATTAAAATTGATCTAGATTCAAGAACTCCCATTAAGACATTTTGATACAACTTGGACTAACCAGTGTCTGCAGCAGTGTCTGTTCTGAACTAACTACATGTAAACATCCTAATGCTAACCCATAGAAATTGAGTTTTTTCTTATGTTTACAACAGGCTCACAAAGACTTTTCACGAGCATAGACCAAAAATGATTTTTTTTTAACCAGTATATCTGGTGAACAGCCCACAATTTTAGATTTCCCAATATACCTTTTTTTTTTTGTCCATATGCATCCTTGAACCGATTTAATCCAATTTACAAATCCAAATTTTTCCGTTTTGTTTTTCTGATATTTCGCAACGTCACTGCTGTCTAAACGGCCAGGTCGCATTTATCTAACATTTACATCATGGAAATGCAATAATGTCACAGTTCTGCATACCAGAAGGAGCGGCATGGGGGAAAAAAAAACAGCCACACTCATGCTCCATATTTACTTCTGTAAACAATACGTGCCTGCGTGATCACTTCAGGATCACTATCAGTTCAGACTCTAAACTGATAGATGTTGCATTTAAAATATGCAATATGAACAAACGCACAAAACAAATCAGAAGCGTGGAATAAGACCTGCTTTCTGAATGTAGATTTGTATGAAGTGAAGGAATATCACAGTGAGCACATTACTACATTAGGAGCTGAGAATCATGCACTCCCTGCACTGTATCAGGACAGATGGCCGCTATGACTTTCGCTCTGATGGCAGATGCATGGATAACATCATCCAGCTCAGCTTGTGTTTACACAAGGAAAGTCGAGTCTGTCTGTTGGTTTTGTGAGACCAGTTCGAGGTGTGCGATGGAATGATGGAAATAGATGTGTTGTGCTCAACATTGGGTACTCACAGAGGAGTTATTTAAACCTCTGTATTGACTAATTATTGACTAATTATTACAATTATTTCATTATCAAATCTTATTTTGGTAAAACCAAGGATTTACTAAAAACCTAAATAGATTCAGTTTTATTTACATAGAGGTCTATTCTACCGTCTGGACTTAAGCACTTTTGTGCGCCTGCAGTTACGCACTTCTCTCCAACGCGTATTCTACGGTCCAGGCTGCTGACACGCCCACCGTGCGTAAGGAGCTAAAAAGTGCATATGTGTGAATGAAGGCGGGCTGAAGGAAAGGAGGTGGTGATGTCATTTGGAGTTTTCCCAACGCTTGTAAATGTCATTGAAATCCGTGAAAAAGATAAAGTTAACTTTTAATTTGAAACGCCTTCATTGATAAACAATACAACAGGTTCATTTGATCAGATTATTGCAGTGTGACTGAAGATCGACCGCATTCTGTCCGAGTCACAGTTGAAATCTCTCTTCTTGATCATCATCATCATCATCATCATCATCATCATCATCACCATCATCATCATCGCTGTAAAGCGTGACAGAGTTCGATGCGCTGGAGATATGAGGAAATAACCCGGCCGCAGAGCGTCCTGCTTTAATACAGAGGGATGTTTGCAGTGAAACACAACTATTGCTTCATAATACACTGTTTTAAATATAAATAGTTTAAAACGACCAGAGCTGATCCTCATTAAAATATGTGTGGGAACAGTTTGTTTTCCATCCTCATCTGCATATGACAGCTTGTTTCACTCTGTAGTGGATCAAACTGTGACTTTACGTTAGACATAGTATGAAAATAGTTAAATCACTGTGACCAACGTGGGCATAAGTCTGCGTCTGTCAGAGTTTTAATTAATCGTGCAGCAGCAGCTGAGTGACGCACGAGTCCAATATAATGTTTCACCTTATCGGGGCGCTGTACTTATTCCAGGGTTAGAAGCGCGTCAGAGGAAAAGGACTTAGACGTGAAGCCAGATTTGAATGCGTTACTGGGATGAAGGCGTGCAGCGACTGACTTAAGTCCAGGAGAGAATAGCACACAGCCAAAAACAGCACTGCAGTGTGGCTTTTTGGACTTACGCACATGGGAGAGTAGAGCCCATAGTAAATACACATTTAAAGGCAACAAGGTTTGCCTAAAAGTTTCTAAGTGTACTTCTGAGAAGATTTGTGCCTAGGAAAATACCTCATGATACACTACAATCATTTTATTGTCTTTTCAAAATGAACTTTATAGAGTCGATGGGCCGCCATTTTCAATTGCTGCAAAGCATTGTTGGTTGATGAAATCACACGGCCAAAAAGCCTGAAGAACTTCCAGTTCACCACAATGTGTTTGGGACTTTTTGTATTAGTACAGGGGTGTCAAACTAACTTTAGTTCAAGGGCCAAATACGTACCAGTTGGATTACAAGTGGGCCCAAGGTTTTCGATGGGAAAACAAACAATTTGAACATTAATGCGCCTAAGTTTGCACTTCCAGTTAAAAAATAGACATAAAACATGGAAGGCTTATTTTTATTTTACCAAATTTTACTTAATTTTAGTGAGATTTTGTGGAATCATTTGAAAAAAATTGCAGGATTTTTGAAAACTGTTAAGCTCTTTCAACAACAATTTACACCTGAATTGTTTTGTCATTTTCACAATGATTCATTTTTTCTCTGTCATTTTCACTTTCTCATGCGGGCTGAATCGAATACTCTGAAGGGCCAGATTTGGCCCGCGGGCCTTGAGTTTGACACTTATTAGTACTACTGACAGTGTTAAAATGAGAGAAAGACATGCACTTTACATTTTCCATGTTTTACCATCTCGAAGGAAATGATTCAATTTGGTTTGTGTCAGTAATTATCATATTATTCATCCGGATAAGAGCTCATTATAAATGAATCTACAGCTTCTTTAAACACTTAAAATCTAAAAACAACCCCATCATCAGTCATCAAAGACTTTATTTAACGTAATCTCAGCGTGTATGCTCATAATTTGCCTTTTGTCAACGTACAACTTTAGCCCATCCTCCATTTCAGCAGCTGCTTGACTATTGTGCATAATAATAAACCTGTGAAAACAGTGGGGGGTCTCTTTTAATGAAAACTTGCAAAAAACAGCTGTTCACCAATACCTACAGTATGCACAGATTACTGAGACTTTGACTATATGTTAACAATTATTTAATAAAACAATAAAACAAAACAGAAGTCACTCATAACCAACAGTAATACATTTAAAAAATCAAAGCAAAAAGTAAGATAATAGTAATAATAATCAAGAATCACTTCAAATAACAAACACCAAACAAGAGAGAAGGAAATAGAAGAAGAAGAAAACGTACATACTGTAATTAAATAAAAGACTGTTTATCTTTAACCAAATAAGGACCAAAATACCAGTGCACACATAATAATATTACCACCACAGATATATACAACAGTAATAATAATATTACTATTATTACTACAGATATTTACTACAATTGAAGCTGACGAGTTACAAGTTACAGTGATGCATTATATGGAAATCAAAGGATTGTACATTCTTAATATTACTTTTATTTTATGTGTATCACTTTTTTTCCCTGCATACATAAAAAAAATATCTGTCTTGCTGTAAAATGAAACACACACTGCACATATTTCCACAGTGAAATACATATAGGCAATACTACATTTAGAAAGTGTAATACTACATTCATACCATTCATAGTTATTTAGTAGCCTACATAGATGAATAAAATCATTATATTCACTAAAAGCCAGTTTCTGGCTCAAGGTTGTCATATCCTTGGATACCAGTTTTCTGCTCAGGCTGGAATTTATGGCTCTTTGAAGGCTCTTTGAAATACCACCAATATATACTCTACTAGTGGTAATTATTTTTGAAATATTGATTATAATTTCATTTGGCTTTTAAATTCAATTTTATGGTGATTTGGGTGATGCTGGAGTGAATAGTGACTTGGTGACTAACTCTACGTGATGTAGGAAAGGAAGAGTGACTGACAGAGACTCATTAGTACTGGAGTTAATTCATTCTTTTCTGACATCAGACATTATGTGCAGTGTTTTTATGTCGGGGTGTAAGTTGCCTGTTGATCCAGACTTAGAGATGTTTTACTGACACATGTTACACTAATATTTCCTCTCGGTATTCTTGTAGGAGTTATAACATGAAAAAGGATTAAGTAGTGTATTTGATTGATTGTTTTCCAAATTTTTACATTTTAGACAAAATACTTCAGTTTGGCATATGTAAAATGTAATAGTGACTGCCCTCTATGGGTTGAAACACAGCTATTACAATCTGATTTTGCTATTGGCTGAGTAGGTAGTTATCATAGCTTAGATTGTCCTTTAGAGATTTCTAATATAGAGGGTGTGTCTAAACAGCTACAGGAACCCTAGCTAAAAACAAAATGCATTTTTTAAAACCCAATTTGGCGTTGCTCACAAATATTTCCTCGTCTAAGTTTGCTGGACAATTACTTGAAAGCTGCGTGGCAAATCTGCACATTACTCCGTTCGCAAACGAACGGCTTGCAGAAGTGCTCGAGGACATTCCAAAAATTGGTTTACTGCGAACGTCACTTCTCTTATCTGTTCTTTTTTTTTTTCACTTGATCTATTGTCCCGCTTGTTTTCCCTACAGCATTGCTGTTCTCAGTGATAGGAGCATGTTTTGCTGCACATTTTGAAGATGTTTACTGGCCTCATACACTATTACCTTCAGTTCTTTGGCTTCAACTTTGGTTTTGTGTTTCTGGCTAGTCAGCTGAACAAGCTTTTCCAATGCTGAACACATAACATGCACACTCTTTATTTGAGTTCTTAGTGTAAAGTGTAAAATATAAAAGTGCCTACATGACGAGGGTAAAACTACATGTGGTTTGGTCAAAGGTGGACCATTTTCTATACAAGCTGTGATTAATTGTCAGGAAATACCATTTTATCTAAATAGCAGTCTGTGACTCTTTTTATAATCCTGATTATTATTTTTACAAACTGCCATGTGTTTTACATCTCTTACAATTCATACAAAAACTGGAACTAGAGGAAGAGAAAGGCTTGATGGGCACAATAATGAGGCTCTGCTTGTGCACCTGAAACTGGCGAGGCCTGGCTGTCACCGCTTTTGTCTTGAGTAAACTCTCCCTGACAAAGGTCTCACTCAGTTTTCACCCCGTCTTTCATTTCTCCCTCATGCCTCATGCATTCGTCATCCGAGCCTTGGTTTCGGCAACATTTTCTCGGGTCCTGAACTTCTCTTTTAATCAGACACTAATTAAGCATGTGACTGGAAGGTTTCACTGGCATGAGATCAAAAGGGAAGAGAGGAAAAAAAAAGATGTTGAGCCTTGGTGATGGTGAAGTGTAGAATATGTGGATGAGCTAGAGAGAAATCACAGCGAATGTGAAGTTTGGAAAGGGGAGAAATGAGGCCTTGAAGTAAACATGAACATTTTTCTTGTTTAGATTTTTTTTTTTCTGTTCAGATTCAGCACAGTTTTCCTTCCCTTGAGACCTTCAATGTTGCAAAACTAAATAATGAGGACTTTTGTAGCCACAATAAGAAACTGAGATAGGACATCATTAGAGTGGAAGCTACCATCATAGACATTCAGATTGAAGCCATTAGGATACCAATGGTGAGAAGGCTAACCACTTTGACTTCTGTTAGTCGGCGTTGCTTTTTAAAAGTGTCGCCTGTGTATGCTGAGCGTTACAACTGGCAGCTTGAGATGAAAGTCTAGCATTTTCAGTAGAGCAGCAGAGGACAGTTTCTACTTGGCTGGAATAAAATGTCAGGAATAGCACACAGCTTCTCTTAGGGTGCTTTCACACATGCCTCTTTGACCCGCACCATGCTTCGCTTACTCGGATACTCTGGTCTTTTTGCGATATGTGAAAGGTTACTGAAACTCTGGTGCGGAGCAAACAAGCAAACTCTGGTCCTCTGAAAAATGTAGGTCTCGGTTCGGCTCAAGCGAAGCATGGTGCGGTCTTTAACCATTTGAGAAAGCAACTAGGACCAAACACAAGACTTTACATTCAAGCGCAATTGTAACGGAGCAACTCCACCAGTGACAGCGCAGCAGCAGCGCACATTCACAACCCAGTGCTCCAGCAAAAACACACACATATCCATCCATCCATCCATTTTCAGAGTCGCTTTGTCAGCACACAAAAAAAAAAACACGTCACATTCTCCCACATCATTCATTTATTTCACTCATTTTTGTTTTCCCAAACTGGTCACATGATCAGCGATTACTGCACATTTGACTGCACTGTTTTATCTGCCTATATATTCTCATATCTTCACACATTACACATCCTTATCGGTAAGTTACCGGTGATATGACGGCTCTGAACACTGACAGGTGGAGACGGGGTGGCATCAGCTGTGTTTCTGTAGCGCATTAGCGCCGGTTGTGGCATCGAAGATTGTGGATTATTTTGAATTATTAATAATGATATTTCTGCAGGGATTGTTTGAGGATTTCCTTTGGAAAACAT
This sequence comes from Gouania willdenowi, assembly GCF_900634775.1. NCBI lineage: Eukaryota > Metazoa > Chordata > Actinopteri > Blenniiformes > Gobiesocidae > Gouania > Gouania willdenowi. Next base: position 25,139,994 of record NC_041051.1, read on the forward strand.
AGGAAGAGAAACCAAATATAGGACGTGACGTCGCGTTTGTCAGTAGTGACAGGACAGCGCCACATCGTCACAGCATCAGAGGTTGAAGTATTCTTTTTCTTTTTTATTCTGTCCAATCGGCGACCGACCATTTTGCCTGTGACGTAGTTCAGAAAGTTTGGTATGCTTGGTAAATAGAATGTGTGAAAGCAGTCCGGAGCAAATTAAAATGCAACAATGTTGCAGATTCACCGTCCACCGGACTGATGTGTGAAAGCACCCTTAAAGTTCATCTATGGGAATGGCCTGCTCTTATTATGAAAGATCAACTTCCGTCTCCAAGCCAACCTGTCACAGCTTGACTCACCTCTCACAGCTGTAAGCAATCATCTCATCGCCGGTTTGATTCTTAAGTCCTTCTCTGCCACTTACCAGTGCCAGATGAAGAATAATGCTTTGGATTTTATATAGTGCTTTTTCTTTGACACTCAAAGCACTTGACATTGCATTGCATTATTCAATCACTCTACACACAGTGGTGGTAAGCTACTATTGTAGTCACAGCTGACGCAAGCAATGTTGCCATAGTGTGGCATCAAACCCTGCAACCATCACCAACATTCACACACACACCACATTCATATGAGGCTATATGTGGGTTAAGTGTCATGCCTAAGGACACAATGACAGATACAGCTGCCACCCCACTGTGGCACCTGGAATTTTCAATGGTCTCCAATCCAAGTACGAACCAGGCCCACCCTTGTTTAGTTTCCGAATTCTGATGAAATCGGGCAATGACAGGCAGGTATGGCCACATACCGATGGTATGTGCAGATTGTCTGCGTTCTCATGACCAACTCTTCAGCAATTCTTCCTCGTGAGCTGATCACTCGGCTCCCAACCCTGCATGGCTCTCTGGTTCTTCTCTCTTCAGATCATTCCACGGTACCTCTGTTTTATAGTAGACATTACCTGGTTACGAAACCCAGGTTCATCACTAAACCTCTGCCTCTTGGATCATTCCTCGGTACCTTCTGCATGATCGGACTGACTTCCCGGAACTGACCCTTGCTGTTTACCTGATTCCTTCCTTCATGACTGTGTCTTGAATTGATTTCACCAACAGGCCGTGGATTAAACATTTTAACTGTAAAGCCAACTTCGTTTTCATCTTGTTCCAGACTTGTTCCTCTCATACAACACAAATTCCCACATTATCTATTATTGTGTTGTCTCAGAATCTAATTGTTAAGCAAAAGGAAGCAGTTGACTTGGCCATTTTGGATGTGTCACTCATTCTGTTTGTAGCTTAAGGCCAGAAGTGCTTGTATCTGTCATGTTCTGTTTAGTTTTATTCACTTTATCCCTTGTGGTACTCTTTTTGTTCTATGAGCCTTTGGTCACAGAATGATTTCTGGATCATTGTCAATGTTACCCTCCTCGTATGCTGCTGCATTTTTGTCTCCTGCTCCTTGGTTTCCTTGTTGGGTTTTTGTTTGTTTTTGATCATTAAAATGGATTAGTTCTACACCTGCCTGATTCTCCCTCTGCACTTGGGTTCTCATCCACAACTCCAAAATGTGACAGTATCTAAAATGTAAATTAAAGGAAACAAAAACAAATAAAAAGTAATAAATATAAAAAAGGATTCACATGATGCTCTGACTGCTCAACACCTTAGCTTGCTACTTTTACCTCTACAAAAGCAAAGTGGTTGAAACATACCCTCAGACTTTAGTCTGAAGCTTTTAAAAAAGTATGAAACTTGGATAGATTTTAAATGATTTGAAATGCTTGTAATTTGGCAGAAAATCTGTGCCTGTAATTTAGGGTTGTCCTACCATTCTATAAACAAAAAATTTAATTATCACATGTTTAAATAAAATCATGCGTCAACTCCATTTTCCTGCATTTTTGTAAAAATCACCAATAGACTGTAAAAGTCAATAGGATTACGAAAGGAATTTTATAAACGCATGGACATGGCAACGTTTAAATACGCTTAGCTTTGTTGTTATTTACCTGATCAGATAAAAATCAAACAGTTCATTGTACTCACGTGTGTTAAAAAATGTCAGCAGAAAAATATGTTCCCAACTTATAAACCTTGTTGCTATTTTTAAAGATTTTTCACGGTGAACAACCACCATTTCACCCGTTAGTTTCCTATGTCTGGCTTTTGTAACCCATGTGAACTAGAGGCCAACTTCCTGCCATGGTTTTATTGTGACGAGCCCACGCTACACCTTTATAGTCCCTGGCTCCTCCCCCTTCACTCTTGTTTGCTCCACTGAATGCTGTGATGGCTGCTCTCACTGTGGCATCTGCATGGTCGGCTTACTGATTGAAAATCACCACTGAAATAAAACCTTCATAAGAAATACCTGGATGAACATCTTCTCCGATAAACTAGACATCTCTCCACTCACCGGTGAGTCGTTTCACATTGTACTTCAATGTGTTTCACTAAGTATTTGGCGGATTTGTGGTGTACCAGACTCCATTGAAATTGCTGCAAAATTAAGCCAACATTAGCTGCAGAACACACAGGGTCAGTCTGACCATCTACACTTTTATTTAAGTAATCCTTTTATTTTCTAATTTATAATCAAAGCCGAATTGTTAAATGAATAGTATTATAGTAAAATAATACTTCGCTTTTTGTAGTTTTGATTGATTTTGACCATTTCTGTTACTTTTTGAAAGAAATGCCCATTCGGCTATGTGGTCTTGAATAGGCTTTGACCTACTAAATGAGATGATCTGTTGTGCTACAACAATGATTTATTTAAAGAATCTATTTAAAACATGCATGTTTAATTTATATGATATGATTTAGCTTTACAGCTAATGATGTTGATTTAAAAGTGCACTTTATTCCCTTTGATCTCTGAGTATATAGAATGAAGCTTCAATTTGATTTACCTTGATATGGATTTTTCTGCTATGATTTATAGCATTTATTTATAACTGTTTATTTAACAATGACAAATTGTTTAAATGTGCTAAGGTGAATGTATTTTCTGTTTTAAAATATACTTAAGTTAATTCCTTTTTGACTGATTGTTGTTGGCCTTTTTTTTATAGGTCAGGTTTTTATGTTTGTCCTGGATCACCTACCACTCTCGACCACTAGATGGCGAGCCACCACCCAACCACCACTGCATCGCGGTAGGAATATTTGATCTTTTTGCTTCCTCGGACACTCGGACCTAATACGTGGATTATACCCTGGGGACCTTTTCTGTTTTGTATTTTTCCCCCCAATGCGAAAGAACTTTGCGAAACCCTTCGCTTTTCAACTTGGCGAAATCAAACAAACTGACAACTAAATAATATATATCAATATAAATTGACTTCAAATATCTTTACTATATATAATATCTTTAATATACGTATACTAAAACGAAATCCTTGTGTCTGTGTCCAATTATTCACACACCTTGGCTCTACAGCCGAACCTATTTCTGTTGACCTTTTTCGCAGTCAGTTCCTGAGCCCTAGTGTGTTATTTATTTGTTACACTTTTCAAAGCAGTTTTTTTTTTTTTTTTCCAATTTGTGGGTTTCTTCATTTTTTAGTGTCTCTATGTACACAGGTGATATATTTAGCTCTTGAGGAATTTCTTGCCAAGGACATCTGATTATAAATATTCCCAGATTTTCAGAGCCGGTGCCTGGACCAATGGATGATGGACAACAGTCCAGCATTGTTCTGTGTCCGATTTCAGTACAATCCAACGCTTATACGACCAAAGCGCTGGGCATTTCTCCACTCTAGATATCAATCAATCAATCAATCTTTTATTTGTATAGTGCCAAATCATAACCAATGGTATCTCAAGACACTTTACAGAAGAGCAGTCTTAAGGACGGACTCTTCATTTTATGGATACACACATATGCATATATACGTATATACACATCCATACTGTATCCCACACCCAACATGAATTCATCATGGCGGCAAGGAAAACCTTCTGTTAAGCAGCAGGAACCTTGTGTGGATCCCATTCCTATGATGAACAGCCATCCACGTTATGCTGTGTTGGGTGTGTGCAGAGGAAAGGGTGGAGACAGAGCCGCTGAGTCTCTGTAACTCCACACTGAGGATCCCACGGACCTGCAAGACAAAAGCCAGAAGGAGTACAGGAGCAAACACACAAGGGAAGAAGCAGACATAGAGGGAGTGTTTGAGAGAGGAATGGGACCCTCTCCGGTCCCTCTCTAACCTAAATGACCTCTCTCTTAACGCCCTCTCCAACCTCTCTCCAACCGAGCATGCCAGACCCCCCCACCGGCAGTCTATGCCTATTGCATCTTAACTATGAGCTATGAGCTGGTTCCTAACTAAAAGCTTTACCAAAGAGGAATGTTTTGAGCCTAACCTTAAAGGTAGAGAGGGTGTCTGCCCCCCGAACCGTGGTTGGTAGATGGTTCCAGAGAAGTGGGGCCTGATAACTGAAAGCTCTTCCTCCTATACTACTTTTAGAGACAAATGGAACAACGAGTAGTCCAGCATTTTGAGAGCGTAGTGTTCTGGGGGGATTGTATGGCACTACAAGCTCCTTGAGATAGACTGGTGCCTGTCCATTTAGGGCTTTATAAGTGAGAAGAATAATCTTGAATTCTATTCTATATTTTATGGGAAGCCAATGCAGAGAGGCTAATACAGGAGTAATGTGATCTCTTCTCCTAGTTTTAGTCAGTACACGTGCTGCAGCATTTTGAACCAGCTGAAGTGTCTTAAGCAACTTGCTCGGGCAGCCTGCTAAAAGAGAATTACAATAATCCAGTCGAGAGGTAACAAAAGCATGAACTAGCTTTTCGGCGTCGCCCTGAGACAGGATAGATCTGATTTTAGCAATGTTACGGAGATGAAAGAAGGCAGTTCTTGAAGTTTGTTTTATGTGAGAGTTGAAGGATAAATCCTGATCAAATAGAACCCCAAGGTTTCTAACAGTTGTGCTTCGTGCCAGAGTAATGCCATCTAGGGCAGTTAGGCTAGCATAGGTTTCTCTAAGGTGCCGTGGGCCCAGTACAATGACCTCAGTCTTGTCTGAGTTAAGAAGAAGAAAATTTTGGTCCATCCAGGCCCTAATGTCCTTTAGACAGGCCTCAAGTTTAGATAGCTGATTTGTCTCACCTGGCTTCATTGATACATACAGTTGGGTATCATCAGCATAGCAGTAAAAGTTAACAGAGTATTTTCTCATAACATTACCAAGGGGGATCATTTAGATACAGAAGAGGATTGGACCTAGCACAGAGCCCTGAGGAACCCCGTAGCTTACTTTAGTGTACACAGAAGACTTATTATTCACGTGTACAAACTGGTACCTATCAGATAGGTAGGACTTAAACCAGTTTAGGGCAGTCCCTGTGATTCCAAGTAATTCCTCTAATCTCTCTAGTAGAATATAGTGATCTATAGCATCAAAAGCTGCACTAAGATCTAATAAAACCAGCACTGAGAGTCGTCCTTCATCTGAAGCCCAGAGTAGATCATTAGTTACTTTAACTAAAGCAGTCTCTGTGCTGTGTTGAGCTCTAAAACCTGACTGGAAGTCCTCGAACAGGTTGTTGTTTTGAAGGAAGTCACAGAGCTGAGCCGCCACAACTTTCTCAAGAATCATATAAGTTCTGAACTTATAAGATATAAGTTCAGAAAACCACATGCAGTTAAAGACAAGCTTCACTAAAAGCTAACTGTGGCCTAAACTTTTCTTTTAATGCTGAAGAATCTTCAAAAATGGACTTTTAGTCATCACACTTTGCCTGATGGCATCAGTTTTGTATCCCTGCAGGGTGCCTGTAGCCGTTTTCTGGACCGTCAGTTGTTGTAGACACATCTGTCTGCATGCAGCAGGTGTTCAACAGCTGCCTAACATGACTGACTTTCAGATCCCTTCCACTTTACACTCAGCACTGCTTCACCCTACCTCACCCCAAAACTGCTGCTGCTCCACTGTGGCATTCATCGATGTCTAAAGTCACAAGTCGCCCTGTGGCTTATAGCGGTTACAAACAGGCAAATGAATCATACAAGGCTGTGCAGTAGCTTCTGCAGAGGCAGACAATCTGAGTGAGAAAGGGTAAAACGTGACCTTTCCTTGTGCTCAGTGTGGAGTGGTGCATGTCTTTCCCCCTTCATACAACTCTAGTATAACCTTGATTTCAAAGTTTCCATCGTCCACCCTGTTCTATATGCAGTCATTGTCAACACATCGAGGGGTGATTTAGGCTACGTTCACTGCAATATGGGGCATCAATTGAAAAGTTAGGCATGCTAAAAATAAACATATTAATTTGCAACATTTAGCAACAAACCCCATTTAAAAAATGTATGGGAATTTTTTAATATAAGCTTTGACCAGATTTACAGCAATATTTGTGAAATTTGTGATATTTATTTTTCTCATAAAATATAATGTCAACGTTAGATCTAGATGTTAAATGTTACATTTAACTATAAATGGTAAATGTTAATTGTTAAATCTAAATGTTAAAAATTCAATGTAAATGTTAAAATGTTAAATATAAATGCTAAATGTTAAAAGTAAATATTAAATGTTACATGTAAATGTGAAAGAAAATATTTAGCTAATATGCAAATTCAACCGAAGTACCAAAATAAAAGTTCATTTAGATTAAACATTTACATTTAAATGTAACATTTAGATTAAACATTTATATTGAAATGTAACATTTAGACGTAATTAACATTTAAATTTAACATTGACATTATATTTTTACGAGAAAAGTAAATATCACAAATTTCACAAATATTGCTGTAAGTCTGGTAAAAAAAGTTGCTGTTTGTTTTAGCATGTGCAACTTTACGAATCGCACTCCATACTGCAAGCCTTAATGTTCAATTCAGATTTTTTGCTCAGATCCAATTTTTGTGTTTGGCATGCGCATTTTTGCATTTGTCTCAAAGTTTTTGTGCAGTGGGAGCCAGAGAATGAATGATCAGGTGCAGAGAAGGATGAGGAAAAAGAAAAGGACAAATGTTTTGTTTTGGCTTTTGCGCTGCTGATTTGCCTTTAAACACAGACCAGTTATGGTATGAACCTTCAAGCTTTGACCCAAACACGACAGGACAGGCATTAATAATTTATATCAGAGGCCAACCCAAAACCGAGAGTAAAAACTTCATTTTTTTAACTCCTACAAACAACATATTTATGCTTGATTTTAGTAGTAAGCCCACTTTTAGAGTGTCTAAAATTCTGAGTGTATCTGATGTCAACATCAGATCGGATACAGGTCGCATTTCAGCAATAAGATCGGATTTGGGTCGCATTTCCCCCCAGTGTCAACGTAGCCTGAAAAACTCTAACTTGCATATTTTTGGGTTGTGGGAGGAAATGGAAGTACCTACGCAAACATGTCACCTCCACATAGAACATCTCCACCACAGGAGGACAGATATGTCTTGTTGTGAAGCAGACGTTCTTATTTCTACATCACTGATCTGCCCTGGCAAAGTCATTGGAATGAACATTATTTGTGTCATGGCATTTATGTGTACTTAAATATCTAACTGTAGTTGCATTTTGGGATGAGTAATTGTTGCTTATTTCCACTCACTGACTCGTCAGAGCTGTAAATATGGCTGTGATAACACTGAGGCATATTTATTATTCTCCATTTCCTTGACTGCTTCAACATTAAAAGTCTTATTTGTTTGGCATACAAAGGAAAAGTGTCATTTTACAAGGTTTCTTTCTTGAAAGGTGATTCCTGCAGTAAAACTGTGTTTCACTCATTGTTGTGCACGCTTTGCCAGCTCAGACATCACTTTACTGTTAAAAGCCAAGGTAGATAAAGTATGTCATTGATGATGTGCCTTTTTCATCTCTGCTATGTCCTTGCAATACTGTCACCACTTTTACGAGATCCTTTCTTCTTTCTTTCGCTTGTTGTCAGTGTTTACTAAGATGAAAGCCAGTTTTGATGTCTGGTTTTGATGTCCAGGCTGACCAAACACCACTTACTCGTATAGAATAGATAAATATATAAATAAAATAAAAAAATTCTAGTCTACTTCCAGCTATTGTTGCCTGTTATTATCTCTTTTTGTTTAGTTTCTTGTGGATCAAAGTGGTGAAGTTCCCCTATATGTGCACCATCAACAACTTCTGTTGGGAAGAGATAAGAGAGGTCCTCAAAAGCTCCACAGGCTCCTCAACAGCCTAAATCAAACACATGTTGAGTGCATCTGCTAGCTGCCACTGATGTTAGAGCAATGTTTTTCAAATGGGGGTATGTGTACCTCTAGGGGTTCGCAATGGCACTACAGGGGGTACTTGAGAGAGAGAGAGTTTAAAATGAACAAATAAAGTGTCAGTCTTGGTCCTAGTGAGATGACCGGAAATTTATTATAAATTATAAAAATAAATCTATTCAGGAACCACTAAACCAGTGTTTTTCAACCTTGGGGTCGGGACTCCATGTCTGAAAAATTACAATAGATTTTTGAAAGGTTTTAAACTTTATTCTTCTTCTTCTTTTCTTTTTCTTTTTAGAATAAAACAACACACAATCTTAAATGCTATCAGTACAGTTGGATCAGCTTCACTGCTTTATATGCCGATCAAATTTTAAAACAAATTACGTTGTTCAAAAGATAAACTACTCTTAATATTACATCTAGGAGGATCCTGATACCAGCTAGAAGGCAAAAACGATGAGGATTTACAGTACTCTTCCCCTGTTGGGTATTAGAGGTTATCAAAATGTACATATTTTCCAAATAATTCTTTATATTGTCAACGTCTCAGATTTCTTTGTTTTAGTTATTATTTAAGTATTTCATTAAACAAATGTTAAAGTTTCTTTTGAACTATGTTTGAATTTAATTACTTGCTAGTTTATTGCTTAGTTACATACTTACTGTAAATACACGAGTGAAAATCAATTTTCTGTAATTCTCATTTCTAGTTTTTCGCTTACATTACTGTTTTTCTTTTCTCTTCTTCTTTGTATTATTCTGTTCTTAATATTCTATTCATATTGTAAAGTGTCCTTGGGTAGCCTGAAAGGAACTTTTAATTCTTCTTCTTCATAAATCAAGTCTACTTTTACAGCAGACGTAAAAAGGGAAAGAATGAGAAAAAATAACCAACCCTGATTTTAATAAGTCAATCCCATCAGGACATCTTGACAGATGGGATTATTAATAGGAGCCAATAGATGAAATAATGAATGCTATTTTTTTGTTTTTGTTAATAAATGTAGAGATGATTGTTAGTTAGTGGTCTATGTGCCTCTTCTAAAGTGCTACAATTCACAGGCTGTGCAACACAATGATGTGTTCAAGCATGTGGAAGGTAGGATTTGCTTGCTAAACCTGCATGTGTCAATATACATGAACAGCCTAGCATTGACGTTTACTATTGACTCACTGGAAAGACACTCTTCATTAACAAGAAGGTGTTTAGTGAGGTAGAGGTGAGCATCCAGACCCAACCCTAGACCAGGAGTACATAAGCCCAATGCAAAATTAATTTTACAATAATTTTATGAGCCTACTACCAAAAGGGTTTCTGTGCATCCACAAGTAAACTATTTTCCATCAAGTGGACAATAAATTCAGCATTGTGTTGGATCAGGCAGGCACGGAAGTCAAGCTAATTCAGCCGAATAATCTGACAGTAGCTGTCAACATCTGACAGCATCCATTTCCTAAATTCAGTTAATCATCCAGTTGATCATGTTCCATGCTTCCAATTGGCTTGAGTTAACATTTAAATGACAGAAACACATCTACTTCTGCACGCTTCGTCTGCAAATGGCTCGCAACCCACCCCCACCCTAGCTCCTCCTTTTCTGTCTATTTCAACAGTGTCTTTGTTGGCATCTACCGTCTGTGCTTCTGTTCCAGGGGGTCCTGCTGACCGCTCTCTCTGCTTGTGCCTCTCCATATAGCTCATGGAAGAGCAAAGGGGAGCTCCCTTCACTTGGGCTTTCCACACAGCTGCGTGGAAATGGCAGAGAGGTCCCACAGCAGAGCCTTACCGCCAAATCTAAACTGCATACTAAATAAAAACATTTGACTAAAGTGATCCTGAACTGTTACAACTCTTTGAAGACACAATGAGATGCTAAAATTGCCAAAATGTCAGGAATACTTTACTAGGTGGCTTGAACATTCAGGTTCTGGTTTCTTTTTATTGTGATGAAACTTACTGACTGCCATTGACGTCTAAAAACGTAATTTAGTTTAGTAACGTTGACTGCCAAAGACGTCTAAAGACATCAATTGTGTTTTTCGCTGGGGTTGCTAGGAGACGTGTGACGAATCTCTGCCATGAATATCAGGCTTGTACCATGATGTAGTCACCAACTGTTGACATGTAGGTTGCAGCAACGCACCTTTGGATGAGAGATCACCTGTGATGGGCAGAGCTCAGATGGAGAGGAAAAGAGTTTACAAGACAGATGATGACACTACGAGAGTTGATGCTGAAGTTCCCAGCAGTGCACACTCAACTAGTGAATGTGTAGAACTAAGTGGACTATTGAGTGTCGCGTTGGTGAGAGAAAACGATCAAATAAATGGGGCAAGCCGTGAGACTTGGCATGTCTGGGAGAAGGAGGAAGTGGCGTGTGGGGAGAATGACGGGGGGAGAGACTTGGAGGGCGGCCAAAATTCAGTAAGAAATCCATTCAACTCTGACCCAGATAGCAAAATAATAACAATTTTGCCATCAAAAGCCCAGTCTCAGTGTTGTTTTTGTAGTTTAATAGAAGGAAACCAATGTTGAGGTGTCCCTAAAGCAAAAAAAAAAAAAAATTGCTTCAAAGCTGAGTTTTTAGCTGAAGGCTTTTTTCTCAGCTTTTTGTCACAAACTGGCAATCTGTGTGAAACTTGCCTCTATTCAACTTCTGATTACGGAAAAATGAAACAAGCTATAAACATGATGAAAGTAGATAGTCTAATCTTTCAGATTCTGGTTTAAGATTTCAGATTGTCATCGTACAAAATATTCTGTGGGTCTTGAAAGATCAGTGAAAATCATCTAAAACGCCCGGCAATATGAAGTTGGCTGCTCTGAAAATGGCTGGCAGTGAATGAGGGCACAGTATGACACTAGTTTTGACATATTATGAAAAACGTGCTGATATCTCGTAATAAAAGTCTCTAATGATGCTCAGTTTGTCTGTAATTTAACATCGTATTTTCCACTGCTGTCGAGCGTTGCTGCATAAAATCTGTGACATCAGCTCAGGAATCCTCAGCTAGTAGTAATTGATTGATGGAAGTGTCTTCTAGTACGTAATACAGTAATTCCTCGTTTATCGCCGGGGTTACGTTCTAAAAATAACTCACAATAGGCAAAATCCAAAGTAGTCAGCTTTATTTCGGCACTTTAAGTCACGTGGTGCACCTATCACGTGACCTAAACTGGCCAATGAGGGGCGCTGCGTATGGATAGACTGCCGGTCGATTGACACGTATTACGTACTGATAGCCACTGCCTTGATTGATTTAGAAAATAGTTCCTCTTCTTGTTCAATTGAATCTAAACATGAGTTGCATATAGACACTCCTCTTGAACGATTCACTCAGGCTTTTCCTTATGCACTACAGGAAGAATACCGACTCCCGGCTTCTCAGTAATAAGGCCATTTATGTCAGATTTTATGCAACTGACCTTTCATATATTTTCTGCATTTAAAGTTTGTGTGGTACACATTTTACTTCCTCACCTTGACTTACAAAGTACATTTTGTACAAAAGTGAGGTTGTGTTATCGCTCCCATCATGTCTTTAGCTGGTTTCATCTGACCTATTCTGCTAAACCCCCAAAATTGTTGGGGTAGGGGGGTGTCAACGCAACAACACTCAACAACACTTACAAAATGTTTAATCAGGCGCCAGTGTAACAATCTTTTTTAACGTTGTTCAAACCTGCGTCATTGCATTTTGTGTCAAATGGAAAACACCAAATTAACAAAAAAAATAACACGCAGGATGAAACCATTTCTTACAAATTGTTGTTGCTCTTTATGCCTTTTTACGCTCACTTCCCATACATACACCAGATTATTGTGATCATCACATTACTGTTGAGCAAGGGAATAAAGTAAAAACAACTTTTAAACTAAAGTGTCTCTATAAGAGCTGTTGCCATGCCCTTTGTGCTATGGTTGTAATGCTGTAATTTGCATTATTTTCTAAAATTTGATTTCCACTAAAGAATGTTATCTATGAAACAATTTTAAAGGGGAAAGAAAACCACAGTTCTATGTAACTTATTCTTATATATATATATATATATATATATATATATAATTTTTTTTTTTTTTTAATAAAAAGCTTGATTTAATGCGTGTATGACTAGAGAGTTGAATATCATATTTAACTTGTCAAGTATATATATTTTTTTTGTCAAATTAGAAAAGAGCAGCACCAATGATGGGGGTCAGTCTGGTTGAAGAATCCAAACATCAATATAACAAAAAAAAAATACTTTAAGATACTGGAGACAAAACAAAGATTCATGTTGTGTATGCATTCACCACATTGCATTAAAAGGGTCATAACCCCGAATGACAACCACTGCTGGGGAGTTGGGTAATGCAAAGTACCGATAATACAAATAATACATACTGTAGGTAGAAAATTACCTTAACTTCTTCAAATATTCTTTGATTTCTTTTTCAAATGTTCTTTGATGACATTATTGTGTAGTTTAAAACAACACTTACAGAATCTGTAAACAACTCAAAACACCTCCAATAATGAATATATTCATTAAATATTAATTTAAAATTAGCAAGTGCGTATAAAATGTGTATCTACCGATCATAATGTGGTGTTGACAGCCATATGGGTCTGGGCAATCACTTCCAGTTGGTTTATTTTCTGTTAGATATAAAAGCAGAGTGGAGCAATATTATTTTAATTAGAAAAAGACTCAACCTTTCTACAAGACCTCATCCGCCTCTCTTCCAGTTGATGAACTGAAAATGAATACACCTCCAATTCCTGCTTTTTTTCTTGATTAGGTTATGTTACAGGGTGAAAAGCAAAGTTGTTGGGAATTGAATTAGTGAGGTGCCAGATGTGACCACTTCCTGGTTATCAGCCTTTTTGGCAGCTTCCTTTACTGAAAACCCTGCAGCTCACCATACAGGAGGTGTACGCCGTAAAACTAGTGACGGCTCGCTTTTTTAATTGGAAATCAATTTCCCTTAAAAAAAAAAAAAAAAAAAAAACTCTGTCACTCTTTTGCATCACTTGCTTCTTATATATACATATACACGCATCATTTTTATCTTTTATTTCATTCCGTTCAGTAAGGACATCTGTCCCTATTTTATAATTTTTTATTGGAAAACAAAAAAACGTTTTTATCCTGAGTCGAAATAGATAAAACATATTTTTTTGTGTGATTTCCAAGTTGAGTTTTCAGTCATTTTGCTAATTTCTGCCATAACACCATGACTGCCTTTAACCTGTATTAAATAAGTTCACACATCTCCCCTTAACTTTTTAATACACGTATCATGATATCAGGTACACAGGCAGGAAAAGGACTGACTTCGGTGATTTTTTGTACATTTCCTTCCAGGATTTCGAGGCCAAAATCTGACATTGTTGCGGCTAACACCTGGTTTTGTGGCAGCTTTTTTTTTTAAAAAAAAAGTGTTTAATGTTAAGGTTTTATTATTTTCTAAAACTTTACAGAAAAGAACTCGGATTCACAACAATTTAACAAGATACGCATCATTTCCATCTCATTTTAAAGGTTCAAAGTACAGTTCAGAGAATAAGACGTATAAAATCTGTGGTTGTTCAAGGTTTTAAAATAAAAATAAATAAACGGTTCTTTTACAGAAATAATCTCCTCAATGCAGGGTTACCTTTTGACTTTTTGCTAAATACACTCCTGTCTTTATGTTGTTTTTCATTTTTTTAAGCCTTCAGCAGCAGCTGAGGCATGTTTTGTTGCTTTTGGTTTTCTATTGGCCTTGATATCACTGTACATTTACTTTACTGCACTTTGAAAAACTAAAAATGTGTGAATTGTATTTGGTGGGTCAGTGTATGTTCTGTGTCCAAACGTTTAGTGGGAACGTGCCACACCTGAGTGCCGAACAGGAGAACGTCTAATCACTGAAATCACTGGCAGGTGGAGACACGAGGAGGAACCAGGAAACACAAAGACACAAGCCTGAAGCATTAAAACAACTCCAAACTGAAACTACACACAAGTAAAGAAAGTCTGACTGAAGGGAAACTAAAAGAGGGCCACAAAGGGCTGAAGACAAACACAAAACAATACAGTTCCTGACACAATGAGGGTTTTCTGCACTTAAGAATGTGCAATACGGTGGTTTGCAATCATTTTAGCACGAACCAACCAGGCTAAGGGCCAGGTGCAATTTCTTATTTAAAACAAAATATTGTTTGCCTTTTGCACTTTAGCTGCAACAGTCACTTTATTTGAGCTAAATTAATCAGAATCAAAATTCCTTTATTAATCCCAGGGGGAAATTGCTTAAGAAGCGGCTGGATCAGGTAGAATGCACAGTGGCGCATGCGCACCTTGCAGCATGCACGGTGACAAATTATTTTTTGTGTCAAATAAAATGACACAAATGTCATTATATTTGAGTCTTTGTATTTTATTGTACTGTCCAAGCTGTCTGATTCTGGTGTAGAATTTTTTATTTATTTTAAATGTAAATTTTGTTGTACATTAACCTGTCGGGGACTACAGATGGAAACTAGCCTACATTTACATATTTGTCTATTAATGTACATTATCCCAATTGTCACAAATAAATGAATGAATGCATAAAAATAAATGAAAATCCAATGACCAAAACATACACAGACCTGGGTGTTATTCTTCATTAAAGTTGTTCTAATTGCTACCAGTACTGTAGTTATGAAACATGGTGTGACGGTGACTGTAAAATGAGTCTGGCAGTGGGGGTTTGTTTTAATGATAGTACTTTCTTCAGTTAATACCCCTTACCTGATCTGAAACTTTGAGCTTAGTTAACATTCAGATGAACATGTGTTCTGAATAATTTCCCCCATATTTAGATGTACAGTATGTTACACATTTGAAAGCTTGTAACCTACAATTTCATAATCTGCAAAAAACTCAAAAATGACTTTGAATGATTTGCTGGACTTTTATTCAGCTTTAGTCACATATGTGTTTGCTGACTCCCACTAAGTATTGTCTGATCCAGACAATTGGTCAATCTTCTTAAACCAACTAGAGAAAATAAGAGTTGTTTTGGTGCATTCTGTTGTCCTGTGGTTATTAAGGAAAGACTTTCATGTAGAATGATCTTTTTACTCCCACAAACAACCTGAGAAAAACCTGGATGTGGAGGATCAGCCAGTGAAGTGAAGAGGATTCTATTGCTCTCTCTTTTTCTCTCTTCACATCTCAGAGGGGCTTCAGGCTTTAAATGCTGTGTTCTATGGAGCACACCCCTTCCTATTCTTGCCATATGCCCTCCAATCTTCTCACTATCCCCCAGGGAAGACTGGAGACCCTCTATTTTGCTCATTTCGTTATTGGAGAAGATTACCCGACTGCAAGACTATTTGTGACAGTTTAGTGAGCACTCTGTCTATGAATATGGTTCTAAAGATTGCTTTATCTGTTCTGGATCATTTAGAATCCAATTTAACCCAAGCCAGTAGGAAAAACCTTAATCAAGAAATGATTGTTTATGTATGATGTGTTTATGTAGCAGGACACAGTATGGCCAACACAGACTCTCTGTCCCCGCAGGGACAATTTTATTATGACGCATTTTAAATTGGAATGGTTCACTCAGTTTGTTTACTAAGGAAAATGTTGAATTTGCTCATGTAAAAAATAATTGCGCTTTTAACGTGCTTCCATTGAAGGTTGTTTTTAGCTGGAGCCTCGTAACTCCTGTGAAATCTCATCCCGCGAGACTTCGCTGCAGGAAGATGGACGCTCAGAACCTCCTTATAACACTCTGTAATCCTTTGTTGTTTCACGTCTAATGTGGCAGTAATACTGTTAGGAAATGTCCTGGTCTTCTCTTCTGTTTACACATACTGGGCCATGTTTTCTCGGAGAGAAGTGGTCATGTGACCATGTACGTCACGTTCTGTGACATGTATTTGTAGAAAAAGTGTTTCCATAGCATTTTTACGACACATTTCAATATTGAAACTAGTGAGAGACCGATACATAGACCAGCCAATATTATCGGCCGATTTTTGCATTTTTTTACGTGTATCAACATCTGTTTTTAATATTTGTTAAATATCTTTCACTTGTTGCCGTTCTACCTCACCTTTGTTAATTTCAGTAAATCTTCCTTTTTAAAAACTGAGACTCGTACCATTTGTTATCATCAATGTGTAATTTTTATGATGTAAATTGAGGGAGCAAAAGTCGTATCGGCTCCAAATATCGGCTCAAGAAAATCGGCAGTCTGTATCGGTCATCGGCTAAGGCTGATGGGGAAAAAAAATTGGTATTGGCATCGGCCCTAAAAAATTCATATCGGTCCATTCCTAATTGAAAAGTTTGAAATTCCTCCTCATGAAAGCATGAAAACTTTTTAGCGATATTTGAGTGTTATTTCCCGAATTTTTCCATTAGCAGTTTTTATTGCACCATTTAAATTTTGCGCATTTCCAAGAGTAATGGACACCCAGCTATAGTTACTGACTCGTGTTGATGCATGTAAGTAATGCGATGCAGGTTTGCTATTGCTACTTATTTCAGAATTGGGCACAAAAACAGTTGAATCCCAGCAGGTGGACACTTGCTTCCACATTGGTAGTGGGTAAAAGTACTTAGAGAAGAGGTGGTAAATCCTTTACCATGTTGTGTCTCATGGAAAGTTTTGACTGGATAGCTTGACAGTTTCTGATGAAACGGCCAATCTGCATCTGTCAGTCCTTGAACCATCCCCACCAGAGTGTGCATCTGATTCTAAATCCTCAGATTGTTGGTGCTTACAAATGGAGATAGATTCAGACAGCGACTTCAAACTGCCTATTTCCTCCTAGCACAGCACTTGGCCAGATCATTTCTCTCCTGGCTATAATACCAGTTTTCTCCCTCTGAGGCCGCTTGGTTGGCTGTAAATTTTCTCTTGACGCCTCTCGTCTTCTACCTCGCCCACTTTTACCGGAGAAAACAGCTGCCCCCTCGATGACGGCTAAAAGATCAGAAATGGAAAGTTCCCATCCTTTGCTGCAAGCTGCTTTGTATTCTAATGGTGTCCATGTTAAGTCTTTTTTACTGACCATGGTGTTGTTTTTATAGCCAAAGGGTACGAGGCCTTATTTGTCAAAGAAGCCTCAAAACCTCTGTCTTTTTTTTGTCTGATCTTTTATTCTTTTACCAAAGCAGCAGGTGCGTGTGCGTGCGTGCGTGCGTGTGTGTGTGTGTGTGTGTGTGTGTGTGTGTTGTATGACAGGGCTTGTCAGAGTTGGTTGACCACAGTGACTGATGATTGCGATCAGGAATTATTTGCGTGTGCATGAGTGGAGCGCAGCTAATGGCCGAGCAGCTATTGCAGAGCCTTTACATAATCAGATAGTATTGACATCAACAGAAAGACGGTCGATAGACATGTTTGTGCTGACACTAGATTATAGAGCTTAGTTTTCAATAGAGATGAGACATTTTTCCTTGGAAAATGTCTATAGGTTTAAACTCTTGTGTGTTTAATCTGTCAATTGATTTGCATCAGTGTGAGGACGCGAATAAACTTTTAATATGCCTAAAATCCATATTTTTTGGAAAGTTTACACGATGATAAAGATTGATGGGTGAAAAAACATCTCAGTATCTGAAACTGAAGTCATCTATATTCACTCTGCAGTCATACTGGTGGAGGTAAGCTACAGCAGCATTTTGACTATTCCCTGGGATAGTGTGGACCCTTATCTTGCTCCAATTACAGCGAGAAAGCCCTGCGAGTGATTTAGAGGCTCATCTGTACAAAAAGATTGTAAGGTGGCCTTTTTTTTCATTAAATATAAAAAAAACAAATTACTTCCTCTACAATTTCACAGAAAAAAAAAACGTGATGGATCGTGGTCCCCACAAGGTCCTTTATTACAACAAAGTGTATGTAAACCTGCTTTATCATTACCGTGTGTGTCTGAATAGTCCCTCTTTTCCTATCTCCTTTCCTATCCACTTTTCCTTAACCCTCAGAAATGTTTAAGTGGTGGCCATGATAAGGAGCGTTTGAAAATCTCTTAAAGCTAAGGAAAGGATGCTCGGTGCTTCCTTTATAACCTCCTTTATCCTAGGAAACATTGATGCATCCTTTAACAAAGGAGACCAGATAATGCTGCCCCACAATTCCTTGCGGCGACAACATTTAAAGGGACATGCTCATCGGATTATTCACGGAAACTCACAAAGACTGAAAAAGGACGCATATCAGGTACGATACCGATGCAATAATATGCCTTGAACAACTTTAAATAATCTAAAACCCATATCTTATTATATGTAAGCCATATTATCAGATTATAACTGATGTAAAACAGAGCACTGTCATTCAATAAAATGGGATCAGAGACATTTTCAGCCACGTTATGTTTAATTCAACGTAATTCATATTTCTGAGTGGAGGGTGTGCGAGCAACCATTCTCTCAATCTTTTAGTTCCACTTTTGTTCCTCGCAGCCTGGAAACCTCTTTTCCTTTGATTTCAATTCGAACCTTGTGATATTTGAGATTATGTCAGAAGTTAGAGGCACAGGGGAAAGTGCTATAAATGTGCTTTTAGTTGTTCATTTTTGTAAATGTGTCGTTTTTTTCACCACAGCAGATGTCACTAACCTTCGCCACTGTCAAATTATTGTGTCACCAAGTGGAAGTGTATCTGATTGTCAAAACAACGTGATGACCTTTCCCTAAGTCCTTTAGGACGTCTCCTAACACCTTTTCTAAACTTTGTGACATCATCCACAGAGTTAAGGGAAAGGAGATAGGAGGGACTATTCGGGCGCAGCCTAAGAATGAAGTAAGAACACTTCTAAGCATCCGTCCACGGGACTCCACATCCCACAATGCAACATGCAAAACCTTTCTGAAAATGCGAATGAAAGTGTTTACAGTGGAGATCAAGAAAAACTTATATCGACAATTTCAAACTTTTATATCTTTTTTGAGCAAATAGTCTTTGATTTATTGATCCATGAAGTCTTATGTCTTTATGTGATTTTTTACATATTTTAAGGAACTTTGAATGCCAGAAACCATGGGGAATAAAATGTCAAATCAAGGTAGGCCTTGAACCAAAGCCCATGATGGCATGAAAGCTTGATATGAAGGAAGATTTTTACAGGCTGCTCACAAAAATAACTCAAAGTTCTCGGTCTACACCAAACGTCGTCTTTCCTGGGGTTGAAATGTCTCCAGTTGTTCGTGACAAAGTCTTCCTGTAAGTGTATAAACATCCATATTTTACATAGCTCTGGTTTGAAATGCTCAACCATCTTTTAAAGTCATCTTTCATTTTTACTTTTCAATCTTTTGCAAAATTTAAATGTTAAATGCCCTTTCTCCTGTTTTTTTTTTTTTTTTTTTTTTTTTTTATGTTATGGCTTGTAAGCATCCATCAGTGGAAGTAAAGCTGCATCCTCAAAATCAATATATCATTAATCTCTGACACCCCACAGCTAATGAACACTTCCTTGTTTCTTCCCTTTACAGGGCTGTAGCAAAAGAGCTTGAATTTGAAAAACAAGGCGTTTTACGTTTTTTCATTTTCAAATCAAATAATCAGTGTTTTTTTTTCATTTTTCATGTTTTTGTTACATAATGAAAAACGAATGAACGAATGATACACGGATTCCCGATGCTTGTTATTTCTAACTAAGTTTAGGAGAAGCTGTGTTTCCATTACTCATGGAAATGCGCAAATTCCAAATAGCGCAATAAAAAGTGGTAATTCGAAAAAACACTCAAATATAGTTGGAATATTTTGACGGTTTTGTGAGGAGGAATTTCAGACATTTTAATATTGAAATGTGTTGTAAAAGCGCTAAGAAAAAACTTTTTTCGCAAATACAGAACGTGTCACATGACCGCTTTCTCTGAGAAATCATGGCGTGGTACATGTAAACAGAAGATGGGGACATTTCTTACACTTAAAATCATTTGTGCCACATTAGACGTGGAACAACAAAGGAATTCAGAGTGTTATAAGGAGGTTCTGAGAGTCCATCTTCCTGCAGCAAAGTCTCACGGGATGAGATTTTAAGGGAGTTACGAGGTTCCTGCCCAAAACAACCTTCAATGGAAACACATTCAAAGCGCAATTATAATTTGTCGACATTTAGAAATAATGCTTTTATTTTGTAAAAATCTGTAATGGAAACCCAGCTCGAGACTGGTATTCAGGTTGTGTGAGTTTCAGTGAGAAACAAACAGCCCTGGACTGTTGGTGGTCTGATGGACTATACAGTGTAGCGGTGCTGCCAAAGCGGAGCATGTGAAGGATGAGGACTGACAGACAGAGAGAGACATGTTGACTCAGGTTGTTGTTTCTTTTCATGCCAGAGCGTCTTCTGGCGATCTTCCCTCTCTCTGTGTGTGCCAGCCGTACTCCTGAGTGCTCTGCCTGAATATGGATGCCATGCTCTCTTAAACAGCCGCTTCCTTCTGACTTCAGCTCAGTTTTCAATTCTCATTACCATCTTCTTCACCTGCAGGTTTTCACTTATTTTATCTTTCTTGTCTTTTTTTTTTAAACACTACAGTGAGAAACATCACTCTTTCATTTCAGTGACATATGACAGTGGGAGAAAGTGGGAGATCGCTCTGTATATATCTGCATTCAAGGTGTGATTTTTCACACAAAATTGTGGAGTGCGGTGCACAAATGAAGCCTATATATTCTAATTAAATGTGTGTGGTGACACTATCTGCAGCTTCTTTCACATCAGCTTATTCCTTTACAATCTTCCCAGTTTGTTATCTCTATTGTGTCAGCTTTCCAGTCCACCGCTGCATGCCCGTCTTTGCTATTCTGGCAGTGTGTGCCCCCCCCCACCCCACCCCCCACCACCACCTTGGCCAGCTTGCTGAAAGAGCATGTGTCAGCGAACTGACCTGTAGTTGATTCTCTGCCAGTACAGGTTTCTGGTGCTCCACTGGAAATGGCAGCATGATATTAGCTGAGCTCAGCACACACGCTGTCTGGGGTGGAAACTGAAGAAGTCACACTTTAGTTTCTTCTCCAAAGTTTCCTCACAGTATTTCTGTTCTCTCTTCCTGTCGTCTGCCAGTTTCTCCCTTGCCTCACTTTGGCTTGGTCATTAGTCATTGGCGGGCCACATTTAGGCCAAATAACACATCACAAGCGTTTGCTGCGTTGTGGGATTTCCTCTGGATCTCACATCTGGTCTAACAAACATGCTTTAAAGAAATTGTGGTTGTCAAAGAGATTTCTTCAGAAACTTTTTTGTGCTATATTAGCTGGGTTTCCAAATGTCGACAAATTATATTTGCGCTTTGAACGCGTTTCCATTTAACGTTGTTTTGGGCAGGAGCCTCGTAACTCCCGTGAAATCTCATCCCGCGAGACTTTGCTGCACGAAGACGAACGCTCAAAACCGCCTTATAGCACTCTGAATTCCTTTGTTGTTTCACGTCTAATGTGTCAGTAATAATTTTTAAGTTGTAATACTAGGAAATAACCCGGTCTCCTTCTGTTTACACATACCGCATAATGTTTTCTCGGAGAAAATTGGTCATGTGACTATGTACGTCGCGTTCTGACGTGTATTTGCAGAATAAGTGTTTCCATAGCGCTTTTGCGACACATTTCAATATCAAAACTTCTGAAATTTCTCCTCATGAAATTTTTTGCGATATTTCAGTGTTTTTTTTTTTAAATTTATGTGTTTTTATTGCGCTATTTAGATTTTGTGCATTTTCAAGGGTAACAGAAACACAACTTGTGATCTCAAAATGGGCCACAGATTTTAACAGTAAATAGAACAATTTCAACATTAATGTGCTATATATATATTCAAAGGAGATTTTATCTCCTTTGAATATATGTCATTCTTACTGAAGGGTGATTCAAGAGTTCTGTTTTTAGTCATTTATAGACCCCCAAAATATTCTGGAAAATTCATGGATGAGTTTGCTGAACTGCTGTCAGTTGTATGCACTGAATACAACTTTTTAATAATAACAGGTGACTTAAATATTCATGTAGACAATAACATGGACAATACTGCCCAAGAACTGTATGCTTTAATGGATACTTTTGGTCTTACACAACATGTGACTGGTAAATTACAAATTACATAAGAAATACATGAGACCAACAATATCCATGCATTAAGTGACCTTAAACTTAAATTCACCTATAGTTCTTTGATTTTATTGAATCAATTTGAGATTAAAAATGACTGCCATCATGTGATATAAGCGTGGTAAATTTGTAAATATGTATCCATGTGCATTTGGAGGGGCTGAGATATCTACAAATGAAGTATTTTGTAAATTACACAATGATACTTTTTTTTTTTTTCATTTTAACTTTCTCCTGCGGGCCGAAATAGATGCTTATAATGGCTGGATTTGGCCCCTGGTCCTTGAGTTTGACGCATGTCAACTCTATTTTTTGGAAGAATGTGTATTTGGAGGTCTGAAAAAGTTCTGCATCTCGTGTAAAAAGCTCCAAGTTATCAGCTGGGTGTGTTTTTAATACGCATACACGAACAGTAAAGTGTGTAATGTTTCCTATTTTCTTTGAGAACATTTTAGTTTTGCTGGAGATCATTTAAATTCAAAAACTGGTTTTCAATATAAAAAGAAACGCTGCTGTTCCTTCATACAAAGGGATACAAAGAAAGAATAAAGCATAAATTTGCATATGTTGTGAATTGGCCTGTGTGTGTGTGTGTGTGTGCGTGTGTGCGAGCAGCCTCAAGAAGGATGGCGATTATTGTGAGGGACTCCCTGCATGAGCAGTGGTGGGAATAACTGCATATGCACAGAGGATCTTACAAAAGCCTTGACACTCTATCTTAGAGCATCCTGCTGTGATCCGTCAGCGGATCTCCTGTTGGGATCCCTATGCAGGAGAGTCCCTGTGTTTGAAGAGTCATGGCTGTACACATGTAGTGCGTGCACACACTGCTGGTGTATGAGCACGGTCTCTACCTGTGTGCAGACACTCTGAACTGCAGAAAACTCCATCAAGTGTCTCAAAGTACTTCGTTTAACCAGGTCTCTCGGATTCAATGGGTCTCCACATTGTTTCTCATCATCTGGCATTAGCAGCCTAATTGATTCGGTACTGTGAATGGGAATGGGCCGTGTGCATATTATACAGGAGTCCTAAATGTCATGAATGAAAGTGATGAACTGGAGTGCCGAATATTGGAGATAAATCTGTGAAATTGGGGTTAAGACATTTTCCATGTTTTTTTATAGGTTTGCATTCACTTGCCTTGATTGAACCTCTTTATTAGTATGCATGAGGGTTTTCCAGACAGAAGCTGTGAATAAAAGTCCTTTTCAACAAAAGAAATCTCAGACGAGTCTTCCTTTATACATCACACTTTGAAGCAAATATTTACTAACGTGTATTGTGACAGGTGAAAATGTATGCATTTGTTTGGTCAGAAAGAAGAAAAAAACCTTATATTTTTAGTTTGATTACATTCACAACGTCTTCACAGTCGTACTGGAGCTGTGTCAGCAGATGAAGGCAAGCTCCATCTGCTACCACAGTCATACTTCAATACTATAGCCCTCTGACTACATTTAATTCATTGTTTTAGTCACATTTACACACGGAAACAAGGGTAAAAATTCTGTGTGAGATGTGAGAACAGTGTTCTCACATTGTGTCATCGTGTCATTCTCCAACTCTCTTAAAGTATAACACATTTGATGCCAAAGCTTCTAAAAACTCCTTCATTTGTCCACTTCAGTATGACTCTTACATGAAATAGAAAACAGGTAATAAAGGGTTATGAAAAATCTATTTTTTTTTTGTTTGAAAAAAGGCAAAGAGGTGGAAAACATTGTGGTCCAAAGTTTCTCACCAATATATTAGTTAATAATGATAGAACGTTTGTTTTTGCTTGTTTTTTTAACTTTAAGGTTGCTGCTCAGATGTGGACACCTGCTCGGTGCATAGTAGCTGGGTTTCTATTATTGCGCTATTTAGATTGTGTGCATTTCCAAGGGTAATGGAAACCCAGGTAGTGATAGTCAAAACATTGAAGAGTCTCCTCAGGCAGAGACTTTCAATGTGCTGTGGTATCAGGCCTGTCTGACCAGAATTGACCAATACAGAGAGTTCTGTAAATGTCAGATCTGTTCTTCATAAAAATAGCATCACTTCCTGCTAATGATGACACTAATTCAAGGTTGTCAGTTCGAACTGGTAAAAAAAATTAAAAAAAAAAACCTTGCAGGAGCTTCTGCATTGACAAATATTGGATGAATGAACAAATCTACTTTTAAAACTCAACTAAAGAGTCCTCCAATTTAAAATCCCAAAGCTTTTGTAGTAGGTCGACTAAATAAAGACTCTAATTTGAATGTATTCTTTGTGCGAATGTATCGTATTGTATCCAGTTGTGTATCTGCTCAGTGCAATTCAAGAATCCATGTGTGTTGATGATTAGATTTGGATGGCATCATGTGTACGGGGCTTCCTTGGAAGGATTTTGATGAGAAAGAAAAGAAACAAAAGCACTTGAGAAACCAATTGGTTTCTATTGGTCGTTTTTTTTTTTAGCTCAGGGCTGCATTTTCCTTGAAAAGGCATATAACCCTGCGCATATAAAAATAGACATAAAGTTTTATTGCCTTTATTTTGTAGCACTCTTATGTCCACACTGATTGTGATGTTTTTTTGTACATAGAAAGGTCTGTTATTGAAGCGTGACTGATGTAATTCACAAATCCCAGAGTGGTACCCGAGGAAAGATTTTCTTCTCATTAACAAAATGGTGAATGATGTAATTTTCCCAAAGACCAGTGTCACATTCCTCCAGCTCAGCTCTGGTTTCTTGCATAAGCGTCTGTTTCTCTTCCTGTCTGCAATTAGCTTTAATTTGCTGTGATCTATGCAGTCATCACAGCCTATTCCCATTGTGTTGTGACCTTGTGTGTGAGTGTTTGTGACTATTAGGTGACTGCTGTGACCGCCCCCACAGGGTAACTGTTTGTAGCCTGCACCTTTGCAGAGCTTTGTACTGACACAGAATCCTTTCTGCCACTCTCAGGGATAATTGGCACTCCGTAAACACATGATAATTGCACCGCTTTGATCCCTGTAATTTCTCACTTCTTGGTCGAAGAGGTGCAGCGTTCCCGTCTCATGTTTTCCACTCTTCTTCAGGTCACAGCGAGAGGATGTCGTGAGTGAGACACAGATTTACTTTTCTTTTGACGCGTTAAAGCCTCCTGGTAGCCATTAGTTCCTCCACATTGCAAGCCACCGTTCTCTTTCCCCGCACGCAGAGTTTGATCAGGTAGCAAGTGGCTTCAAATCATGCTGCTTGTCCTTCTTTTGACCTTGTGTTTTTACTTGTCACAGAGCCAGTGGGCATATTGTTTGCGACTAGACTAGGGTTAGAATAAAACACCTTCATTAAAAGGGATGTTACTGGGTCAATATATGAATGTGTGTGTTTTCAAAGCTTTGTTTTTTTATGTGTGTTCAAGGCTTATCTTGGGTGATGTCTGTGATTCCAGAAATTAAAATACGTATGACTACTTCTGTTCATATCTGTCAAGTTTCCCATTTTGGCCAGGAAACTACAGTATTTTGCCCCCCCTTACCGCCATCCAACCGTATTAGTATTATCCTGTAAATATCCCGTATTATAATGTAATAATAATGAAAAGATAAATTAATAAAATGATTCCTTTGCCTCTCTAAACTGAACACTGTCACTAGCCTCGCAAGGACAACCACCTGAAGTGGCCTGGGTGGCAGATTAGTGCCAACAGCAGGAACAAACCCGTAAACAACTCAGAAGAGCGACGGAAGAAGACGTTTCTGTGTAAAGTCGTGCAAATACCTTTGAAAATGGGACCACAAACGTGGCACAAGCGTGTGTTTTTTATTGAATCACCTCTCATTCCTACTAGTAAGGTTTACATACAGGTATAGTAATTATTCAGTTGAGCTGTCTTTGTAATTTGGGTTGTTTTTCCCCTTTATTTGATGTCTTTATTGGTGATCCATTGCTTCTGGGTTCAGATCATACGAGCTAATTGTCATTCAGCCCACATGGCCTTGCTCTCAGTCCTCTCGTCTAAAAGCTGGCTGCTGCTTTTTATTGAACATTCCCCGTTGTTTTTCAGCTGTAACACAGGGGGCAGCAGAGGTCAACTTTGCCCTTTCACGCTCTTGTTCTCTATCTTTCCCTTTTCCTCACAGTAAAAGCCTGGAATCAGGGAAGAGGTTAAACTTTACGGGTATGTTAATGATTTCCCTGTAATTATGCGCACATAAATGTTTCAAAAGCACGGCAGTGGCTGCTTTAAACAATTCTAATTAACCCTGCGGGTACAGAGGATATTGTGTCTTCAGGTTTTCCGTCTTTGTATCAGTGCAGCGCGCAAGTCTGTTTAAAGTGTTTCCAAACGGGGCATATTGACAGCGTTGTAGGAGGGGCAGCGCTGCCTCTCCAGAGCCATGTGGGATGGGGGGCAGAGTGTGTGTTTGTGCTGGAGTGTCTTCTGTATATATTGTGCATGTTTGCGCATTCAAGTCTCGCTGGGACGGCTTTTTGAGGATGAGACTGTTTGCTGGAGAGGATGAGCAGGGAGAGAAAGGGACCAGTTATCTTTAAGGGTCCACTCTCATCAAATTCAACTACTTTCTCCCAAGTCGATAGAGATTGGGTTGCTAGTTCAACTCCTCAGTGGCCATTTACTCCCCCGTTAAGGTCTGTTGCAGCTTGATAATTAGTCTTTGCTGATGGAAAAAAAAGCAGGGCAAGGTAAACCGGCTTCATGTACCATATTTTATAACACATTTTAAGCTCGAAGAAAATTCAATTTCTTTAATCTGTGAAGTAATCTGTAAACTAATTGCTTCACAATGTCAAACTCTGCAAATATTGAAATACATTCTCCAGACAGCTTAAATGAATTAAGAGGGTTTGTAGTGCTCCGAAAAGATTAAAAACTCTATACAACAATCAGCCATAATGGTACAACCACTAAAAGGTGTTTTTGGTTGAGTGACATTTAACTGGTTGGAAAGTCTTTTCCATTTATACCTCATCTATAACAGATCATCTGTGACTCACAGTTTTTTGCATTACACTATTCATTCATCACTTAAAGGAGTTTCCCTAAAAATCAGGCCGAGTGGAGAGATTTAAAAACGCAGTCCAGTCGGAGGACGCACGGTGTACCATGACTATGGGATTAAATATGACTTGGATTCTGGGAAGAAGGTGTTTTTTATCTCGATGGTGACTGCAGACCCAATGCTACTTTTCACCCGCTAATAAGGTTTTTATACATCTGCGTTTTTATCAGACAGAGGGCTGGTAGCTGTGCCCGCCGCAGTAATTCCAACCGTGACTCAGCAGCAAGCCTCGGCCTGCAGGTTCCCAGTAAAGTCTCACTTCTTAGCTGATGGTCACGGACTCCATTTTCTGGTATTGATATCTCACAATTTTTTTTTCCACCAAAAATTGTAAAAAATTTCATCATAAATCCTAAAATTTTCCTTAATTTTTTTTTTTTTATCTTACCCATGGTAAATTCTAAGAAAAATCTTGAAATTTTAGGAAATCTAAGGTTTTTTAAGAATGAAGCCACTCAGAGCTACTTATAGCTTTAGGATGCTTTGCGAATACAAGCACAGGTTCTTAGAATGTGATAATGGAGGGAAATGTTGAACACCATTGTCCTATATGATTTATGTTGCTCTGAAAAATCATGTCAAATGTTTAACAGGCTATTTTGATTGGAATACAACAGATATTCTAGGAATAAATAGACGTTTAGCCTTTCAGGTTAAATTGACTTTAAAGACCTTATGTGAAAAAGTCAAAAACAATAGTGGTTGCAGCTAACATTAGGAGATGATGATGATTTTTCTCTCTATATCCATGCATCCATCCATTTCCCATTCATTTTCTTCCACTTATCCGTTGCCGGGTCGCGGGGGCAGCATCCTTAGCAGGGAGGCCCAGACTTCCCTCTCTCCGATCACTTCATCCAGCTCTTCCAGCGGAATCCCGAGGCGTTCCTTGGCCAGCTGAGAGACATAGTCTCTCCAGTGCTTCCTGGGTCCTCCTCGGGATCTCTTTCCCGAGCAACGTGCCCTGAATGCCTCACTAGGGAGGCGTCCAAGTGGCATCCTATTTAGGTGCTCGAGCAACCTCATCTGGCTCTTCTCATTGCGGTTGAGCAGTGGCTTTACTCCAAGCCACCCGGTGGAGGAAACTCATTTCGGATGCTTGTACCAGTGATCTTGTTCTTTCGACCCAAAGCTCATGACCATCGGTGAGGGTAGGAACGTAGATCGACCTGTAAATTGAGCGCTTTGCCTATCGGCTCAGATCCCATTTCACTACGACAGATTGATGCATACTCCGCATCACTGCAGACGCTGCACCAATCAGCCTGTCGATTTCTCGCTCCATCCTTCCCTCACTCGTGAACAAGACCCCGAGGTATTTGAACTCCTCCACTTGGGGCAGGATCTCATCTACAACCCGGAGAAGGCACTGCACCTTTTTCCGGTCAAGAACCATGGACGCTGATTCTCATCCCGGCCAATTCACACTCGGCTGCGAACTGATCCAGTGAGAGTTAAAGGTCAAGGCATGATGGAGCCAACAAAACCACAGAATTATTCTCTCTATATATATATATACACATATGATTAATGGCACCTCTATTCTGGGAATATTGATAATACCTTTAAAAGAAACCATTTTTAATAAAATATTTTACTTGGAACTTTACAATTTTTTATTTTTTTTTACATTATTATTTTGATACAGAAGCAAGCACAATTTCAAGTCGTTAAAAAGAGAATGTATTTATCTCGGTATTTAAAGAAATTAGAAAATTAATGTAATTTCAGTCATAATTCAAAAACTTAGTTTTTGAAGGGATCAGGAAGGTGTGTGATTTATTTTAGTCCTGAAGTGAGGGTGTTATTTGTCTGTGTTTAGGCCTGGACGTGTACTCCCACAACATATGAGCAGATGGATGGTAATGTAGGGACAGTGACGTGCAGTCAGGGTAGGCAGGGAAGGCAGTGCCTACCCAAGGGTGAATTGATATTTTGATCATTTGTTTTAACTATAATATAATTAAACTTGAAAGTGTCAGCACTTTGTGATTTTCATAACCCAAATGACTCAACACCGCTATTTCCTGGTAAGGCACTGCTGCACAAGTCACTCTCACTCCTGTGCTGTATTAGTAAGGCAGGAGGAGGCCACACCCTCTCCCAAAGCCATACTGTTGCTCTGCCTTTGCCCCTCATTTCAGTGTATGGATGTGATTGGGCATGCACAGTCAGTTCCCCAATATGAAAACCATTTACGTAACCATTGGACGTAACCGTGCTATGCTAAATGCTATACGTACGTTCACAGTGCATTAGTGAATCGTTACAGCGTGGCTGATGCTATGTTCTCTAGCTAGTGGGTGGGATAACACTACAGGAAGGATGATAGCGCTAGAGACAATAAAGAAACTTTCACAACTTTCTTTTGATGGGAGACCAACACCTGAGCTTCAGCAAAGGAAAAGTCAGAAAATTGTTTGTACTTTCCACAGTGAATGGTACAAAAGGTTGTTGTTGTCATTTTCTCCGTGTTTCTGTGTTTCCAACACAAACTACGGATGTGCTGCCGTGTCATGAGATATATCTTGTTGGGAGAGTATGGAGGATGCTATTGAATAATTGTTTATGTTTCTTTAATGGTGTTTTACAATCTTGATTTCGTCATTGTGTAGGGGTGTGTGTAGAGCTGTTTAAAGCATTATTCCTGGTCGTTTTCCATGTAAAAGTGCAACTCAATGTTTACTGTCAGGGCTCTGGCCTTGCCTCCAACCAGATGGTCCCGTCCTGCATCTGAGACTGTCCTTCATCCCAAGGCTCAGCTCCTCTCCTTCATCTCACCCCTCTCATCTTCTAAACTTCTCTCTTTTTCCTCTCCATCTTATCCTTCATTCAGACGCAGCCTCTTCCTTCTCCAATCTTTACTTCTTTCTCCTTGCTCTACTTATTTCCTCTGTCCCGTCACTCAGCTTCTCCTCCTTCATTTGCCCCTTCTTTGCTTCATCTCACTCATTTCCCACTCTTTCCATCTCTTTCCAGTGTCAGAAAAGTGAAAAGAAGTCCAGGGAGAGAGCTGATGGCTTCCTCTCGACCTCTCGTCCTGACCTGTACGCCTTGTTCAGTTACCTCTAGAGACATCTGCAATTCAGATTTAGCAAAGGGAATTTATCTGTCAGAGGGGGACCGAACAGCTCCCAATGCTGCGCTGACACTAGCTGGATTTCCATTACAGATTTTTGCAAAATAAAAATGATATTTTTAAATGTCAACAAAGTATAATTGCATTTGAACGTGTTTCCAATGAAGGTTGTTTTGGTCAGGAACCTCGTAACTCCTCTAAAATGTCGTCCCGCGAGACTTCGCTGCAGAAAGACGGACGCTCCCAACCTCCTTATAACATTCTGTATTAAGTATTTTGCTAAGAACAGTCCCGGTCTCCTCTTCTGTTTACAGGTTCTGCGCCATGTTTTGTGACCATGTACGTCACATTCTGTGACGTATATTTATATGAATAATTATTTATGAATGCTGTGTGCACCAAATATGTATTCAAACTTTTTGTTGGAACATTACGTCAGTTCATCTTTCAGAGTTCTATATAGAGCCATGCCTTCTCTATTTCCATCCATCAGTTTGACGTAAGAAGACTAGAGTGCACCCCAACAACCCAATATACATTTGAACTTCCCACTACGCTGCAAGGGAAACTAATTTTGTCCCGTCATGACTTAGATCTCCTCATTGACCTGAAGTCTGTAATTGTAGGTGAAGAAAATAAACACTGTTTGGCTCACACTGCTGCTAGCCTCAGGGATTAATCTGATAGGCTGAACCTCTTCTAACAAAATCTTTCTCCATTTTCTGGGAAAGTGTTACATGGTCCAACTTGGACATGACTACTTCTCTCCAAGAAAACACGGTGCGGTGCGTGTAAACAGAAGAGGAAACCGGGACATGTCTTAGCATTATACTTTAAAATGATTACTGCCACATTTAGACGTGAAACAACAAATTAATACAGAGTTTTATAAGGAGGTTTGGAGCATCCATCTTCCTGTAGCAAAGTCCCACAGGATGAGATTTAACTGCAGTTACAAGGCTCCAGTCCAATACAACCTTCAATGGAAACAAAGTGCAATTATACTTTGTCGACATTTAGAAATATCGCTTTTATTTTGTGAAAATCTGTAACGGAAATCCAGCTAGTGTCTGCAGAGTTGTAGGTAGATGACCTACTGTTTATTTTTGTCAACCACTGTCAACCATTTTGTGTAATGTTTTCCGATGGGTGTCTTGGCTACCACCGACTCCTTCGAAGCCTTTCCTTCAAGGCTCCAATTCTGTGTCCACACCTCATGCGCGACAGCGACAGGAGAATAAATGTGCAGGGTCCTGATGTTCAGCTGTTTCCTCCTCTTCCTCCTGGTGTTAGTGTGGATCGCCTCTGCTGTCATCGAGTAAGCACTTTGCTGGGTGACAGCACCCATCCTTCAACAGGCCTAGCCATATGCTGCACTGCTGTCAGAGGAGACGACTGCAGATGCTCCAGCTGCTCTTTCTCTGCACACTGAACAAAACTCTTTCTCACTCAGACACACACACACGCACGCACGCATGCACGCACACGCACACATGCACGCACGCATGCACGCACGCACGCACACACACATACCTAGCTCCTCGGGCAGGATAAAGGAAAGAGGATGGGAGACGGGATGCGCAGAGATATTTGGTATTTAGGGGCCAAAGGAAAGGGAAACACTTTCTTTTGTTAATGAGAAGGAAGGTGAAATAAGAGGTTTACTGAGGCGAGGAGAAAATGAGCATCCTTGCTGTTTCCCATGCATTGTAAATGGTTGGTGGTATTTCTCTGGCTGCACTAGATTTCCAAACTCACAGAGCCTCATCCACATTTTGCACTCACATCACATATACATTCTTTTATAACATTTAAAAAGCCCTTTGTTTTGCCTGAGGAAAAGACTGTAGAAGTTGGACAAATAAAATAAAACAGGCCCAGAAAGTTCCAACATTTTCTTCAAGCTCTTCACCACAGAGCTACCACTTTAATGTCCATGATCCTCCAGCAGAAATAAACAAATCAGTTCATGCACTGTGCCGGCTGAGCTTTTGCGAGTTCGTGTGTGTGTGTGTGTGTGTGTGTGTGTGTGTGTGTGTGTGTGTGTGTGTGTGTGTGTGTGTTTGTTTGTGTAACACTTGGCTGTGTTTGCAGGTCCAGGGCGCATCACTTGTTCTGCAGCAAGACGTCAAATCATGCATGAAATGAGACTTTGTCTGTGCACGGTCTCACAGATACAGAGGGGCGACAGCCTGAAACTTACCCAGCTCGGTCTCTACTGCCTACAGCCAGTGAAGTGCCCTTTGTAGCAAATGTGACAATGGACACACACATCGTAACCAAGGATACAACAATGTTTACAAGGTCTGAGAACAAAAATATAGAAAAGCATCTTGTCCCAGTTTACCTCGCATTCACCTACCATTATTTTATACTTGATCAATTCAGACTACAATTGCACGCCTGGGGTGAACGATCTGCCATGCTCGCATATAAAGACGCAAAAGCAAGCGTACTATGAATCTTAAAGATCCACACAGCATTTTTTTCCCCCCTTGTCTGCATATGCTACCAAAGGTCAAAACTATATGTAGTGCAATCTTTTTGCCACAGCTATGAAAGTTATATTATTGCATTGAAACAAATATATTTATTTTATTGCATAATTGCAACCATCACCAGCCCTCCCTAAGGAAGTGAAACCACATCATCATTTTGAAATAAGTAATTTAGTGATGCTTTAAAATACTCAACAAATATTTACAAAAGGAAACATAAGTTATACTTTAAAATACAGCTTTAATGTGGTATTTTAAAAGGAAATGAAACAGAAAATCATGGTAAATGCTGAATACTAATGACGATAGAATCATAGTGTTATTACGTGTTTAATGTGTACCGGATTTTTCAATGAGTTTCATTTTAATCAGTCTTCATGTGTTTAAACCATCAGTAATAATAATATGCCTATAGGGATACGTGCATATCCATCGCCTCTGTTTACCGCATGGTATATGTCCATATTCATTGAAGATCCAGACATTATTAATGATAAAGCTCTAAATATACAGAGAGGGAGGGGCTGCTCAGGGACAGTCACAGGACAGAGCACTTCCCCAATGACAAACTCCATGAACAGCATCATTTTTCGGGAGGTGATCAGCACGCACATCTTCCGTGCGCGCTGATCACCTGCACCAGGAGCAGCGTTGGATGTGACATCCAGCTGTGCACACAGCTGAGCTGCTCCCTCCGTTCATTTGAATTTAATGTTTAGTGCCGAATTCCAATAAACTATTCATCAAAACACTCACAAGTCTCATAAATTACATATTATTTAATTGCAAGTCACAGCATTGTCTTTTATTAAACGCTGACAGGTGTTAAAAACTTATCAAACTCACATGATCAGTGTGATCCCATGCTTCAATTGTTTTCTATGATAAATTGACAAAATGACACCATCTTTAACCCTTTACTACTTTTAAAACCACAGTAACTCACTGCTCAGTAACAGATGATGTCACGTCCCGTTGGTCTCAGCATTGGTTTCTATTGGCTGTTTAATCAGAGTAATGTTGCAGCGCATGCGCCCTCACGTCTCTAATCATTAAATCTGTGATCCCGTGGGTCTTATGAAGATGGGCACTTAAGCTAAACACTGTCAGCTGAACAGTTTAAACCAGGTTTAAACCGTAGGCCTGATTCTACTAAGAACACTTACTTAGAATCCTCCTGGATTTTACCTAAATAATAAACCAAATGGAAATCACAAAAATACTCAAAGGTTGTGAATTTCATTCAGATTGAGCAATTTGATGGTGCATCCAACTCAACTGGATTTAGATTTCGAATCAATGCCAAATTTTGAAGTACTACTCACCACTACTGATCGATATAATAGAATAGAATAAACCTTTATTTATCCCCATAGGGAAAATTCACACGTTGCAACAACACCACCACATTGCAACAACAAATACCATCATAGGATAATAGTGCAAATATACAACGGTGGGACGGACATAAATTAGAACAAGATAAAAAATAAAATACATTTAAATAAAATGTAAAACAAAAACAAAACAACAACATAAAAAACACAACAATGTGCAAATAAGAAATAAAGGAATATGGTTGATGTGTGCAGCTTGACCAAAAAGATAGTTTCTTTTATTGTGTAGTTATAATGTGTTTCTAATTTATTTGGTGTGTTACACCCAGAATCCACCTTAAACAACCCTAGGAATAATTTCATCAGGACATGTAACAGACAGAGCCTAAACAGGGACGATAATAATGTTTAGACCACCTCGGTACCGTGTAGTGAACCTTGCTAACTTGCATGGAGCTACAGTATGTCAGCCATTTCAGTTTCACTTGAGTTTTCTGCTTTGTGTTTTATTTTCTTAGCTCTTCGTAGGTTTGTTGTTTATTGCTGCTCACACCAGCCACCCACTGTTGAAGTTAGACAATTTTTCTTCCAGGTTTCTGCAAACAAACCAGAAATATAAGACTAATTGCTTTTTCTACCTACAGCAAAGACCAAATAAAGGCTAGTTTGAAAGCAAATGTAGGCAACTACATCCACTCCTCAGGATCTGAACTGGGAGGCAGAAAACTAATAATCTGAAAACAAAGAAAATAGACTTTAATTAAAGAAAATCAAGGCTTTATCTTGTCTGTGAATGAAGTGTTTATTTTTTACCCCAGGCTTAAAAGCTTTGGGGTTTTAGTGTAATGTTTGTTTAATAGTGTCAAGACCCAATCGGATTCTGGAGTTATTTTCAGTTTTAATCAGTTTAGTCACCTGCTGATGCGAGAGGGCGGCTGACTTCAGCTCCCGTATCAAACCATCTCCGCTTTAAAAAAATAAAAATAAAAAAACCTACCAGTGCTCTGAGTACTTTGGCTTTTGTGAGCAATGAGAGCTAACAATAACTGTAGAGAGTAAATGAGCCATAAAGCAGCAGGTTTCTGACATCCAGCCTATGTCTTCTGCAAAGATGAGCTTGAGTCATCATTAAAATAAAAAAAATAAAAAAAACCTCATGATGAGTTTTGAGCTTGGGGATTTTAATGACAAGCTTAAATATCACTGATCTATAAAGCTAATGCAGATGGAGGAGTGTTTCTGTGTGTGTTCATGTGATTTCACGAAATAAACCCTGGAGAGACGTAAGACTGTCGATTAAACAGAATCAACTCTGGAGGAGTTTCTTTCATAAGTAATGAAATGTGAATGTTTTGCGTTGTTCTCAAATTCACCAGCTGAGATTAATTCTTAAAGGGTAACTAAACCCCAAAACCAATTTCGCTCCTAGTGGCAGGTCAGGAGAAAGCAGGGGTTTTACCGTAGTTACTCTTTAAAAATCAGTAATTACAGTTATTGTTTGTACTGATTAACTCACTCACTGCCATTGACAAGCTATTTCGTCATTTCAAACCCGAACGTTCACTGCCATTGATAAGATAATTTGTCAATTGCGTTTTATAACTTGGGTTGCTTAGATACACTGTGACGGAGTCCTCCTGTGAATATAATGCTTGTCCGTTGATGTAGTGACCAACTGGTGCCTTATAGGTGGCAACAGTGCACCTTTGGATGATAGATTAGCCATGATGCTCAGCATGAGCAGAGGAGGGAGAAGCAGGGACGAGGAAGAAAATGGAGCTACGAAGTGATATTGTGCTACACGCCGAGCCGAACGGGTCAACTCGGCGTGTAGCGGAGGAAGACGACGTTACGTGTGTGGAGACTGACGGGGGGAGAAACTTGGAGCAAGACCAAAATACAGTAAGCAAAAAATACAACTGTGAGCCAGATAGCAAAATAATAATAATTTTGCCATCAAAAGGTCCGGTCTGAGTCTTTTTTTTTTTTTTTTAAGAAGGAAACCAATGTTGAGGTGTTATAGTTGTCAATAAAGCAAAACAAAACAAAAAAAAAACTTCAAAGTCACTGACATTTTTTCAGAAAAAGCCTGTTTTCTCAGATTTTTGCTCAGTAACTGGCTATTTGTGTGAAACTTGCCTATTCAACAGCTGATTAAGGAAGAACGAAACAAGCTAAAAACAAACAAATGAAAAAAAAAAAGTTCTGATGAAAGTAGAGACTTCAATCTTTCAGAATCTGTTTTCAGATTTCAGATCGTCATGGTGCAAAATGTTCTGTGGGTAGGGCTCGGCAATTGTTTTGCCTAAAAAAAATCTCTGATTTTTTTAAAGAAAAATTCAAGTTTCGATTCAATTTTCAATGTTTTTTTCAATGCACTTAAAAATAACTGCAGACATCAGATATATTGTCAAAAGTGCAACTTTATTGCTGTGATTGTCCTCAAGAGTTAAAATGCATAGAACAATCCCAAAATAAAAAAGTAAATGAGGCTCTGTTATTCAACAATTTCAAGCTTTAACCCAAGATTAAGCAAAAGTGCAACAGCAACTTCACAGTAGCTTGAATTTTCTGATTAACAAATCAGATAACTACAAATTCTACAACATATAACATTACAATAATAGTAATAAAAAAAAACTCTTCCTTAAGCATCTCAGCATAGTGTGAATAAAACATTAAACATGCCTGTGGCACACATATAGACTAAAGGGTAAACAAATGTAAACAAAGTGGGGGCTGGCTCACATTGCGCTATGGTACGTGAAACTATATGTATATATATATATATATATATATATATATATATATATATATATATATATATATATAGTTTTTGTTTAAACTCAAACTTGCAAAATAAAAATCGTTTTCATCTACAAATTCAATAAATCGATTAAATTGATTTTTTTGCCCAGTCCTATTTGTTGGTCTTTAAAAATCAGTCCAAATATTGGTTGGCAGTGAGGGGGTAGCAATTTTGAAAATGGTTAGCAGTGAATGAGTTAAGTTAATGGATCATTTTCAAGTATAAATGTCCATTTAATTTATGGATAAGCATAGCCTCTATTTTCACATGTAGAGCTACATACAGTACATGACATTTGTTCTCTGCATTTAACCCATTCCTGAGGCCCAGGGAGCAGTTAGTGTTAATGAACTTTCTCAACATTCTGAAGTGATAGCCCAGGTCAGATTCAAACTGGTGACCCTCTGATTACAACTCAGATTCCTTAACTACTAGACCATCACAGCCTTGATATACCTTAAATTTGAAAACCAATCTTTGTTTTTTTCAGTTAATCCTACCATTTCACTGAAGTTGACCTTCTATCCCAGCAAAACACACCATTATCTATGATAAACAAATCCAAAAGACAGTAAGACACGCACTCAGTAATTCTCTCATATCTCAATGTTTCTACAAGGTTGAAAGGACAAAAGCAAGTTTTAGTGATTTTCTTTCATTATTTGTTCTTAAAGTACATTATACTTTGTGATTCATGTCATTCATGTTTGATTTGTATGATTTGCCATGACAACAACATGGGTAAGATAAACTGTGTAGGCAACTATAGAAAGAGGCTGGCTGAAGAATTGTGCAGTATAGCGAGTTGTAGTCTCTATAAAGAGAACCACAATCAAACAGTTCATTGTGTCCCTTGAGAAAAGCAGAAGGAAATCGACTCTGTTCTGCCCTGGGGAGATCTTCTGCTTTTGTGGAATTATTGTGATTCAACTATGGATAAATGCCATATTTATAAGTGAAATATGATTCACTGCTATCCTGTCCAAAATGTACCCCTGCCTAGTGCATGACGAAAGCTGGATATAGGCACCAGCAGACCCCTGCAACCCTTAAAAGGAGCAAGCGGGCCAAGAAATTGATGCAAATACAAACTGCCATGAACCACTGTCTCTCATTACTTCCAAATTTGCCTCGACTTTTAAAATGTAAATAACTAAACATTAATTTCATAATGAACACATATGTAATACATGTACAACCTCATTTAATTTGTTTGCAGTTTGATAAGAAAATTTATGAAAATATGTCAGGCTTATTCAATAGTTTAAGAGCGTAATCTAGGTGAGCATTTGAGTCTGGTTTTGTGTTTTGTTTATCTCATTGATATGAGGTTTCAAATAAGTGTTGCAGTATTGTAAATCGATAGTTGTTGGTGTTTGTCTTGTATGGGGTTTAAATGATTAAATAAAGTATGTTGTATTGCATTGAGTGAGATCTCAAAATTAAATAATAACTTGTATTTGTAAATTGCTTTGTAGTTTTCACTGTGCTCTGCTATGCTCATCTTGGTCAAATAAAAAGCAATGAGGAAGAATCATTTGAGACTCCGGCATCTTGTTTATTCAACCCTAGGACTGTTACACCCTCAGTAAGGCTGTGAATGTGCACCCCCTCAAAAGTGATCCTAAACAAGAAAACACATTACATTATGGGCCTATACTACAAAGCTAGATAATTATAAACTGGATTTGTTTCCACGTCAGACAGAAGCTGTACTACAAATCTCCTGGTGCTTGGGGACTAACAGGGCCAATTCTTGCTCTTGATTGGGGAACAGGCACAGTTGGAGACATAGAAAGCTTTGTTAAGGGTGCCGGCACTGGCGGTGTCGAGGGCAGATTGCTTCTTGCCTGCTGGGTGCTCACAGGAATTGAAAAATTTGACTGGGAGTCAGTAGCCACTTGGAAATTTGGCTGGATGTTAACCTGGACATTAGCGGGGATCAGGTTGCAAGCCTGGGAAGAGGGCGCTAGGGAATTAGTCTGCAAGCTAGAGGATGCAAGGGAACTACTCTGGAAGCTGGAGGGTGCTAGGGAACTCGTCTGGAAGCCAGAGGGTGCTAGGGAACTAGTCTAGAAGCTAGAGGTTGCTAGGGAACTAGTCTGGAAGCCAGAGGGTGCTAGGGAACTAGTCTGGAAGCTAGAGGTTGCTAGGGAACTAGTCTGGAAGCCAGAGGGTGCTAGGGAACTAGTCTGGAAGCCAGAGGGTGCTAGGGAACTAGTCTGGAAGCTAGAGGTTGCTAGGGAACTAGTCTAGAAGCTAGAGGGTGCTGGGGAACTAATCTGGAAGCTAGAGGGCGCTAAGGAACTAGTCTAGAAGCTAGAGGGCGCTAGGGAACTAGCCTGGAAGCCAGAGGGTGCTAGGGAACTAGCCTGGAAGTCACAGGGTGCTAGGGAACTAGTCTGGAAGCCAGAGGCCTGATGGACACTGGAAAGCTAGCCTGTGAGCTAGTACTCACTGAAGAGTGTAACAAAAGGGATTTACCACATTGTCATATTATTTCTCATATTTATTATTTTGGCTATAAATAACTTTTGCTTTTGTAACATTGCAACACTGACTATCGCCGGGTTTGTTTGTGTCAGCATTTAGTTAAAATTTACATTTATTTAGTCTTTGTTTCATTAACAATCATTTTGATGTTTCTTCATGCATACTCATGTGTTTGTTTTTGTTTAGTGTGCCATTTGGTCAGCAGCTAGAGTGCAGGACCATCATTTCCTATCTTTTTAAAGTTTATATCACCAGAGACATCTCTGGGCCATACCAACTGAAGGGAATTTTCTTCTTTGATTTACATTTTCTTTTGTAACTTGTAATAATTATTTAGCAAGTAGATTGATATAACTTGTTTATTTAAGTCCTTTAGTTGTGTAAATGAGCTAATGTTGATTTCAGAGTTTGATGCATTTTGTTTGGTAATTCAGGAAAATGTGGGTTCTACCCTTTAGTGAGTATTCTGTTTTGGATGCCATTTGGTGAACATGTGTTGCTTTTTAAACCACTGTAAATAAAAGCTCACTTAAGGCAAAAAGACTTTCCTACCACCATCCTTGACACTTTGGCCAAACTACTCTCCAGAGAGCTAGTCAAAGCGATTGAGGGCCCTAAGGAGCTAGCCTCACTAGTAGCTTTGTTCAGGAATAAACATTACATCTGCTCTATTTATAACAGTTATCTCCCATTGAAAACAATGTGTTTGACTCTTCTTCATCTGATGAAAACTAGACTAGGACGTATGAAAAAACAAGGAAGCGATGCGAAGAGACTAAAGGACTGGGTAAAAATTCAACGCTGCTGTAAAATTGAGAGCATATGCATTACACTTGGTGGGTAAAAAAGGATCTGATTGTGTGCATGAATTTGACAAGATGAGTGCACGAGCGAGTACGTTCATTCACGCTTGTGCTTTGCGATCTAAGCTTGTGATAGCTTGTTTGTCGACACACTGGAGTGAACAAAGAAAATGGGACTCGGGAGGTAAAAGAGCAAGCTTTGCCTAACTAAATAAATAGATGATTCCTTTTTCAAACTATTTCACGCATGAAGAAACAAGGTAAATCCATAAACAAACACATATACAGGCAGAAATTCTGAATAAATCATTGAGGTACCAAAACTCAATATTAACTCTGCAATGCCTGGAGGGTTTAATGAGAGCTTACAACAAATCCATCTTGATGTCTCAGGAACTAACTGGGAGGCAAGTGCCTTAGTGCTTTCTTATCTTGGGAACTTAATTACCAAAACAAATGATGGCGGTGCAGCAGCAGGTAGGATTCTTCATTACTGTCGTTCTTTACCTTGGCTTGTAAGCACAAAATGTTTCTGTCATAATTATTATCATGATCATCATTAAAATCGATTACACTAAGGAATAAGTCATTCAGCAGGTTGTAGGTTTGTTTAAAACCACTTATATAGCTATTATTGTCATTTAAACCTGAAAAGGATAATGAATATATGCGTTGATGACCCTCAAAACTTTATTCTAATGCCACCATGAGGTCCGATTTCTAAAATATCAAGTCTACCCGGCAATACTCATGTTTAGACCTCTCTCAAAATACCCAAAAGTGGCTAATATTGTATTATATACAGGGGTGTACACAACATTTTTTGGTCTGGTGCTCTTGGGTTTTTGCTTAGTGCTTTAAGTTTAACCTTTAAATACAAATGTTTTTTTTAGCACATCACAGCCTACTTTGTTCCTGGTTCAGCCTGTGATCAGCGGTTTTCATTGTTTGCACTACTTTGTGATACTCTTTGCATGCTTATCAAAAGCTACATGGCTATATAATTAGCCATGTATGTCATGAAGAAGCTTATTTGGTATGGGTATGTGATTTTCAGAGAAAAGAGTCTGGGGCTTAACAAACATTACTTTGGTTTTTCTACCTAATAATAATAAGCTTCTTCATGACCTACATGGCAATTTTTTTGCAACAAAGCTAGGAATTATGGAGATAATGCATGGGCATTAACTACAGCAAGTTTGGTGATAATAATGAAAAATGGGCCAAAGATACACATGTTTTTGTAAAACTAAATTTCAGGTGGAAGCCCACTTTGCTACAACTGTGCCAAATTTGCCAATTCTCTAACTGTGTAATATGTCAGTCAAATTGATTCCAATCATTTTTCGTTTCATGTTTGATCAAAATAAATACATGAAATAAACATCCATTTTTATCCAAGTTTTTGCTGTTCCATGCCTAATGCTATATTTCACTCCACTCTTTGATGCAGTTACACATGGGTTTTATTCCGCTTTTCAGCAATGCTTTGACTAGTCTTTATGCTTGACACAGAGTTGTAAAGCTCAGAACCTGTCAAAATTAGTGATATAAAACACTATGGGTGTGGGTTTTAGCCCTGGTGAATCAGAGCTGGGTAAAGGAGGGACATGTCTTTTTACGCCGAGTGCTTGAATTTGTGGACTGAAAAATGGCCAGATGTACAGTAATGGCAGTGTCAGTCTGACGATACGATATGAATTTATCAAATATGGGGTTTTATGCACATTGGAGCAACTTTTGACAAGAAACCAAATCATCGTTGACTTTTGCTGTATTTTGTGACTTTGTGGCATTGTTTGAAACGTAACCTACCCGACCTGTATATCTGTAGATTCAGCTCGGCCTGTATGTTTCATGTATGGCTGAGTTGTCGACTTTTCTCTCTTTGAATATAATGGCCTGGTGTGTGTGCTGTGGTCTTTTGCTTTGAATTTGGGTTGGCTACAGTTGTAGCTGCATTTCTTAGGATTATGGAGAGGTAGAGAATGTGTGATTTCATTGATTCTTTACAACATTTAGACCCGTGAGAGTCATGGAGGCAGGAACTGCCCTCTCATGGAGTTCGGGACTACTCATTTTTCTTTCACATTCTAACAAAAAAGATTAGTTCCCACCGTAGATAGTCCGCCTTGTCTTAGCAGTGGGAACATGCAAACAAAGTCTAGATTGGTGTTTGTTTTGGCTCGATTTTTCGCGTTTCTGATCGAAGTTTAGAGCGATTCAGGTGCGCTGTGAACACAAAGGCTTTCAGCTCAAACCAAACACAGGACGTTGCAGAAAAACCATCAATGATGTTTAATGCTGTGAAAGAACAAGCGGAAAAGGCAGGGATTTTCTTCTCATTTCTGTTTGTGAGTAGCTCATGCAACTTCATCAGAGGCTGTTTGGAGAGGTTCAAAAAGTGCACTGTGACCTCAAAACAAATCAAATTAAAGTGATAAAATGAGTCCGGGGCTATTCTGCTGTGAGAACAACCTAAGACAAATCCACCCATTCAGCCCTTTCTATCCCTAAAACGTTTTTTCTCTCCCCAAATCTTTAGTTTACAAATGCACGTTTCACCTTTTGATCTGGTGCTCATTCTGTGTTTTTGGAACGAATGTGAACCACCACAACACTGATGTGCACGACTGATTATAGATCTAATAATATGGGTATTCAAGGCAACTAGCTGTACATCCATGAGATTTCCTTTGGGAGGTTTCACCCCTCATTTATCCTCTCCAGTTTTCTTTCTGGTTATTTTGGATTTCACACATTTAATTGACACAGCTGGAAGGAGTGTTTGGATTAATTTATTTTTTGTGAAATTTGAAAGTCTATGAAATTAGCACTCATTTTGTGCAAAATTAGGAAGCCAAGTCCAAATTTTCAAAACAAATTACGCTTGTTAGGTCAGTTTATTCATTAAGATATTATTTGGTTTTCGAATGCATTTGAGCAATCAAAAATATTTAACAGTGAAAAAGAGTGTTGGTTAAAATAAATTAGCAGCAAGTTGAGGCAACTCAAATATAGAGCGAATACTACCGTATTGCTTTATTGCTAGACTTGGTGCTCTGCATTAATGAGTTGCATTTCTGTTTACCATGTGTAGTGCATGGGTGTATGTTGCCCGCGGTGAGAGAAATCTGCAGACAGCTCTGCGACTGCCACCCCTGTAAAAAAAATAATTATCATTAAATAACTCCAGCAAGTTCGTTTTGTACATTTTCGACTGACTCGAGAACACCTCAAAGCGATCTGCAGACACCTCTGAGGAAGACTGCCAGTTGTC
This sequence comes from Gouania willdenowi, assembly GCF_900634775.1. NCBI lineage: Eukaryota > Metazoa > Chordata > Actinopteri > Blenniiformes > Gobiesocidae > Gouania > Gouania willdenowi. Next base: position 25,183,640 of record NC_041051.1, read on the forward strand.
ATGTCATGTCACGAGCTCAAAGTAAATTTTCCTAAAAATCTGAAAAAATTAAACCCGAACATTTTATTCAAAAAGGACACTGAAGCTTGCCAACTAGTGATGGCTACTGGTAATATTCCTCTTTAAAATGATCATTGGATAGATTATACAGAAGTATCAGTTAAATGAAAATTGTTAGAGTTGATTTGATTAATATTACATCAGGGTTTACATGCCTAGTTACAGAAACAAATAAACCAAGAAATTGAGTCAAAGTATTATTTAGATTATTGTTTACTTTTTTATATGTATTATATTATCGTTTTGTTTGTATTCTATATTTTGTGCTTTTTTGAGCATCTTTGACATGTAAGAAAACTGATCTAGAGGGTATATAATTTCTGCTGTTCTTGTTCTTAGTGCTGTTGTCAAGTGTATTATTATTGAACAATGGATTTTGAGGTCCAGTGTGTTGAATTGTAGATATGACCCACATTTAACCAAATATTTCTACAAATTAAAACTGTTATCCCTTCAATTTCACCCCTAGAAAATGCCTTTTATGTATTGTACATTTTGTAGTTGATATTTGGTTTCCAGGCTATGAAAAAGTCCCGGCCCTGCCTAAGTTAATGCTACTAACTGAAAGCATAATTGAATAGCTATGCTGCTCATCTTCTTCTTTCCCGTCTGGGGAAGATGACATTGACCGAAAATGACAGCTAATGGTGTGAAGACTGTCAGGGGCAGCCGGGTGTGTCTAAATAAGCAGGTGCGGCAATTTAGCTGCTGTCTCGTTAAACAGTGAAATAATTGGTCAAGTTAGCCAGTTAGCTCTGCCACGCTGCGTCCAAGAGCCCAGCAATGGCTCTGCCTTACTAATTGGGCTATTTATACTGAAACGCAGTGACCAAGATCACCGGATCCCTCTCCAATTTTCCACACTTGTGTATTCTTGCAGTGGGTATTAAGGACAAAACTCTCCTGCTCCTAAAGTATTATTTACTTCAGTCCAACGTAAGCTCTCTGAACTTGTGTCTTTGTGTCCATCCTTCAGTCCTCACTGTTTCGTGTAGCCTTAATCAGCTGTTCTATGAATGCAGAGTGTGCACGTTGGTCTTCAATTCCCCTCAGCCTGCAGGGATAGATCAATGTCATTCCAACATACCTGCATCTTCCTGGACTGTGATTACACTTTTTTCCATTGCTTAAGCACGATTTTGAAAACACGTCCCGTTTTCCCAAAACACTTATTAGCCTTAAAGAACACCCAAATAGCATAACACCTCAGACCCTTTGCTAAATGAAATACTCTTGTCAAAACTATACACAAATTTATAAAAAACTTATTTTGTCACCATATGAAACACACAAGCTTCATATTACTTGATTCTGTCTGAACCAGTTAAACACTGCTGTTCTTAACCTTAAAGACTTTTAACAATTCTACTTCTCATTAATTGGAGTACTGTATTACACAGAGACGGTGCAAATACAATACGTCCACCAAAACACTTGGCAAGACCAGTGCTGCAGACGGAGAAAAATATTTCTCCCCGTACATCTAAATCAGTCAACATGGAGAATCACATCAAAACATATCTGCAGTAATGTGTGTAACACTGTTACTGTAACCCAGCAAACAACAACATAAAATACTGTATCCTGTACAGGCTAAACATAACAGAAATAATAAATAAAATAATCTGATAAATAAAACAGAAAAAGCTTGACATTATCTCTTCACCTTGCTGGATCTGGCCAGAGAATTTCATCAACATCACAGGCAATACCCTCATTGACAAGACAACATTAGAAGAACCGCCTTGAATGTCTAATCCACCCTTGCACAGCTAAGGCACTGACTTGGTCACAGATGCCATCCATGGCCTGAATGAGGGGTACCTGAGCCTGGGCCTGGAGATCGTAAATTTTCAACCACCGTTAAGAAAAGGACAGTATGGTGGAGGGTATAGAACTGTGAACTGTGGATGGTGTTGAAACCAGTTCTAGACCAGAGCAGCGCCGTGGAATGACACATTGTCCCAGATGACAATGTATTGTGTCTGCGGTAGTTGGTTCTTTGCTGTGACTGTGTGGTGCAATCGGTTTAAAAATGTGAGTATGTGAGGTGTATTGTAGGGCCAATTTTGGCATGACGTAGTAGGACCCCATCCTGTGCCTCACAAAGGGTGTTACCCCCACGTTGCCCTGGGACATTGATTATAACCCTGTGGCCAATGATGTTTCTGCCTCTCCATCTTGCTTTGGTGAGGTTGAACCCTGCCTCGTATATGTATGAATTCATGCTGGATTTCCTCAGCATCCATCTGTAGAACTCTCTGAAATACAGTGAGAGACAAGATTTTATAGTTCAGAATAGATCTAGTATACAGTCAATTTACATGTCAAAAGATCATGTGTAGGGTATGCAACATCATAGTGCTGCAGTAAGGTCAACAATACATACCTCCACATACTCATGCCGCAACCGTTTAACCCTCTCTGAGTTCCGCTCTAAAAGCACTCTATACAGTTGTTTCATTTGGATCTGATTTCTTTTCAGGATGCATGCCAGTGTTGACAGAGAGACCTGATGGACATTATTGAAAATAGCTTTGTCACCAATAATGTTGGCTTGAATTTCTCTGAGCCTGATGGCATTGTTGGCCAAAACCATGTTTATTATCTCTCTCTCTCTCTCTCTTGTTCTTGTGTGAATATGCGCTCCCTTCCTCCTTGCTGTTCTCGAGCCTCAGTCCCATGTAGAAAAAAAAAAAAAAAACACCTGTAAAATGGCACAGGAAGGAGTATAAGTGTTGATACGGTGCATACAATAAGCAGCAGATTACTGTAACTGTAGACTGATTTGTTTTTTTTACCTGTTTTCTTGTTGAAACGTCCTTATGACAGATGTCACTCTATATCTGCTTAGATTTGGCTGAACTCTTAGTCCAGCCTCCCTTAGCGTCAATCCAGATTTTTTTTCCCACGTTCTCCTCCTGCTTCAGGTCTTCGTCTTCCTCTACGGCCTCTACCTCTGGCTGGGCCTCCACCTCTTCCTCTACGTCTACCTTTATCTCCTTCTTCTCCTCTGTGGATTCCCCCTCTCACCCTCACTCTCACTCTTCTTCTGACTCCTTCCATTATTGTAAGGCAGGTGAACTTACCTGCTGCATTTTTATAGTGCTTGAACATGATTAGTATGTCTCCAAGTCAGCAATCATGTGTTTGAGTACCTGATGGCTGTGTTTACTGAATTGCTCACAAGGTAGTGGCTTCATGATATACTTCTGTGTATAATGTATACAAGTGTGTTTAGTGTTTTGCAAATCACTGTGTGTATTATTTTGCAAAAAGTGTGAGGCTGACATTGTGCTTATAGTGGTGCACATCTGAGCCATGTTTTGATAATTGTGTAATACTTTCAATACCTAAGCGATCGGAAAAAACTGTAATGAAGCTGGCTATGGAAGGTGGACTGTCTCACACACACAAGAATCTGGTCAATTTGTCTCTTCTTCAGAAAAAGCCAGATTTTTTGCTTCATTCTGCTAATTTTATGTGAGAGGATATCTCTAGCTGTATCTTCCACTCCCATCCTCTTTGTGTGTGTGTGTGTGTGTGTGTGATGGCTTCGTTCTATCCTGTCGGTCTGTCTGTCTGCCTTCTTATAGCACCCTATCTCTGCATCTGTATTCTCTGTGCCTTCTATTATCCACACATCTCCCTTTTCTTAGCCCCTCCCTCTGTTTTAATATCAATCTTTTTGTCTCACTTTTTTCTGTCTTTCAGTCTAACCCCCCCAAACCTCCATCAGAAGCAAACAAGGCTCCTTGACATTCAATTTCCTGCTGGCTACACACTTCTCTTTTGTATTTTATTCTCCTCCTTTCCTTGGACTCATTGTGTGAGTTGAATAGGTGGATAGATGTGGCATTGCCCGAATAGGTGGGCTGACAAATGAAGAGGGGATGGTGCAGTTTTGGGTGTCAGCCTTTTTTACTGAAACTTGAACAATGAGGTCACTTTGTAGGAATCTTTGGTTTCTTTTGGTCGTCAATAGCTTATTAAAAAAAAAAAAAAAAAAAAAAAACTTTTAGGATGTGTTTACTGTGGAACAAAATATTTCTTGAATAACAAGAATTTTAGAAAACCATGTTCCTTATTAGTAGGGTGATGCATCAATCTTGATTATTTCAATACGATCATCTTTAACGTCTTATGGCCAATAACTGTTAAAGGGGCAGTATCATGAAATCACATTATAATGTATATATACAAATATACTGTATATGAGGGCCAAAGTTGAAAAAGTTCTGTTTCTTCCCTCCCTTGCTATTCCACATTTTGTAAAAAGTCAGCTTCAAATGGGCGAGTTGGATTTTTGCCCCATAATGAGTCATAAGTTGGAAACTCCTCCTCCAGACAATCCTGGCTCCTCCTACCCTACATAACAATGTGAGCTCCTCCCTCTCAAACTACCTCAGAGGTAAAACAATCATAGCAAAGGCAGGTTGATATTACAGTTATTGTGACAGTTAATATCTTTACATTCAGTATACAGATAATCCAGTATATAAATAAACCGAAGAGCACTCACTACAGTTTCACTTTTAGTAGCTGTTGTACCACCTTGTATCGCCTTTATGGGATGATCTGACGTGTTTGTGACCCAATGCGACGCAGCGGTTGGACAAAACAATGAACTATTCTCTTAAATAGACTATTTTTGTGGTCAGGAGAGGAGAATTAAGCGGCGTAGCAGCTCATGTGAGTGTTTGAAACAGCTGACTCAGCTGATAGTTGAAAGTTTACACCCCTGCGGCGCAGTGAGCGGTTAAAATCAGTTCCATGTTGAATAGCTGTTATCCCACCTTGTATTGCATTTATGGGATGATCTGACTTGTTTGTGACCCAATGCGATGCAGCGGTTGAACAAAACAATGGACTATTGTCTTAAATGGATTATTCCTGTGGTCAGACGAGTAAGGAGGAGCATTAGATTTGACGTTTGCAATTTGATTTCATTTGGTGCCACTAACTACAGTTAAAATCTGAAACCAGCTTTGATACAGCAGTTTTTCCCATAGTTTACAGAAGATCTTCTTTTTTATGAGAGGGGAGTGACAGTTTTGTTCTTTAAATCAATGTATAGTTCGGACTTATTGGGTAAAAAAAAACATTATGTAACAAATGGAACGACAAATGTGTTTAACTGCATCAGATGATCTTTCAGGTAGGAGGAAGCCTGAATTAATCGATCCTTATAGACTTAATAGTCTTTGAATGCTTGGTAATTAGTGCAAGTGGGAAAAAATGTGTCTGTGATACAAAGGTTTAGGTCTGTGTGTGTGTGCGTGTCCTGTTGAGAGATAAACGACTCTAGTTGAAATTGCCTGAAGCAGGTGGTCAAGTCAGCAGGGAGGACCTTCTCACTTCCTGTTACACGCACGCACGCACGCATGCACGCACACACACACACACACACTTTATTTTTATTTTAGTTATATGTTTAACTTAAATATAATGTAAAACATGCAATTTAGTCTAATAATAAATACTACAGTAATCTGTGGACAGCAACAAACCTTTCTGAAGTTAGCGTTGCACTGAGGAAATGCTTAGATTTGCTAAAGTCATGTGAGAAGGTGACGGTGTTTCGACACATCAGGGACAGAAAATGCTTTCGGTCTCACATTTTGCATTTAGGTTTTAAAAACCACTCGAAAACTAATAGATGTTGGATTGCACCTCATGTACCTTTTATTAAGAGGTCACAGTTTCACAAAACAATGCACAGTTTTTAACATCTCTGTTGCAGTAAAGCATTAAATTAAGTGCACGTAATTATGGATGAAGCTGAGAGCTGTTTAAAATAACTTCGCAGGCCTGACGTATTTCTTTTTTGTAAATTCACACTGAAACGTCTGAAAAGGAGATGCTTGTAACTACATTGTTACAGTTCATTTTAGATTTAATTTTGTATGGTTGTGGGACTGAATTATAGTCCTTTCAGCTGCATGTTTCTTTGACTGATTTTCTATAAATGTGAGGTTTTGATTGTGCTGGGTTTTGGTATCGAGGCATTGACAGGTGAGAGTCTTTTAGATTTTTATTTTATTTATTTTTTTGTTTCTTTTTCTTCTTATTTTCTTCACCAGCCTTCTCTAAGAAAGAGTAAAACAAAACTTTATTAATGGGATAATATAAAAAGAGATGGCAGTGTTACACCTAGGTGAGGTAGAAAGAAACAGGGAAGAGGGAGTCAGGGTAGGACATTGGGAGGGATGGGGAAAAGTCTTTTTCAAATGTTCATAAATAAGTGTTTTAACTCCCCTTTTTGGGGTATTTTTGACAGTTTATGGGTGTATGTACAGTATGTTCGCTATGTGGATGGCATTTTGGGTGAGGTCCTTACAGCGAAACATTGTTGAATTGAAAAAGTAGGTATTTGTTAAAGTTGTTAGAAAGCCCCATATTAGCAATCGGCAAAATAAATAAAAAGTTTAAAAATAAATATTTAGAGTCAGATTTACCGCAGCCTACGTTTTTGATTGATTTGTGATACGCACATAAATTATTTGTACCAAGATAAAGAGTTGACGGGGTTGACGCTCCAGTAGACCTTACTGACAATCTCTACAGCCTGACATGTTTGTTTGTCTTGGTAAAGTGGGGGAAAAAACGAGAAAAGGAAAACCTCCGGAATGCACGCTCTGCATTAAATGCCTTCACCTGTGAAGCCAACTTTAACCCCGAGTCATTACTGTCTGGGCCTGTGGACAAACAGAATCCAACAGAAAATCTGACAAACTAATCTTTTCCTCACTCCTGTGTCATTGTTCATTTGTGTTGTTTGCCCCAACGCAAACACATTCAGGACTTTTTTTTTTTAAAAGGAAACTGAAATAGTGTTTTCTTTCGGCACAAAGCAGCAATATTTACGATAACAACAACAGATTTCTGTGCTGAAACTCTGAAAGTAAACAAAGAGAGCGAGTGCCATAGGCTTTGTAGATTCTATTTACAAAAAAATGATCTTTCAGCAACAATGAAGAGCCTGTCCTGAGCTGTGTGTAAGTGTTCAGTTCACAGGGACGAGGAAGCTCTCGGTCTTATTGAAGACAAAGTTTCTCCTGGTGAAAGGATATGAAAAAAAACTCATATATTATGTGTATGGTTTGCAAGTTGCATTGTTCTCCTATAGCAGTGTTTCTCCAATGGGGGTACGCAATGGCACTACAGAGGGTACTTGAGCAAAAGTGGAAAAAAATAACAAAGTGTCAGTGTTGGTCACACCCCAGGTGTGAGATGACCGGAAATGTTACAAACTATAGAAAGAAATATATTCAGGAGCCATTAAAATCAGCCCTTTTCAACCTTGGGGTCGTGACCCCATGTGGGATCGCTTGAAATTTCTGAAAAATTTTGACATTTTTTAATCTTAAACAACTGTGTTCGTGTACTTTCACTTTGTGAAATATAAATCTAGTTAAACTAAAATGCAAAAAGATAAGTATCTGAGCTCAAACATGATGAAAAACTAATTCTGGAAATTCTTGGTATCAATTCTTGAACCTCTGCACTAAATATTGAACCTTTCCTTTTATTTACAATATTAGATTCTTTAAAATGTGTGTTATCACTTGTTCCTTCCATCATTCCATCCATTATGTTCCTTCCATCATTATGAAAAAAGGGGTGTTTTAGGGGAAACACACACTAAACACTAGCTCAACATCAGCCCTTGGTGATATACTGTTTGAAACCTACTGTGTGTCCATGACATAGAATGACATCATAAAAATATTTTTATTGGGAAACAAAAATGTTTTGCACATGGTGATGTTAAAAAATTAAAAAAAAGGAAAGTCATTATTGGCTCAACTAAAAGTCGGCAAATTAAAATATTTAATCATTCGCATGCAGGCTATTTAATGACCGCTGTAATCAGAGAGGACTCTTATTGTGAAAGCTTGGATGCAGGAGAGACTATAATAATAATAAATAAATAACAATAACATGTTTAAAAAAAAAAAAAAAAGAAAATACTCAAAGAAATGTTTAGAATTACAAATTCACTGTATCTGTACATTTTCTATTTACAGTTTTTCTCAATTGAAAAGACATTGTCCCTGAAAAATAGCACAAATTTCCCCAAACACTGCACCCTGTTTTCTTTATTAAGACTTTATTAAGACTCACTACAGAAGTGAGTCAAAAGCTCACTTCTTTGTCATAATTCAAACTTTGTTTTCAAAATTAGGACACAGAGCAAAAGTAGCACACTGCACTGCTAAATACAAAACACTGTCTCTCACTGTGTGTTTACATGAAATATAAAACAAACAAAATAACAAGTAAACACAAATGCATCCTGAATGAACCAGAGGGAATCATTGCAATGGCTGACTGTACATAAATAAAAATAATCTCACACAAAATTAAAGTGCTGTATTGTACACAGTACAACACAGTCTGCGTGTTAACTTTTTGAAAAATGTGTGCTGTATGAGTGAAAAGTGTTTTCAAATTAGCAAGAAACGTGTTCAGTGTTTTGCAGAAAGAGTGTAAGAGTTTTGGAAAATGTGTGAAAACCATGAATTGTGTTCAAGGTTTTAACATCAGTGTCCTGTTTTTGAGAAATGTGTGCAGTCAGTTGGTGCCTGTGTGCAGTGAATGGAACGTAGTGTGTTATTAATCAAGAAAAACTGTAAAGTGACCCCTCGTGAAGTGGATCTTCAAGTGCACAGTTAAATATTTTTGTGCTTAAAGCTGCCAAGTGAGCATTCTTTACGTCCTTTCTTCACAGCGCTGAACTATGAAGTGATTCTAAATGAATGAGTCTAAATCCATGTTCTCTTATTTTTCTGTACCTCACACAATTATTCCATAAACTATCATCCCCGGATTGAGTTTTTATATTTTTTCAGAGAGTGGGGTCGGGGTTAAAGTTGCTGCATAAATATTGCAGTCACCCTAAACATCTCACCAAAGCCAACATAAAAATCTGGCATTTTGATGATTTGACTGCTTCTGAGTTTTTTGGGACGGAGCTCAAGGAGGAGCATGTTTGTAAAGAAGAACAATGAAGCGACCTAAAATAAACCCCAACAACGTCAGAGGAAAAAAAACCTTTGTTTTTTTCGAGAGTTGCTAGAGGGGTGTGAAAAGTCACTAAATATAGGGACAAAAGTTGCTAATTTGCCAAAACTGGAATTAACTGCCTGTTAAAGCAAAAAGTGCATCAAAGGGAGTCGTAGTGCATTTATTTTTTTTTATCCGCAAATAAAAATTTAAAAAACACTTCACAAATTAAGATATTACAGGAAATAGTAATAACACAACAACTTAAACTGCACGTAAATTGGAATATAGTACCAATTACTTTTAATGTCATCGTGCATGTTGCCTTAAAATGGTTATTGTTATGATTAGCGGTGCAAATGTGTTTACATATACTGTAGATGTTAACCATATTAATAATGAGTGACAGTTCTCTCAAACCTAAATAAATAAAAAAAACAAGCTTTTTTTATGTGGTATTTTTATTCATTTAACATATTTGTAATTTTATATTTATTAATATTTAGTATTAGAGACCCTATTGGCAGAGTTTGTGGGAGCAGGGGGGGCATTCCCCCCTAGTGGTTAAAAGTTTTCATTAATTCCAATAAGACAGAACTCCTTCTCATTGGCACCAAATCCATCCTTTCCACCTCACTGTACCCACTGCCTGCTCTCAGTACCACGGAGAGCAGACCTTTCAGTTGCTCTGCTCCCAAATTCTGAAACTCCCTCGCCCCCTGAACATCAGAAACATATTACCTTACCCCTCTTCAAATCCAGACTCAAACCCCATCTCTTCCAATCAGCCCACTCTCTGTAAATTCTCATTCCTAATTTCACCTACATTGCTTTTCTTTTCTCTTCTTTGTATGTTTTAATGTATTGCACTGTTTTTATGATTCTGTTTTAATTGTTGTTAAGTGTCCTTGGGTGACCTGAAAGGCACTTTTTAAATAAAATGAATTATTCTCATTAGTATTATTATGATTATGGTTATTAAAGTTTTCCCAAATTCATTCGAGAAAATAAATAACTTATGAAATAGTTTTCTGCTGCTTTGATTCTAACACATTACTGTTAGTTTCATGCCACAGATGTTAGTAGTTCTATACTTAGGTGTGTAGTATGTAACTTTGCCTGCAAGATGGATTCTCCTGGTGTTCACAAACACCAGGAGAATCCATCTTGTGCTGATCCCGCCTTTGCCTTTCGAAACTGAACCGAAATGGTTTGAACCAATCATGAGGCAGTGTTGTGGTTTAGGGCGGGATATCTGGGTGTGACAAAGGTAGAAGCAAAACTGGTGCGTGCACAGGAACTAGCTGGGCTACCGCTATTAGCATAGCTCTGAATCAAAATAGAAAGATGTCAACACAGGAGGATGAACGTGTGGAAGCTGCTATTAACTCAGTTTTAAAAGTATCCAGTATTTCCTTTTTGAAAGAGCATCAGCGAGAGCTTTGTGCATTTTTAGATGGTAAAGACGACAAAGCAGAGCCTTGTTGTTGTAGCAGCGTCTCTAGGTGCTTATCCCAAACTTTTGAGACTTTAGGTTGGTTCTTCTTCTGTTGAACAATTCTTCTGTACAATGTAATTAGTGAAGTGACACTGCACCATATATGGTACTGCAGCAAAAATGAAGATGGCCGCCGACCTGATTTTATCATGAATTTACAACATCAAACGACCCGTCAACGCACATTTTTGGAGACAACATTATCAATTATGTTATTAATTATTTCTGCATTATTGTAAATTTTACACACATTGTGGTTGGCGCGACTCTCGAGACGGTCTTTATAATTAACTATTTTCAGACTCCGCCTATGCCTATTGGGTTGGTTGTGGCCTCTAAAATCACCTTGTGCTCGACGCCTCTGCTTTGCACCCGTAATAAAACAAATTGCAACAAGTTGCTCATATTGGAGCTTTGACGACAGCCATGATAGTAAGAAGTTTGTGGAAAGTGGTGAAGTGTAGGTCTCAGTGGAGAGAAGGGAAGGTTGTTCATTATTGGATTTGTTAAAATGTGTGTGCGAGGAGCCATTTTAATTATATGCTGCTGTGGTTTGGGCTCTTCCCTCCTCTCCCCCTCCCCCTCTCCCTCTCTCTTCCAGATTACATCCCTTTCGTTGTTCCCCCTCTTGGCCGTTACGGTGACAACACTCCTGGACATTAAACGCAGCAGGGACAGACAGAGAAGGATCAAATGAAAGAGAGAGAGAAACTTAAATTGGATCCACGGTGGCCATGTCATCTTTATACAACTCAGCCTCTTCTTGCTTTTCATTCACTTTTAATATTTCCTCTGTAGCTCTCTATTTATCTCTCAGTGCCCCCACCGTCCTCATTTTACGTCATGATGCTCCTTTTTTCATTCTTCCTCTGCCTGTTTTCGCCTCCCTTGACTGCTTTTCTCTACGTCCACCCAGTTGTTTTCTTCATCCTCCCTGACTCTAGTAGAGCCCCCATCCCCCTTGTATTTGTTTTTCTATCCGTCTTCATCTTTTTGTACTTTTCCCTCCTGCCCAGTTTTATCCTTTCCTTATCTTCCTCTCACTATCTCTCTGTCTCCCTCATCTCTTCCTTTTGTTGCTGCAGTATGAGCTCACCAGCATTAAGACTTACTGTATGTTTGTCCCACCTGACCATGTCACAGACAGGTTGGTTTGTTTGCTGCTTGTTTAGCAGAAACACTATATCTCCTTAACTTGACAAATGTCCCTGACTCTGACCTGTACCGTGTTTTAGGTTTCAGTTTATATTATTAGAAGTTTGATTGTACTTGTAACTGTTCCTGCTCCCACTTAAAGGCAGGGTAGGTAATTTTCGAAAACAAGCATGATTTTGAAAGTAGCCTCTTACGAGCGCTCCGCTTTTACCCGCCCCCTTCCATCTGTGCTCCCTCTAAGGCCACGCCCCTCACTCACATGCACGAGGGCCGGTGCTCCAAAAGCGGACCTCAGCTCATCGCTTGTATTGTGTAGAAACTACGACGTCTCATGTCTCATTCAGTGGTAAGTATACACTAAACTATATCATTATACTGTATATGCTAAAAAATTTGACTAAAAACTCTGTTCTAACGCTTTGAGTGTAGGCTAGTGCACGCAAGGGCTCAGGTGATATTGTACATGATATGAATGATAACACGTGTTATAAAGACTATTTTGCACAATAGGTGTACCTTCAGATTTTTACTTGTCCTTTGGTGTGCCTAGGGCACAAAAAGTTTGGGAACCACTGCCCTAACCCTTCGTTACCCTAACCCCACCAGATCCCTCCACTTACCCCAAAAAATGCCAACATAGCTCCAAAAGTGTCAGAATTTAGCAAAAAGTGTCAAAAGAAAACAACATTTAATGACAGCCTACAAAACACCTTGTTCATGCTAATGACAGTGTAATGTCAGCCTTATGTACTAAATTTCAAGTGTTGCATTTTTGGCTTTATTAAGCTTGCAAGTAGCACAATTTAATAAAATAAATAATTTCTGTTTAATTATTTTTTGATTTTGCTACATCATTGATAAAGAGATTAGATTTTGACTTCATTGTTTGGCTCAATTTAATGAAAAATATCTTGTGCATTATTGATTTCTATTATTAAGTGACTGTGCAGAATGTATCTGTATAATAGTCATTCTTTATAAAGGTAATATACATATATGAAAACTCTTAAATTATTCTAGTTGTAGAAAAACAAGAAGAAAAAAAAATCACGTTTTCATAAAGCATTTAGACTTTTTGTTTATTACCATGCAAACTAACAAGCCCTATGTCAAGGGTTGTTGTACAATTTTATAAAGATTTTAGGTATGTTGCAAACCTTAGAGACTGCTAAGTTAATGTTTTCTTCTAATTTCATCAATCAAAGTCTAAGGATGTGAAAATGAAATAATATAATTGTTGTAATTTCATGTTACTGGTATGAATGGTTTTCCAACACTTTCAAATCCAGCTCCACACGCTGCACATTTTGATTGGTCCAACACACAATTAACTGTTATAATCAACACGGCTCACTTTACTTTTGCAGCAGTGATGAATGGCATCATATTTACACACCGTGGGTATTATTAATGCCGTAAATGGTACTTGAATTAATGATCATATCACTGACTTTGGCATCTATTTAATAACACAGTAAATTATTTGTGCAAATTTAATTGCTGGATAATTAGCAACCCTTAGTAAAATGATCTAAATTGTGAGAACATAATTAAACCAATTCAACTATCTTTAAAAATAAGCACGGGTAAGTGAAGATACATTTCTGGCTTTTTTTTTATCACCTTACTGATAATCACATTTACACTGAGGCTCAACTCAGAGGCTCCACCCACCGTAACCCCTGCCACAGTCATGGCCATGGATAATAGGAGAAGCGAGAGAGAAAATACACTTTGATGCAACCTTGAGTGAAATGCACATGGTGTAAGCCATATTTCAGACTTGCACAGTTATTACTCAGCAGCAAGCTCAAGTTGGTCTGATTTTTGTAATGTGAAGTGGAAAGATTGGTGCCAGGCAGCCTGTATGTGTTATACAGTCAGGTGGGTCTCTTTTTTATCTGTTGGTTAAAGTCAAACAAAAATTAGATGTAAACTTAAAGAATTTATGACATAATGAGAGTATACTGTATACAATGATAATTTATGAGCTATATTTAAGTTAGAGATGCTGCAAAATGAAAATTCTTGGCCGAAACCAAAAACTGAAAATGAGGAAACCAAGGCCAAAAAATGAACACACTGAAAGGAATTGTAATACCAATTATTAGTGCCTACCATTGCATTTATGGCTCTGAATGTGTACTAACCTTTCTTTAATCAAGGCATTACAATTGCATAAATTAATACTGATATTTCAAAGGAAATACAATTTAAAATATATGAAAATATTTATTTAGCACCGACAGTACAACAGTTCACAATATCTATCTATCTGTAAAGCAAGGAACCTCTGTCTGTGTGTGTCTGTGTGTTTGTTCCTCATATATCTCTGCAAATCAGGCTCAAATTGACCTGAGACTTTCAACATGGCTGCTGCTTGGTTCAAGGGTGTGCAGCGTCGGATTTATTTGGACTGCAATGATACCGTTCATAAATTATTTCATAAAATTGTCTTAAATGCAGCTTTGCGGAAGAGCTCAATGTTAACAGGTAGTCATGGTAACTCAGGAGAGAGGTAGTCATGGTCACTCAGGATAGGTTAGAACAGCTGTGTGTGTGTGTCATTCAGAATAAAATTTGCATTAAGAATTGAGTGTTTACAAGGTCAGTTTAAAGAGGATTTAACGTTTATTCTGAATTAAAGAGGAATTAAAGCTCCCATGTAAACCATCCATGAAAAAGCTACTTAACCTGCCACTTTACTATAGCATAACATAGGGGCACTGCACTAGTAAAATATAATACTAAATAAAATGTTAAATATGACCCCACACATGTGTACAATAAATAATATATGTATAACTGTAAACCCTGAAAAGGGATTCTCCAACCACCCTTTATGTATTCTCCTTCACCCTTCACTACTGTATATATTATTCCATTAAGACTTTTACAATTATTTTTTTCTTTTACTATGTCCACCTTTGTTTTTATAGATCACATGTGTCAAACACAAGGCCCGAGGTCCAAATCCGGCCCTTTAGAGCATTGTAGAAAGTACAAATGACAAGAGATAAGTTATTGTGTAAATATTTAAATGTGTAAATAATTCAGTTGTAGATATTTAAAATTCACCAATTTATTGAAACAATATTTTTCAGGGCTTGCGTTTTTACTTTAATTTTTCCACAAATTTTGCCATTTCTCACAAACAATTCCCCAACATTCCCTAAATTACAAAAATGGGAACAAAATCAAGATTTTTTTGAAGTGAATTAAACTGATATTGAAAACTACTGCACAATGATGTAAAAATTGTGCTTTTTTTTTCCATCACCTAAAATCTGGGGCCCACTTGAGATGAAACTGGTCTGTATTTGACCCCTGAACTAAAATTAGTTTTAAGTATGCATGCTTTTTACTTGCAAAAATTAAATAAAAAAAATACTCCGGACCACGGACCGACTTACCTCAAACTCTCACACTGCGCATACACATACACTGTAGGACCGCAGTAAAATTGAAGGACGGTACTCCCCACGTCTGTCCAGCAAGTTCCTGGTCCATCGCAATGCCGCCTTTTCTTTTTTAAAGCTATTTTTGCTGAGATTTATGTGTCTATTCACTTCCGTGGTCTTCGAATAGCATCCAGCTGCAACCCCGGAGTGGAAGCCCCTGATGTGTTCCACTGTTCTGGAAAATTTGGAATTTTGCAATACTTCACTTTTTTTTTTTTACTATCCCTGACCACTACCCCCTGGCTATACTTACCTTTCTTTTTTACTAACCCTAACCCTAACCTTAACCACTACTGCCTCCACTTCATGGCTAAATTTGAGGTTTGTCGCACATGTGGGTGTTTTTTAATGGCTTGTGGGCACTTCCGGCACATCAGGGGCTTCCGCTCCAGGCATGCAGCTGGATACTATTAGACGCTTCATAGTTCTTCTTCTTCTTCTGATTTTTACGTTGCATTTCCATAAACAAGACCCCGTCGTGTCATGTGTGGACATACAGTTTGAGCAGTCAGATTGTGTCAGAGTAAAGGTAAAGGATTTCCAAAGAGAGGGCAGTGTTACACCTGAGGGTTAAGGGGTTAGGGAGGACAGGACAAAGAAGGAAAAGAGCAAGGCCATTTTGTAGCACGTGCTGCCCCACCTCCCCAGGCCACACAAAAGCACCTCCCCCCCAGCACACCTAAACAATCAGCCCCAAAATAGAATAAATAGGACTTTAACCAGATTACAAAACATTTGATACTGTGCCATGTTTTATAGTTTGTCTGTGCTTCCTCCTTCCTCTTTTCTATCATTTTCTCTCTTGGTTTCCTGCCATTGAAGCTGACTTTTCCTGATCTGTGGTTTGCGGTTCAACCAGCATGTTCAACTCTAATGTTCTTTCACTCTATGCTGTTCTGTTCTCCTCTTCCTGTCAAACTAACCCCAACCATTATACAGATGGTGGCCCCTGTGATCCTAGTTCTGCTGGAAGTTTATTCCTATTAAAAATAGTTTTCTTGCTCATGTGGAATTTGTTTTTACAATATAACATAACTTTATATTTTGTTGAGTGTCTTGAGATAACTTAATGTAGTTGGAGCAAGAGAAGTTGAATTTCTTTGTTAGCTTGAAGGAAATCTGTCAGGATGAATTATTTTTACTACATCATCCTCCCCGGTCTTAGCTGTCAATCATCTCATCTCTGTCCTCCAGCCATGTGGGAGAATTTTGAATGTTATCTGATACCTAATTTATTTATTTAATTCCTTCTTTTTTTTCTAAGTCTTTTGTTTTTCTCTCTCTGCCAGTTTACTTTCTGGTGTTAAGTGCGATGTAGCAGGTGAGTCGACTCTGTTACGTGACTCTGACTTTTTCCGTGAGTGAAATGTTTCAATGTTGCTCTTTCTTTCTGTTGCATCATGAAGTCACTCACCTTTTCAAATTAGGTCTGCAAAGGTTCCTTCATGTCTTGTCGACTACAACACTAATTTCTGGTTCGTTATTAAAAGTGGCCAAGTGTGAAATGTTTGTATGTGATTCAAAAACCTTTGATTTGGCATTTTCAACATGTCATGTATTTGTTTATTATTTTCCACTGAGCAAATGGGATTTGATACTTTTATTGCTATGGAACAGTTAGCCCATTTGTAATTGGAGGCAGATGCTTTTCAGTATTTGGTTATAGTTAAATGCATATTTTAGGGATTTGGATTCACTTTTATTGCCTTTTCTGACAACACGTCAAGGTGAAGCATGAATATATAGTAGCAGAGTCGGAGATGCTTTGCTTTTTTTTTAAAAACCTGAGTCCACAAGTTAATTATGACAAGAAGAAAATGTAGCAAAACATATATTAGATAGAGTGGGATTAGTTGGTGGAGATAGAGAAACACCACCTGTACTCACCACAATCAGAATCAATGTTGGACGCAACTATAAGGTTCTGTTGGGATGATACAAGGGGGCTTTTCTCATGACTCAGGGTTAGCGAGTGTATATTAGTTTTACTATGTATTGTTTCAGTCAGTTTTAGTCTCATATGATGAAGTCTGTAAATTTAATCTCTGGTGGGCTCTTTCTGAGTTCATATTTTCTTTTGGTTTTGTTATTTCTTCACTGGTTCTTGTTTTATTAATCTGTTCAGTCATTTTCCATCTGTAGTTCCAAGATACATTCAGGTTCATTGCACCCCTTGTCTTGTAGATTACTCCTTTGTCTACACAGGTGAAGCTCACTATAGCTCTTAAAAATGCGCAATAAAAACGGGTAATGGAAAAACCTGAATTTTGAAAAAAACATTCATATCGCAAAAATGTTTTTACGCTTTCATGAGGAGGGGTTTCAGACATTTCGATATTGAAATCTGTCGCAAAAGCGCTATGGAAACACTTTTTTCACAAATAGGCGTCACAGAACATGACGTACCTGGTCACATGACCACTTCTCTTTGAGAAAACATGGCGCTGTACATGTAAACAGAAGAGGAGACCGAGACATTTCTTAGCATTGTATTTAAAAATGACTACTACCACATTAGACGTGAAACAACAAACAAATACAGAGTTTTCTAAAGAGGTTCTTCATGCAGTGAAGTTTAGCGGCATGAGATTTCACGAAGTTACGCGGCTCCTGCCCAAAACAACGTTCAATGGAAACACGTTCAATGCGCAAATATACTTTGTCGACATTTAGAAATATTGCTTTTGTTTTGCGAAAATCTGTAATGAAAACCCAGTTCATTAGATTAAGGGAAGGGGTGTTTGTTGGGTGGATGTCTTTGAGGACTTAACATTGGTTAAAATGCTAAGCTTTCATTAACATATTTTGTATGCAACATGGATATTTTGAGACAGATTTAATCTGCGATAGTAAACATGAACAAACATTAGCAAAAATGTTGTAAGTAAATGATAAATTGCATGCAGTTAGCCGCTTAACAATTGAACAGATTGAAAAATCTAATGTATAAATGAGGTTAAAGCAAAAACTCTGTGAACTGTCATAGTTAATCTGAACCATGTCAAAATGCCTCTATCAATTTTATGGCTCTGGTTGAAGAACAACATCCATCGCTAATATGGAACTGAGAGGGAAATGTACATACAAAGGAATTCATTTTACGTGCACAGATTTTAAATTAATGATATGCTGATCTCAGACAATAAATTCTAAGCATCAGCACTAGGTCCTAACTTAATCTGTAATTTGTATTTAAACTGAGCTGATTTGCAGTAAATACTGTAGAGTTAAATAGGGATATGTTAAATATGGGTTCATAATTGAGACTCTATGCAGTTCATACCTTTTAAAGTCTCGTCTGTGATGTTTTTGCGTGCCGCTGGGTTTGTATTACCTAAATCTAATCCCTCAGTCACGCTTGGCAGAAGTGGATATGTTTAGAAACAAAAAACAAGTCTTTAAATAGTGTCTCGTTAGATATGAAGACTTGTTTTAACGTCAAGGTGAGTTTAGGTTTGGGTTTGTGGACGATGAGGAATAACGATAGGATAAGTCTCCAGAAAATGAATGTAAATCAATCTAATATTATCTGATGGCATTGAGACAAAGTGTGTACTGGTGTGTGTGCACATCTCCCCGTGCCACAGTCGGATGTGTTCATTTGATAGGAGGCGGGGAGATTGAACCGTGGTGATTTAGCAGTCACGTCAGCGGAATATTGATGCCCGCGCAGCTCAAATGGGGAAATTATAAAGCACAGAGCCAGGAAATGCATCTTAATTGCTGTTTAAGTGGGCGTCTTCATTAGCAAGAGGGAGAGAAGGTGGGCCATGTCCCCATACGATTCAGAGAAAACAGATAGATTGGCTAACACTGCTCTGCAGCACTCTATAGAAAAGACAAATGAGCTCATAAAGAAAGAATCTAATAGAGGACTGGTGTGTGAGTAGAGGAGATGTTTCAACACTGTAACTACACGCTTGTTGTCTGTTCATGAGGCACGGACAGTTGCTTTTTTTTGCTCCCCAAACAGAAGCCATTTCATTTTACCATATTTGATAGTTTTACATTACTTGTGCAAATATCTTTTTATATGTATTGTGGTAATTTTTGAAATCTTGCCCTTTACTGTTTCTTCCTGTACTGTTGCTGTGACATCCACATTCCACTATACAGGGGATCAATAAAGTTTATTTTATCCTATATATAAAAGTTTTGATGCATATGGGCAGTAATGCTCCAGAAGAAGAAGAAGAAGAAGAAGAAGAAGAAGAAGAAGAAGAAGAAGAAGAAGAAGAAGAAGAAGAAGAAGAAGAAGAAGAAGAAGAAGAAGAAGAAGAAGAAGAAGAAGAAGAAGAAGAAGAAGAAGAAATGTTCTGGCTTAGCCCCTGCCAAACGGGTCATTAAACATAGCGTTAGTTCAGGCAGACCCCACGACCCTGAAAAACAGGAACAAGCGGGTCTGAAAATGGATGAATGGATAGTTCAAGCAGGCCTCGGACAAATCAGATGACAGCATCTGATCTTAAACACACCTTCAATCAACTACATCCCAGATGCCACCCTTTTTTGCTCCCTATTGGCCAAAGCATACGAGGACACACTATTTAAACATGACAGCTGCCTTAATGTGACAATTTCATTGTCATAAATATCGGCTCTGCTCTGTTCCAGGGGCGATCTGCTTATCGCTGACCTTGCTTTTAGCCTTTCCATGAAGACTCATGGAAATGTTCTCCCTGCCTTTGGCTTTCCACGTAAGCATCTGGAAGGGCAAGGAGGTCTCAGAACAGACCCATACCGCCAAATATAAGACTGTATTCAAGGAGTGATGGCTACTGGTAAAACTAAATACAGAACATTCCTGTTGCCGGTGCCGCGCCTCCACAGTGTGAACGTACACTGTAGTGTCAGCACTATTTGTTCATGTGGAGGTGTACTCCGCTCTTGTGGTTCGGCGCATTGGTGAACCTGTTATATCGCCTCGTGTCGCTGATCTGACGTGTTTGTGACACAATGTGACGCAGCGGTTGGAAAAAACAAATGATTATCACATTAAATACACTATTCCTGTCGTTAGAAGAGCAGAAGAGGAAGAGGAAGTGACTTAGCAGCTTAACGCTCCAGTGAGAATTTGAATGACTGCTGCTGCTGCTGTGAGACCCTACCCACTGAGCAGACCGACATGGAAACAACGTTGAAATGACGTGATGGCCTGAAGACTTTGGCGGGTGCAGAATGAAAGTTTTTTCAATGTCTTTTTCTGACGTCGTCTGGACCAAAACCAAAACAAACATTTTTAAACATTGTACACAGTGTCTAATAAAAGCTAAACCAATGGAATTGCTGATTTGCTTCCTCTAAACTCCACTCTTAGAGAAATCCAGAATAATTTTTCTTCAAGTTCTGCATCATAACACCTTTGCTCTTCCTGTCCTCGGTAACACTTAACCAACAACATAAGGTGTCATGAAGGCTGTCATCAAGCTGTCATTAAGTGTCATTTGCTAAATGATGACACCTTCAGAGCTATGATGTTGGGTTCTGTGGAGGGATCTATTGGGGTTAGTTAGGGTTAACAGTTAGGTAGGGTTGGTAATGGTTTGGTTTAAGTAGTGTTGCGCTTAGATAACTTAGGGTTAGAGGTAACAAACAACACTTAATGACAGCCTTCATGACAACTTATTCGTGCTAATGACAGGTGTCATGTCGTAATAATGACAGCGTAATTTCAGCCTTTATGTACAAAACTTCAAGTAAACTGTTATTCTGTCCTCCAGTAAAAACAGACACCCCAAAGTTGGAAGTCATGGTGGAATGAGTACTCTGATCCAACAGATGACCTAATACTAACACTAGTTGCTAGTTGCATTGGTGCAACTAGCAACTAACTGATGGAAACCCCCCCCCCAAAAAAAACAAGCACTTTTCGTAAATGATGAGCTGACTTAGATAGGATGGTGTTTCTGCTTATATTGTGTTTCAGAATATTGGATGCCAGTACAGCTGTGGATGTTACTTTGACCACCAAACCATCCTATCTTCACTACTTTATACACTATTGCCATTATAACGCATGCTTCCCTTCACTTTTAACTCTCATGACTCATACTTGTTCCTGAAGATTTCTCAGCGGAGGTGTTGTTATGTGGTCCGAGTTTACACAAACTCACTAAGCTATTGGTACACCCAGTATGACCCTGCTAAGACATTACCGGTCACCGGGCAATAAAGCACTGTTATAATTGCTTTGTTCATTTCTCTCAGTGGGAAGGGACACATTGGGGTTTCCCTTGCTGTGCCGGTAAATGATTAAGTCTACATTTGGTTGCTGCAGGCATCAAGGAATGAGGACTCAGGATTATTATTCTTTTTTTTATATAAAAGAATAAAATAGATGCGTGAAAAATGCAGTTTTGATGAAACGTGTTCAGACTGTTCACAAGGCACAAGTTTTGTTTGAAGTATTTGGCACTTGAAGCTTGTTATGTATCACAGCTTGGCTGGCTGTCCCTGTGTGTGTGCTAAACAAGGTGAGGAAGTTTAATTTAGGTAGATTTCTTGCATAAAAAGAAAAAAAAAAAAAAAACAACTAAAAATCAGCAGCTGAGTGCAGTTTTGATGGATTGTCAGCGCACTCTTTTATTTCTTCCTACCTTTTTTTTTATAACTCAGTTAAACCCTGTGTGTATTCTCCTCCCATGTCCTCTCCGCCCGCTCAGTGCCATGTGGAGATAAATGACGCGGAGCCAGATGTCTTCAAAGAGATGATGTGCTTCATCTACACAGGCAAAGGCCCCCAACCTGGACAAGATGGCTGATGACCTGCTGGCTGCAGCTGACAAGATACAGAGAGTGTGTGTTCCTGTGTGTGCTTGCACCTGCTCATGTACATTTACACACACAAGCGGGTTTGCATAACAATGAAGCCAATAACACACCTGAGCAGCTCCAAATGTTTCCAAAGGCTTAAACAAACACATACTTATTATCAGTGATAAACTAACCACCTGCTGAAGATGCATTCAAACACATACCTAAAATTATTGATTGTCTTTATTGTCTGTCTCCATACACAGACCTATTGTTTATTTATTTGTATTATTTTTTAAAAGAAAAAAAGAAAGGCAATTTTATTATCTGACTTTCCAACTAATTCAGACCAGATCTCCAAATTTCTTTAAAATTAATTCATGATATTGCAATAAACTGGTGCCCTGTTCAGGGTGTAACCCTGCCCAGCACCTGGTGACAGCTGGAGATATATATCCGTGAGGAGCAAGCGGGTCAGAAAATGGATGGATGGGTAATTAATGAAAAAAAGTGGGCTCTAAATCTACATAAAAAAGTTTACAAAATATTTTTACTTTACTTTTCCTGTAACTTTTTGATGATTACGTGCATTTGAACATTTTCCTGTTTGGGGGCCTGAAGAATGGATGCAATGCTTCTTCTCATCCATTAGTAATGGGGCCGGCAACCTTTAGCATCATAAAAGTCACTGAAGCCCCGCCCACAAAGCAAACAGGAGGCTGAGATCCACAGATCAATCACTATTAATAATAAGTTATAATGATTTAACAACATTTTACATTACATGATGGGAATCAGTTGTTGCTATGAAACACCATCTGCAGCTGAAGGTATTTGATTTAACAGGTGACCTTTCTAACTAATGACTGCTAACCTTAAGGTTGGTTTCAGATAGCCAGTGTCCCATTTTTAGGCCTAATTTTGATTCAGAAGCGTCTGATACTGTGGGGGTTTTAGTGGACGTACCAGACAGGCAGTGTACATGAAAAGGTCCCATGCAGCTCTAAAAGGAAATATTCCACTACTAAGTGCTTTTTATTGACTATCCTTAAAAGATTCAAATTCTATTCATTAGCATGAAAACCACATTCTAAAAATATATATATATATATATATATAAGTATTTTTTTAATAAATGACAGAAGTTACTGTTGCTTCACCTTTGTGGCCATTGAAAAGATCAATTAGGAAGCAAAGCGTCACACCCACAGTTTGTTTTGTGCACTTCCTGTTTTATTTTGTCGCCTCGTGTTTTGGTTCCTGTTTTCCTCTCCTCATTTCAGATCACGTCATTCCTCATTTGTCTCACCTGTTCACCCAGCTGTACCTCGTCACTCCCTCCTACTTAGTAATGGCCTTCCATCTCACGACTGCAGTTCCAGCTTATCTGTGCTGATTCCTGACCAGTGATCCCACGGTCTTCCCAGTGCTGTTCTGACTCTGCCTGTGTGTGACCCTGTTTTTGATTCCTGGATGGTGCCTTAGATTGCCCGCGTACCAAACCTGTTTCACAATAAACTCTCTAACTCTGGATCTTGCATTTGAGGCCCAACGTTATACAAAGTTGTGCTACAATGAAAATGGAATGAAAGCTTTAACTTCATTCGATTCTAATGAGCATTAGTTACTGACTATAAAATGTGGCAAAGCAAACAAGTCTTGTCCAAGCTCTTTTAAAATGATTGTTTGGTTTCTTGTTTGCAGCTTCGATCTGAAAGAAACATTTCCTCACTTTTTCTGCTAAAAAAGTTAGATCTATTGTTTGATGTTTTCTTTTTAATCATTATCCAAACTTTTCTGTCGGAAAGCTCTCTGTCTTTGTTCGGCGTCGTCATAGATGCCTGATGTATACGATCAAATCTCCTTCTGTACTTTGTTTTTTCTTTCTCTGTCCTTCTATTTGATTTTGTACACCTTAACCTGAAATATGTGTGTGTGAGAACCATGACAAAGTTGTTGTACCTCACAATTTTGCAATTAAACTGATTAGAATTGATTTTTATACCTCACACAGCTCCCTCCTCAGGCTAAATCTCTTTAGCTTCTCTACTCCATTCTTTTTCTCATTCATTCCAGCCTCGTTGAGGCTGCAGTGAAGTAATTTAGTTTTTCCGTATCATTAAACAGCACCGCCTGTTTAAGTCTGTTTGTTTATCTGCTGTTCCTCCTCAATGTCATTAGCAGCGTGCTATAGAGAAGCTGAAGGTGATGTGTGAGGGCTCTCTGAATGTCTCAGCCTTGCTGACGGGGGAGGCCTACCAACCATATCAGTACCAATGACTGGTCTTTTGCAGATGTAGTGGGTGTATGTTTGTTACTTGGACTAAGCCAGTGGTTGCCAACCTTTTTTGGCTCGTGACCACATTTTGATATCATACATTTCTAACGACATTTTTCTAGGACATTTTTTTTCTGGAATTAGTTTGTAATCATCTTTATTGAAGTGTATTACAAACGCAGAGTAGCCAGGATTAGTGACAAGTGATGAGATATTTTTTTTCCTGCATTTTATTTGGACTAGATTTATATTAGGGAAAGTTTAAGTATAGAATACAGTTATTATATAATAATTTTATTTAATTTGTATGATGTTTTAATTTAAAAAAGAATAATAATATTAATAAAAAAAGAAATATTACTTTAATCATCAAATGTTTTTTTTTTGTTTTAGTTTTTTTTTTTTTTTTTTCCCAATATATTCCAGATGACCACACATGGGGTCATAATAATAATAATAATAATAATAATAATAATAATAATAATAATAATAATGCATTGGATTTCATACAGCGTATTATCATAAACACTCAAAGAACTTTACAGAATTAAGGCATTATTCTTTCACTCCACACTTAGTGGTGGTAAACTACTATTGTAGCCACAGCTGCCCTGGGGCAGACTGACGGAAGTGAGGCTGCCATAGTACGCCATCTGCCCCTCCGACCAACACTCACTCACACACTACATTCATACTAAGCAATGTGGGTGAAGTGTCTTGCCCAAGAACACAATGACAGATACCACTGGAGCGACTGTCCCCCACTGTGATACCTGGAATTCTGCAGTGGTCTCCCATGATCTCCTTACTAACCAGGCCCAGACCTGCTTAGCTTTAGAGATCTAACGAGATCGAGCAGTGACAGTTGCTTTTCTCAAGCTGCTCTAAGAGCCAATCCTGTGCCATTTTCTCTTCAATGGGGTATAGTAGTGCTCGGCTCGTGATGTCTAAGAAAATGAAAGTCACTAATATTGGGTTAGTTCCTCAAATACCTGACTGTTTCATTTGGATCGGATCCGGATTTTGCTTTTCATCACAATTTATCCAAAAAACGGGGGCTGCCCATATATTTGGACGTACTGTAGGGTTATTAATGATGATAGGAATGTGTCATAAACCATTAATGTGTGAATGATAATGATACCATGATCAGAATCACTGATCCTGCTAACTGTGAATATCTGGCAAAGAGTCTGCAATTGTAGATGACTCTACCATTTTAAACGTAGCTTGCGAGTTAAAGTGTGAGAACCCTGATCTACCAAAACATTAATGCTCAATTTTCTTTGTCATAGTGGGTCATCAATTTTTAGTATGAATAATTTTACCCATTAGAGAAAATTTAATTCTTCTCTCAGAGGAAACGGTTCTAGTTTTCCCTTACTGTGGTCCATTTAACAATGCAACTCAGCTGCTGGTGTTAATCATGTCACATACAGCCTATTTAGCTACAATAGGGCCTATTAGCATCACTGACTGCAGTTTATACCTATGAGCTGCATGTTTGAAAGCTCACGCTCGTTCACTGCTTGTTTTCTGATGATGCTCTCTCACAGCCAGACACATGTCCCATCCCTTTGTTCCCTCCTGTGTTCTCTCTGTTCTGCTTCACTTTGTCTCCTGGCCTCGTTCCCTCCGTGGTCCCATCGCCTTCCGCTTTGTTCTTTCTAATTTTCCCTCTTTTTCTTCCCCCCTCTCCCCCTGCTCCTTTTCTGTGCTCAAATGCTCATGTGTGCCCAAAGGTGCAAGGTAATGCAGATTTCTCGCCCTAATCCCAGTCATTAATTGTGGTTATGGGCGTTATGACAGTTTCATTTGCGACAGCAGTGTTGAGGTTGTGGGAAAATTGGCCACTGGGGATTCCCAGACCAGCACAGCATTATCAGACCCTCCTACTGCCGAAACAATCAAAGGCAGCAAAATAAAAATCAATTTAGAGGAGGAATATATGAAGAAAAAAAAAGACGACACAGAAAAACCAATAATCCTGTCCCCAGTCACACTTTTACCCTTTTTCCAGACCAGGCGTCTCCTCTCAGGTATCTTACATGGATTTAGTAAGAACAGAAGGAACACTTTATACTATTTATCCATCCTGTGCAGGAACACACAGAATCATTGATACACCAGTGGAGGAGGGTGACTAGATGACCTCGACTAAAAAAATAATCCTCGTTTCCACTCTTTATCAAGACTGTTGCAGTTAAATGCCCTATGCTATCTTGATGACTGTATTTAGACCCAAATGCAGGTTGAAAACATTCAATATAAGGTAAATGTGTGGGACATTGAGGATGATCTTCTTGCAGTTCATGCTTGGCAACCATAAAAATATGCCATACTAAAAATGTTATAGCTTTTTTAGCCTTCTTGCTGCATAATGCTGTTGAGCATCTAGATAGATAGATAGATAGATAGATAGATAGATAGATAGATAGATAGATAGATAGATAGATAGATACTTTATTAATTCCCAGAAGGGGAAATTCAGGTGCCCAGTAGCATTCCATTCCACACACAAACTCATGATTAATAAATAAAAGGTTAAAAACTTAAAAAGTGCACATCCACAGGACCCATTGTACATTGTGCACATGGACAAGATCCTGTCACTATGGCTACTGTTTTATGCAACCAATGTAGAAGGTGACTCTACACACCCCTCCCCATCACTAGCTGGGTTTCCATTACAGATCTTTGCAAAATATAAGTGATATTTCTAAATGTGTAAAAAATAATTGTGCTTTAAACGTGTTTCCATTGCTTT
Organism: Gouania willdenowi; assembly: GCF_900634775.1. Lineage (NCBI taxonomy): Eukaryota > Metazoa > Chordata > Actinopteri > Blenniiformes > Gobiesocidae > Gouania > Gouania willdenowi. Next base: position 25,210,621 of record NC_041051.1, read on the forward strand.
GGGCTGGAGCCTCGTAACTCCCATGAAATCTCATCCCGCGAGACTTTGCTGCAGAAAGATGGACGCTCAGAACCTCCTTATAACACTCCGTATTCCTTTGTTGTTTCACACCTAATGTGGTTGTAATAACATTTTAAGTATAATGCTAAAAAATGTCCCAGTCTCTTCTTCTGTCTACACGTACCGTCATGTGACCAGGTAGGTCACGTCCTGTGATGTGTATTTGCGGAAAAGGTGTTTCCATAGCGCTTTTGCATGTATTTGTTTTTTTGAAATTTGTGTGTTTCCATTACCAGCGTTTATTGCACTTTTTAGATTTTGCGTATTTCCAAGGGTAATGGAAATGCAGCTACTGACATGCACTTTCGAACCAGCTTGTCCAGTTGGTTCCCCTCCCTGGCTGTTTCACTGTTCCCCAAACACACAACATTAAAAAACACAGTGCTGACAACTGTTGAATGATTTAAGATGTAGAGCATTTCAGGACAATCATCAAAGTATTTCAGTCTTATGAATAAGAAGAGTCTGCTCTGTCCCTTCTTGTTTGGTCTACCAGTTACTGGCACTCATTTTTTTCAGTTGATGATGGTTTTATTCCTTTGCATATTCAAGTGAAATATACTCTAGCATTGCATGTGTGATGACCTCTCATCACAATAATCATCTCTGCTGTCATTGCTTGTTTTTTCGGGGCTGTTTTCACCCCAATCTGCTCATGCTTCTTCTCCTCTTTCTGTTAAGTTTCTTCTCTTTGTGCCCTTTTTCTGCCTCGCCCTCAGCTCACTGACTATTTCTACGGGAGGAGGTCAATCTCTCCACAGAGAGTTGGGTCAAAGGTTTGCTTGGCATCTAAAGCTGTATATGGCAGACACACATTACTGCAATGCCACATGTAGACATGCCAAGGCAATGAAACTCATGTTTATGTGGACTTATTAAAGCATTGAAAATGTCACTGAAGGCCACACATGGATGCACGTGATAGTGCAGCCCAGCGCCCCGAGGGTATGTGGAGTGTGACAACTGTCAGGGTTTGCTGCTGCTGCTGGAAGAGCATGTACTGTATGTGGGAAACAATGACAACATGTAAATTCATTTTCACTTCCTCATCATCCAATGAGAATATTGTCAGTGAGAAATGTGTTAAGTAAACCCAACAGCACATATTGTAAAAGTTTATAACATGTTGTACTTGCAGGCAAAGACGATTTTGTTTAGACATTCCTTTCCAGGAGAGGCCACAATGGACTGTAACTGTTTCTTCTTTTTCCTAATGCTCCAACATACGTCCTCCCCCTCTACTTTTTCCTTTAAAATGATATACCAGGACATAGGACCATCTCTTTTCCCTAAAATGGCTGTTTACCTTAGACCTCCTATACAGAGACATATGACAGCTCCTACAGGGACTATCAATCCAGTGAAAAATGGTCAGATATTTTTACTCTATTTCTCATCTAAGCAAATACACTGTATCAAGAGACTAAATAAAATCAATTCAATTCAACTCATTTTATATAATGCCAATTACAACAATAGTCATTTTGAAGCGCTATCAAAATATAAAATTCAAAACAACTCCATTTTAGCAGGAATGAATCTCCAGCAGAACCAGGCTCAGAGGTGGCAGCCATCTGCGTCTACTGGTTGGGGTTAAGGTGGGCATACACTGTGAGATTTTTTCATGTAACTCATTTGCAGAGTCTGAATGTTCACAGCTCGAGATTCATGTTCTCACACTATACGGACCGACACTCTGATATGACCTGACCGATCACACTGTACATCATTACACGACACGTTGGGAAGGAAATTAGAAGAAGGAGAAAAAGAACTCTGAAGCGTCGCAATTAAAACAGAAGGAGAAGAAGAACCCGGAAGTTAATACACACTTGTGAATTTCAGCAAAAAGAGCTTTAACTCATTGACTGCCATTGACGTCTATAGAAGTCATTTGATTTAGTAATGTTGACTGCCAATGACGTCTTGACGTCAATTGTGTTTTACCTGGTTGCTAGGAGTCATTGGGACAGAGTTCTCCTGTGAATATCAGTCTTGTACTATGGTGTAGTGACCAACAGGAGGCATGTAGGTGGCAGCAGAGCACCATTGGATGAGAGATCAGCCATGATTAACACCATCGATGGGGAGGGAGTAGGGACAAACCAGGGACAAGAGATTAAATGGCGCTAAGAGAGAAGACGGTGAAGCTCCCAGCAGCTGACAGCAGAGCACACTCGACCGCAGCATGTGTGGAACTAACTGGACTATTGAGAGTGTTGCTATCAGGAGACAAAACGATCAACAAACCGGGGCAAGAGGGTCGACTCTGCATGTCTGGGAGTAGGAGGAAGTTGTGTGTGTGGGAACTGATGAGGGAGAGACTTGGAGGACGGCCAATAAAACAGTAAGAAATCAATCCGATTCTGACCCAAATAACAAAATATTAATAATTTTGCCATCAAAAGCCCGGTCTCAGTGCTGTTTGTTAAAAAAGAAAAGGCGGCTATGTGATGGACCAGGAACTGGCTGGACAGACATGGGCAGAACGGTCCGTCAATTTTACAGCCGTCCTATGGTGTCAGAGTATTGCACTGATTTTCTTGCGATCACACGATTGCTAATTGGGAGCTTCTCGTGAGGTGTTATCGCTTCTCGTGACCACATGTATACTACACGATGCACGACACACGATTAGCCGAGACTCGGCCCGATCACAAAAATAGATGCACGAGTGAAAGATCGGCATATATATATATATATATATATATATATATATATATGTGTAAATATACAGTATACTGTATATCTAAAATTATTACACTATTAATGTAACATCTTATGACATCATCATAGTCATTGTCAGAACTCAGTGTCATTCTCCTTTAATTACTCATCTGGAGCTGATAGAGAGAAGAAAATGTTTCATGCTAACTCTTGAAAAATATATTATACGAAAACGTTTCACAAATAACATTTAAGTTTTCACTCTTTTTATTTTAACTTAGTTTCATATAGAACAACCAAATATTTTTTGAAATATTTCTGCTATGATGAAACATAACTCAGTAGATTTATCTTGGATATTTGTTCCTTTCCAATGAATGTAGTTATTTATCTCCAGTCTTGTCCCTTAAGGTTGACTTGGTATAAAAATAAAGTAAATGACAGTTTCTGCCAGCTGGTGTGACAAATTTCTCATGTTTCTGAACTGCACTGCAAACAGATGGAGTCTCGCAGTCCAAAGACTGATCCCTATATTCCTCACCCATTTGTCCTATGCTAACCACGTCTCCTGGCTGTAGAACTCTTCCTGGCATTTACATTATTTCTGCTCTGTAAGAGATTATTTAAATATCTTCATTGTCCAGATAGGAGACTGCTTTTAACATTTACTAGGTTGTGGAATATGAGACGTCTTCTGAACCCAGTTGGAGAACCTTTATTGTAGAAGCTAGGTTTACTGTATGTGTGTGATTGTCTATTTGGTTGTTAGCTTGTGATGGAAAGTTATTTATTCCAGTGTTCTTGATTTGATAGATAAGATAGACTATTACTAAATGACTGCAGAGATTGATGGATACCAATGGTAACATCAAGCTTTGAATAATCTATATTCTTTCCAATATTGAAAACATTGCATTTTGGGTCTTACAGGCACAGTTTTATTGAAATTGATAATGATTTCAGCATTTATAAACAAACACCTATTCTCTACTGATCCTGCTTGTCTTTGTCCATGCTTTACTTACTCTCCCAGATGAATATCAGCATTTTTTTTCTCTCATTTTATGACTGATAATACACATTTTTATATTTCTGTTGTTTTGTGACCATCACTGGTTCCACCCATTGACATACAAACTGTAGATACATACGTTTCTACAACATAAAGAAAGCATTATTTAACAATCATGTCTAAAGTTAGCCAGGAATATCAGCAAATATGTAAATTTGAAGAAAGGGATGAGACAGTTAAGCTATAGATTAGCATGTAGTACAACGTGGAATGAGTCACAACTATGTGCATTGCATGAATCGGGACTTATACAAATATTTAGCACTGCCCATTCTTGTTAAAGATCATCAGAATTCCAAAGTGACTCATTGAGGAAGGTTTGTTCAACTAAGCATGCGTACCGTTAAAAGAAGGGTAGGTAATTTTCTACAGATACGCTTTTTAAATTTTCAATTTAAGTTGTCTTTAAGTCCTGAGAAATTAAGATCTCATGTGCTCTGAAAAAGGAACAAAGAAAATATGTCTTCTGTAGCAGCTGTAAATCTGTAAAATTGTTGATCAATGAAAAAAATGGTTGTATTTTTTTTTTTTTTTGAACCAATCACGTCTCCCTGTTTCCTGCTCGTTCTCGACCCCTTGCATGCACAAGCCCACACTCAAAGCGCGACACCGGTGACAGAGTTAAAACAGAGTAAAGGCGGAGCCATCGGAGGATGCTACATTCAAAATCATGCTAGCTTTCGAAAATTACCTACCCTGCCTTTAACCTTTATGCAAGTGGTGCCATTTTGACATCATGAGTGAATCAGTCTCCAGGCCAAACAGACCAAAGCTATGAAGCCTCCACCCTGGATGCTGGGAAAGACATACTTCTACAACCAAAACCACAAAGAGCCCGTAGCCTGAGGAGGATCCAGAACAGATTGTAGTAACCAGGCTACTGAAGGAGAAATAGCATCCTAATTCACAGAAATTTTAGTTTTTCTTTCCAATATTTTAATTGAATACAATCTTGATGATTTCTTAGTATCCTGTAAAGTGTAGAAGGTTTCAACCTTTGTTTGTCATCTTTTATGTCCTTGAAATCCATGTTTTACTATAAAGTACATTTGGCCTTGAAACTGCCTCAAATATTCACATTTTTTACTCCTTCCGTTTCACATTTAATTCTGTTTGATCAAAGCCTGATCTCTTATTATTGCAAAGGGTGTAGCTGTGTGTCTATAGGCTCAGTCTCAGCCCTGTTTAAGGGGTCTCTGTGTTCCTGCTAAGAGAACAAAAAGGCTGTAATCACTCCTGAGACCCCTCTTTCACTGACAGTATTTTAACAGGGATTCAACTGTGTTGACCTTATGCGAGGCACAGTAGGCTTAGAAAAGGCTCATCTCTTAACCCTGCAAATCCCTTCTCATCAAACAATCAAAAGTGTCGACCGATCTTCTTGGATAGCATCCTGAATAGACAATAGACAGAAAGGAAGGAGCATATTGTTGAAACACACAATAGATAGCGCGTCTCACTAAGGAATTGATGAAAAATGTATCAATTATAGCTCACTGTGTTAAGATATTAGGACTTAAAGTTCACAATAGAAGACTCAAATGTGGAAAGAAATAGCAGTAAGGCCAGAGCATCCTTTTCTGCCTTAAATGGCAAATGGAATTGATTTATATAGCATTTTATTCCCACCAAGGTAATCTCAAAGCGCTTTACAATATCAACTCATTCACCCATTAACACAAATAGAACAGAGCTGCCATGCAAGGCACTAGTCGACCATTAAACTCAGGATTTGGTGTCTTGCCCAAGGACAGAACAGGTAGCCTATGGCCTTAGGATCGAACCTCCAACCCCTTAGAAGACGACCCCTCTACTACCTGAGCCACGGCGGCCCAGTATGGAACTACACTCGGTTTGTGCTCTGCTTCAGGAGCCTGTGGAAAAATCTCTCATTTATATGATTGTTTAAAGTGCATTCTTGATAATTCAATCAGAAACCCAATATTGCTTTGACTGCACAGTAGGAGTGCTGTAGGGTCTGTACCATATCTACATGCAAATACCAATAAAATCTGCACAGATGACACTGGATATCTGGGAGCAAAATAACTGGTGATGGCTTTACTTTGCTTGAGAAATGACATTTGAGGGTACACAAAGCCATTACAGGTGGTATGATATAAATCAATCAATGCTTATTTATAAAAAGCACTTTTCATACAAAGAGATGCAGCTCAAAGTGCTTTTACATAGTTTAAAATACACCCACCCCGTACAAAATCGGGCCATCCACCACACACAGACACACAAGTTAAAATAAGGACAATGGCACATAGCTGAGGATGACAGAGGATCGAGGTAAACAGACATCACAAGGAGCCGTTTGCACCATGAACAGGACACAGACCGTGGGCACAGGGCGCTGAGACAGAGCCCCCAGTCCAGCAAAATAGCAAAAGCTTTTCACCACCACTGAGGGCCACGAGACAGCTCCACTGCAGCCACGGCCCATCACTGCCCCCAGTGCAGAGGGCTCCCCCCAAGGAAACACTGGGATAGTAATCCTCTTTTTACTATACAGGACTTACTCTCATATGGACAAAGGTAGCAGCGTGATGAGAATCATGTTATTTGATTTCTCAAGTGCCTTTAATACCATCCATCCCCTCCTACTGAGAGACAAGCTGACCGAGATGAAGGTGGACTCGCACCTGGTGAGATTGAACAATGATTACTTCACTGAAAGACCAGAGGGCGTCAGACTGACACTGTGGTCAGCAGCACCGGAGCACCACAGGGAACTGCGCTTTCCCACGTCTTGTTCACTCTGTATACCTCTGACTTCCAGTATAACTCCGAGCTCTGCCATATGCAGAAATACTCGGACGACACTGTGATGGTTGGTTGTGTCAGGGATGGACAGAAGGAGGAGAACTGGAGCCTGATTGAGGGCTTTGTGATGTGATGGAGCTCTAATCATCTGCAGCTAAACACCTCCAAGACCAAGGAGATGGTGGTGGACTTCCGAAGGATCAAGCCACATCTACAACCTGTTACCATCAGGGGATCAACGTTGAGGTGGTCAGGACCTACAGGTATCTGGGACTGCAGTTGGATGACAAGCTGGACTGGTCTCCAAACATGGACTCTACCTGGGGTCCTTCAACATCTGCAAAAAGCTGCTGCAGATGTTTTATCAGTTTGTGGTGGCCAGTGTACTGTTCTACACGGTAGTGTGCTGGGGAGGAGAGCTGGCTCTGTGGTGGGTACAGAGTTGGACTCACTGGTGACGGTGGCAGAGAGGAGGACTCTGGACAAAATACTCTCCATCATGGTCAACACCCCCACCCTCTGCACAGCTCCTTGAGCAGGCAGAGGACCATATTCAGTGGCAGACTGCTGTCACTATCGTGCTCCACAAACAGGCTCAAGAACTCTTTTGTCTCCCTGGCCATAAGACTGTACACATCTCACTGTTACGACAGGGGAGAGGCACACAGTGACGCCTAAACTTTCATTTTTTTTATTTGGTTCTCACTAGTTATCTGCACCGCTATCCTAAGAGTCGGCCTCTAGTTGAACACTTAATGCACATTCTGACAATCACTTTAATTTTGCACATTTAATGTTTGGACACTTTAATGACAATCACTCTTTTAATGTCTGTTTTCACCTATTGTTTGGACACTCAATGTTCATCTGCTATCACTTTATTTCTTTATTTCTGCACCTTTTAATGTTTGGACACAATAACGACAATGACTTTAATTTGCATTTGTAATTTGCACCCTTAATGTCTGCACTGACTGTTTAATGTCTGTTTGGGTAAATTATATGTGGAAGGGAGGGAGAACAGCAGCTGTTTATTGTTTTATTTTTTTGTTTACTAAATATAGTTTTTACTGTTTATTGTTTACTGTTCATTGTTTACTGTTTATTGTTTACTGTACTTATGTCTTGTGCCCTGCATGTTCTGTATACTGCTACAATCTATCTATCTATCTATCTATCTATCTATCTATCTATCTAAACAACTAAGGATAACAGTAAAAACATGAAAGATAATCCTAAAATTAATAAATAATTAGTTAAAAGCTAATTTGAAAATATAGATCTTGAGCCTGTTCTTAAAAATATGAACATTCCCTGTAGCCCTGAGGTGCTCCGGCACAGACCAGAATTAAATGTCTTGCGGAGGAATGTCAGATAACAAGGAATACCCTAAAAAAAAAAAAAGAACTAAAATGTTAAAAGTGTAGCAAGTGTTTTAAAGACTTAAACAAACATATTAATATAGCGCAAATTCTCACGCTAAAAAATACCCCAAAACTGTGCCACCCTTCTCAGACCGTTTTGACTCCTGAAGCATTGAATATATATATACTGTGTATATATATATATATATATATACTGTATATATTCACAAAATTGAATCAACTGAAATAATCCGTAATAAACACTTTAGCATTTCGATGTTAGGTTGTCAGTCAGTAGGAAATTAGTGAATACCAATAAACTATGAGTTAAGTAATATTTTCATTTGTTTTGTAATTTCTTTTTCCATATTTAATTGTAACCACTTTCATTCACCCTTGTAGTGCCTTGTCCTCTGCCCTGTATGTGTTTCTGTGCTGGGTCTTTGTTTGTTTAGATACATTTAGGAACCAGATGGTAGAAAGAGAATTGCCTCTTTTTACGGTCAATAAAGTTGTTTTCTTCGCCACCTTCAAACACATTGTCACATTAGAGTGACTACATTTACTGTTATATAAAATATTTGCATAATTCTGCTGTGGGAGATATTCACTAAAAGACATTTTAGTGCAGGGGTGTCAAACTCATTTTAGTTCAGGGGCCAAATACAGACCAGTTTGATCTGAAGTGTGCCACAGATTTTAAATGGGGGGAAAAAAGAACAATTTTACCATCATTGTGACCTAGTTTTCAATATCAGTTCAATTCACTTTTCATTTTGTCACCAAATTGTAATTTAGAGGAATTTGGTTCAATTGTTTGTGTGAAAATTGCAATTAAAAATGACTGCATTCATGTGATATAAAAAAAGTAAAAATGCAAGTTTTTTTTGTGGTAATTTACACAATAATTCATGTTTTCTGTCATTTTCTACTTTCTTCTGTGGGGTGAATTGGTTGCTCTTAAAGGCTGGATTTGGCCCCCGGGCCTTGAGTTTTAGTGTATCGCAATAAAAAGAAATCGACAACAAAAGAAAAGAGATAAATATTGTCAACTTAGAGTTCAGTGTGCTGCCCAAGGGCACATTGTCACATGGACAGACATAGCCTTGGGATCAAACCCCCAAATCTCTCAATCATGGGACAACACCTCCATCACCTAAGCCAGGGTTGATTATTGCAGTGTCCATACATCAAGTCTTTTCTCTTCCTTTCACTCCTGTCTGTGATTTTCAATGACATGGTGTTAAAACGTAGCAGTGGAGTGAAGGCCGTTGAATTTAACTTCCAACCTGAACCTCAATCAAAAGGCTAAAGAGCTCAGCTATCCAGGAGGAGCCTGGGGGGGTGACACTAAATCTCTAGATGATGAGAAGCCAGTTAAAGAGACAGCTCCACCAGGCGTGGCCACCTGTTTTGAGACCCTGGGATTGATTTACACTCTGTGGAATGATTATATCTCTCTTAACTGCAGAATGGATATACATCAGGATCCTCTGGGATGAGCTGGAAGAAACTTTAATCCTCTTATCCTGAGCACTTGGCACAGAAGGATCAACACTGTTAAGAGTTATGTCGACTTTAGACCTTTTCATAGCGTCTCATAAGCAGTGATTGTTTGACAATTTGGTGTTAGATTCTCTGAGAATTTAAATTAGGCATTGTGTTACTTTGGCCTTGAATTATTTATTTTTTTCTTCATTTCTGACTTTCTACAATACTTGCTTCTGTTTACCTACTGTGCTGCCGTTTGCTATATTTGTTCTGAAAAGATTGAGTCTCTCAAGCTATTTATGTATACTTTTGATTGTTGATTAAAACCATTTGTCAATAAACGTAACACTTTTGAAAGGCAAAAAAACCAATATTATTTCCACTTAGACATTCAACAATTTAGCATTGTTTCTAAAGCAATAGATTTCCACCTGTATAGATCATGTAAAAAAAAAACAACAACAAAAAACCCCCTAATT